>NC_053389.1:790766193-791087755 GCF_905171765.1 Bufo bufo | reverse complement strand
TATCGCTTCGTTCTTTTTCTCTAATGTCTGGTCCATATTATAAATATTGAGTATATATTTTATGATACTGGTCCCATTGATCTATGTTTTTGGGACTGTGGAGAAGGTTGGCAGTATTATGTGCTGCACTGTGGTATTTGGTTCTGCTGGGGCGCTATTTTGTGCTACACTGTGGTGTTTGGTTCTGCTGGGGCAGTATATTGTGCTTATCCCCCCGAATAAGGCAACACCTCATATGTGCTCAAAATCCGATGTATTGGCGCACAGAAGGCTTCAGAGTGGAAGGAGCACCATATGGCTTTTAGAGAGCAGATTTAGCTGGAATGGTAATTGGGAGCTATGTCGCATATGAAGACACCCTGAGGTGGCCCTAAAGTGGAAACCCCCAAAAAGTGACCCCATTTTGGAAACTACACCCCTCAAGGAATCCTTCAAGGTGTTTAGTGAGCACTTTGACCTCAAAAATGTTTCCTAGAATTAGGAAACTCTTGGCAGTGAAAAATTGCAATTTTTTTCAAGAAAAAGTTGCTTTACACCCACATTTTCACTGTCCTAAAGGGTAACAGGACAAAATGCACCCCACATTTTGAATCCCCATTTCTCCCCGAATACGGCAACACCCCATATGTGCTCAAAAACTGATGTATGGGTGCACAGCAGGGCTCTAGAGGCAAACAGCAAAATAAGGATTTTGCTGGCCTGAATTGGCAGACATGGATTTTAGGTGCAATGTTGCATTTTAAAAAAAATCTTGAGGTCTCCAGAAATTAAAAACCCCAAGAAGTAACCCCATTTTAGAAAATTGGACCCCCGTACAAACATTTTAAGGGGTGGAAAGGGCACTTTCACAGAAATGAATATGTTTGGTGAAAAGTGGATCTGTAAGGGTACATCATGGATGAAATTAAATTAATACTCCACGGATGAGTGGTAGATTCTGAAGCACCGCTGCATGCACAGGCCAGGTTTCGCAGTGGTAAATGGTGTCTTTCCTTATCCCCCTTTTGGAACACACCCTGCATCTTTTTTGGGTCCTTCCCTTCCTCGCGATCTGGGGGACTAGACCTGGAAAATGTTGCCCTGGTACAACACGGGCACCATGACTTCTAGAAGTACTGGGACCCTCCCCGGCCTGGCTTTGAAAAATTAGGTCCTTGATAACCACCTCTTAGATCGGAAGGAAAGTTCCTCTGTGGCCCGCAGATTGAAATAGCACGTACGCATTGCACATTGCCACCTGTACAATGTGTACGGCCAGCTTTTTGTACCACACTTTCGTTTTTCCTGTAGCACTGTAGGACCTCAGAAGTTGATCTGCAAGATCCACCCCTCCCATGTGCCTGTTGTAGTCCAGGATACAAACTGGTTTGGCGGTAGTGGTTGTGGTACCTCGTACAGGAGCTGGCGTTAGTGTGAATGGTAGTCAGTAAAAGGATGTCCCTCTTGTCCTTGTACTTAACCGCCAGCATGTTCTCATGGAGGAGAGCCCTGCTTTCACCCATTCTCAGTAGTTGCCCTACCGGAGCTCTAGGGAGGCCTCTCTGATTTTCGCGCACTGTGCCGAAAGCCACAGTAGCTCTGGCAGTTAGGGACATGAACAGGGGTATGCTGGTATAATAGTTATCCACATAGAGATGGTAACCCTTATCCAGCAGTGGGTGCAGTAAGTCCCACACGATCTTCCCACTAACTCCTAGGATGGGGGGGGGGGGGGGCTTTCTGGGGGTTCTATCCAGGAATCTTTCCCTTCGCAAATGCGGAACTTGTGGGTGTACCCGGAGCTACTCTCACAAAGTTTGTACATCTTTATGCCATACCTTGCCCGTTTGCTAGGCAGGTACTGGCGGAATCTAATCCTCCCATCTACACTGACATTTTTATCAGGGGTGTAAACCTCGGCAAACTTGGTGTTAAAGTGGTCAATGGCAGGCCTAACCTTGAAAACACGGTCAAATGTCGGGTCGTTATGGGGTGGGCACTGTGCATTGTCGTTGTAGTGTAGGAATTTCTGAATTGACTCAAATCGCTTCCGGGTCATGGTATTACTGTAAATTGGAATCTGGTAGAAAATGTCCGAACTCCAATATTGTCTAACTTTTGTTTTTGTTTTTTACAACGTCCATATGCAGCAAGTCCCCAAAACTTCATCATCTCTGCTGTACTTACTGGGGTCCAACCTAGGGGTCTAGTGTATGGCGATGTAGGCTTCTGAGCAATGAATTGTTGGGCGTATAAATTGGTTTAGGCCACCATTACATTTACAAAATTTAGAAAAAATCTAGCTCAGTGAAGCCCGCGCAGTTTATCTGTATTCCAGAGCTGCCCTCAAAATCTAGAATTTGGGTCTAATAATCGTCAGGGGGTGGGGTCCATATAGAGTCACTGCCTCAGCTGCTACCCTGGGGCGCCTTCTAGAGGGTCCCTCATCAGCAGATGATAATGAGGGGGTAGAGGAAAGTGGCATCCTCTTCTCCCTGACTGGCAGACTCAGTATCAGAGGCAAGCATGGCGTATGCCTCTTCAGCTGAGTACACTCGATGGGGTGGACGGTCCATTTTATTTTATTGGGGTGTGACGTGTGAAATGTGGAAACCTTTATTTAGAGTGAGGGGTGTGTACGTTGTGTTTTCACACATGAAGGGGCTTGTAATAAATTTGAAATATAGAGAAAAGGAGTAGAAAAAATAAAAATGTGCAGGATGCACGCACGTGTGTGCAAAAACCTACACTAAGGCTCCTTGCAGACGAACGTCACGGATTAGGTCCGGATGCGTTCTAGGAAAATCGAACCATTCTGCAAGCAATTTAATTGAGTTTTGTCTGCGATTGCGTTCTGTTCTGATCGTTTTTTTTACCGCGCGAGTGCAATACGTTTTAATGCGTCTTTCACGCGCGTGATAAAAAACGGAAGGTTTACAAACAACATCTCTTAGCAACCATCCGTGAAAATCGCATCGCATCCGCACTTGCTTGCGGATGCAATGCGTTTTTCACGCAGCCCCATTCACTTCTATGGGGCCAGGGTTGCGGGAAAAATGCAGAATATAGAACATGCTGCGATTTTCACGCAACGCACAAGTGATGCGTGAAAAACAACGCACATGTTTCCAACAAATCAAGAGCTACTGTAAAGCTCAGTCAGGTTCATTGGGTGACTCAAAAAAAAACGTACGTGGTTCGCGGCTATAATGGGCAGAGATGGCACATTTATGTCCCTCTCAGAGCTGTACCGAAAACGACATAACATACGAACGATAGGCTTGGCGAAAGGAGCTTTCAAAACATGGGAAAGGGAATTAAATGATCGAAACATAGCCAAAAAAAACGAGGGAAGGTCTTGACCTAGTAAGGCGAGCGGTATACAATGAGCAATGGAGATAGACACAGCTGAGGATTATCCATAGGGCAACGTACGCCTTTGATTTGTCGTATCGTGATGCCCCGGCCCATTACCTGCGGCATTGCCCTAAATGCGACCTCTCAAAGGCTCTGTGGGAGTGCCCGAGGGTACAACCGCTATGGAAAGAGATTTGGGGAGAGACAGTGGGACTAACACCGCAACAGTGTATTCTTCATTACATACCTAAGAATCAGGAAGAAGAAATAGGGACAGTAGTGGCGACAGGGGGGACACATATCCTACTGATGTCAGTGAAAAAATCCCTTTTACGAACAGAAATACCGTCATGGTAAGAGGTGGTTGGTACTATGAAGAATGTGTTATATCTAGAAAGACTGGAGATAGAGCAGGATAAGGAAAGATTGATCGGGAAATACATCAAGAAGTGGAGGGAATTCATTGAGAAGCAATTGTCCACTTGTGAAATCAAGGAACTTACGGCCTCTTTCAAGTTGACTAAATGGTACTTAGAGGCAGAATTGACAAATAGATTGGGGAAGTTGGCAGTGTAAAGTAATACAAGATTGGACAGGACGTATTATATGACAGAATGGAGAAGAGGTTACCGTAGACTCAGACTAGTGTTCACGATGTTGGGCAAAGTTGGGGGGGGGGGGGGGGGGGGTGAGCAATAAATTGAAAAATTGTGAATTGAGAAACATAAATGATTCCCTGTTATATTGTTATAAGCCGATATTTACTGGAAAAACGCTAACTTTGTATGTCGTTATATGCTTATAATGTATCGACTATATGAAAGATTCTCAATTCAATAAAGAGAATAAAAATAAAAAAAAACAACGCCCATGTACACAGACCCACTGAAATTAACGGGTCAGGATTCAGTGCGGGCGCAATGCGTTCGCATCACTCATTGCACCCGCGCGGAAAACTCGCTCGTGTGAAAGGGGCCTTACACTACCTAACTAAAACGGATATATATATATATATATATATATACACACAGTACAGACCAAAAGTTTGGACACACCTTCTCATTCAAAGAGTTTTCTTTATTTTCATGACTATGAAAATTGTAGATTCACACTGAAGGCATCAAAACTATGAATTAACACATGTGGAATTATATTCATAACAAACAAGTGTGAAACAACTGAAAATATGTCATATTCTAGGTTCTTCAAAGTAGCCACCTTTTGCTTTGATTACTGCTTTGCACACTCTTGGCATTCTCTTGATGAGCTTCAAGAGGTAGTCCCCTGAAATGGTTTTCACTTCACAGGTGTGCCCTGTCAGGTTTAATAAGTGGGATTTCTTGCCTTATAAATGGGGTTGGGACAATCAGTGGCATTGAGGAGAAGTCAGGTGGATACACAGCTGATAGTCCTACTGAATAGACTGTTAGAATTTGTATTATGGCAAGAAAAAAGCAGCTAAGTAAAGAAAAACGAGTGGCCATCATTACTTTAAGAAATGAAGCTCAGTCAGTCAGCCGAAAAATTGGGAAAACTTTGAAAGTAAGGGCTATTTGACCATGAAGGAGAGTGACGGGGTGCTGCGCCAGATGACCTGGCCTCCACAGTCACCGGACCTGAACCCAATCGAGATGGTTTGGGGTGAAGGCAAAAGGGCCAACAAGTGCTAAGCATCTCTGGGAACTCCTTCAAGACTGTTGGAAGACCATTTCAGCGGACTACCTCTTGAAGCTCATCAAGAGAATGCCAAGAGTGTGCAAAGCAGTAATCAAAGCAAAAGGTGACTACTTTGAAGAACCTAGAATATGACATATTTTCAGTTGTTTCACACTTGTTTGTTATGTATATAATTCCACATGTGTTAATTCATAGTTTTGATGCCTTTATAGTCATGAAAATAAAGAAAACTCTTTGAATGAGAAGGTGTGTCCAAACTTTTGGTCTGTACTGTATATATATGGAGAAATATATATCTAACTACACGGGAGGAAAATAATGTGCACAGTAAACTGAGCAGAATGGTCCGAAAAATGGATGTGTCTGATCAGGGCTCAGCAGGTGCAGGACGAACGCACGGACACAGATATTATGTGCGTGCAAAAATCTACACTAATACTACCTAAAATTGATTTCTATGTAACACTAAATATATTTATTTCACAAAAAAAGAAAACTGAGCACAAAAGCGACCAGTAAAAAAAAAAATGGCACGCAAGCTGACTGTCACGGGTAAGGAAGGTAGAGAGGAAGTGCACCCCCTCAACTGCCACCCTCAACCCTGTCCCTGCCTACTTGCACCACCCGCCCTAGGTGACGGGGCGCAACTGGGCGACGGTCCCTGACCTACGTAAGTGTAGAGCAGAGCGAACAGAGAAAGAGAGGAACAGACAGCCAAGGCAGAAGGCGGTACACAAGACTAAGGCAAGCGGATAGACAGGGAGGTAGATAAGACAACAGTACCCAGTGATGTGAAAGGCAATGGCGGGTCAACTAGCCGAGGTCGGTGCAGGAGGTCACGTCAATACAAGGGATGAGGCAGGAGACGAAATCCGAGAACGAGCCAAGGTCAAATCCGAGAGATAGCGTAGGTACCAAGGGAGCGGGAAAAGCGAGGTCAGGAAACAAACAAGGTCAATACCAGAGGTCAAGTAGGAAACAATAATAATAGTACACACAGCCCTCGAGACGAAAATCACAGGCAACCTGTAGCCAGCAGGCCGCCTGTATTTATAGTGGGGAGTGAGGGTCACGTGACGTGGCCAGCGTCACATGACCGACAGACAGACAAGTCGAGCACCGAGTGATCAGCTTGGCGCTCAAGGTAGACCTAGGATCAGGGAGCCTCCCAGCTAGCAAAGCCGCCCTGGGAACGAGGCCAAACACAGATCCTCGCTCCTGAAGCTAAGCAGCAGGTCTGCAGCTGACGGGAGACCGAGTGCGCCTTCGGCACCCCGTTACACTGACGTTTGGTGCGTCCGTGCAGACACTGCAGTATAAAAATTTACTGCAGATACAAAATAAAATATTTTTTTTCTGCGTGTCCTTAAAGGGGTTGTCCAATTTCTCAACCCCCCCCCCCCCCCCCCACTGGTAATATACTTACCCCACTCTCGGCACCGCTCCTGGTCCCCGCACCGCCACTTCTCCCAGCACACGGATGAAAATATCCGGTGTTGGGGAGGAGCAGCCAATGGCAGGCGTGGACGGAAACGAGCCTTCCTAGCATCGCGGGCGACGCTAGGGAGGCTCATCCCCGTCTGCTATTGGCTGCTCCCCCCCAACGCCAGATGTTTTCATCCGTGTGCTGGGAGAAGCAGCAGCGGCAGTGCGGGGCCCGGCACATGTGGGGGAGCTTTGAGAAATTGGATAACCCCTTACAGGGGTTAAACTTAATATTTTGGTGTTTGTTTTTTTAAACTTTTTGTTTTTTACTTAATACCTATTAGCACCCCTAGGGGCTAGAACCTGGGATCTTTTAATTCCTTGTCCTATTCACCCTAATAGAGCTCTATCAGAGTGAATAGGACCTCACACTGTCCCATAGTACACACAGCAGCAGGGAGGTTACCATGGCAGCCAGGGCTTCAATTGTGTGTGTCCTGGCTGCCATGGTAACCGATCAGAGCCCCAGGATTACACTGCTGGGACTCCGATCAGAAGCTGCCACTATCACCAATGAGGAGGGGTGAGGGGACCCTGTGGCCACTGCCACCAATGACTTTTATACTGGGGGAGTGCACTGTGCCACCAATGAAGATAACTAACCTTTAATACAAATACAGGAGGCGGGTGCCGGCGGCAGAATCACATAGCTGGCACCCGACCTCTATGACAGGGAGCTGCAATCAATAGCACAGCCTAGTATCGGTAAAAGGCAAATCAAAGAGGTCGCCATCTCTGTCCCCGCCCCCCTCGCCATCTCTTCAAGAGCCCCCACCCGGCACGCAGGTCGCCATCTCTGCCCCCCTCCCGAACGCTGGTTGCCATCTCTGCCCCCACCCCCCCCGCACACAGGTTGCCATCTCTGCCCCCCCCGACCGCACGCAGGTCGCCATCTCTGCCCCCCCCACCGCACGCAAGTCGCCATCTCTGCCCCCCCCTGCAGGTCGCCATCTCTGCCCCCCTCCCGAACGCTGGTTGCCATCCCTGCCCCCCCCCACCGCACGCAGGTCGCCATCTCTGCCCCCCCCCACCGCACGCAGGTCGCCATCTCTCCCCCCCCCCACCGCACGCAAGTCGCCATCTCTGCCCCCCCCCCGCAGGTCGCCATCTCTGCCCCCCTCAGGAACGCAGGTTGCCATCTCTGCCCCCCCCACCGCACGCAGGTCGCCATCTCTGCCCCCCCCACCGCACGCAGGTCGCCATCTCTGCCCCCCCACCGCACGCAGGTCGCCATCTCTGCCCCCCCACCGCACGCAGGTCGCCATCTCTGCCCCCCCCCCCCCCGCAGGTCGCCATCTCTGCCCCCCCCGCACGCAGGTCGCCATCTCTGCCCCCCCCCCAGGTCGCCATCTCTGCCCCCCCCCAGGTCGCCATCTCTGCCCCCCCCGCAGGTCGCCATCTCTGCCCGACCCCATCCCCGAACAACAGATCGCCACTGTGCTACCCATAGCTCTCCCCAACATGAGTAGCAGCGAAGTCATGTGACAACTGACATCACACCTTACTTCCCATGAAGACCCTCGCCAAAGATATGCGCCCTCATGTCCCCAGAATACACCACATACCTCCCCTCACAGATTTACACCCCATAAAGTGCCCACCCACCCCCAGATCTGCACCCTCATGGCCCCCTCCTCACAGATCTACACCCCATAAAGCCCCCCCCGATCTGCACCCTCATGGCCCCCTCCTCACAGATTTACACCCCATAAAGCCCCCCACCCCCAGATCTGCACCCTCATGGCCCCCCCTCACAGATTTACACCCCATAAAGCCCCCCACCCCCAGATCTGCACCCTCATGGCCCCCCTCACAGATTTACACCCCATAAAGCCCCCCCCCCCCCAGATCTGCACCCTCATGGCCCCCTCCTTACAGATTTACACCCCATAAAGCCCCCCTCCCACAGATCTGCACCCTCATGGCCCCCTCCTTACAGATTTACACCCCATAAAGCCCCCCTCCCACAGATCTGCACCCTCATGGCCCCCTCCTCACAGATTTACACCCCATAAAGCCCCCCCTCCCTCAGATCTGCACCCACATGGCCCCCTCCTCACAGATCTACACCCCATAAAGCCCCCTCCCCAGATCTGCACCCTCATGGCCCCCTCCTCACAGATTTACACCCCATAAAGCCCCCCTCCCACAGATCTGCACCCTCATGGCCCCCTCCTCACAGATTTACACCCCATAAAGCCCCCCTCCCACAGATCTGCACCCTCATGGCCCCCTCCTCACAGATCTACACCCCATAAAGCCCCCTCCCCAGATCTGCACCCTCATGGCCCCCTCCTCACAGATTTACACCCCATAAAGCCCCCCTCCCCCAGATCTGCACCCTCATGGCCCCCTCCTCACAGATTTACACCCCATAAATCCCCCCTCCCTCAGATCTGCACCCTCATGGCCCCAGAATACACCCGGACCTGTATTATAAACCCCCGTAATTGCACCAGATTCCACTTCACCTGCCCCCTCATATATGAGCTCCAGATGCTGCCCTTCACCTGCCCCCCTGAAGCTCTGTGTGCCCCAGCACATCCCCCCTCACCGGGCTGCTTGCAGGCACACACACAGCCCCTTCTCCTTCCACAAGCAGCTGCAGTCAGGGATTGTCATGTGACCATGAAGGAGCATGTGACCAGTGACGTCACAGACCTCCTTCTAACAACTCCATTCTAGCATCTACCGGCATGGCAGATAACTCAGCAGCGGAGTTGCTTCTTCAGAAGCTGCGGGATGGAGAGTGCGGGGGTCTGGACAGCCTGGAGCTGGCGGGGGTCCTGGGGGTGGATCACCAGCAGGTGGTGGGGGCAGTGAAGAGTCTGCAGTCCCTGGGAGAGGTGAGCAGATCCGGATGATGCAATCAGACTGGAGGGTGTGGGACACATATGGCAGCTGTGGGGGGGACTACAAGTCCCAGTGTGCATGGTCATTCATTTCAGTGACTATGGACTCTGATCAGAATCAGGAAATTGGGAACGTGGCGCTGACTGACAGCTGGACGACCGCTTTAATGGCCGGGATCAGAGAGAACTCCGATCCCAGCCTTTAGGGTACTTTCACACTAGCGTTTCTATTTTCCGGTATTGAGATCCGTCATAGGGTCTCAATACCGGAAAAAAAAACCGCTTCTGTTTTGTCCCCATTTATTGTCAATGTAAATGAACAGAACGGAGCGCTCCAAAATGCGTTCCGTTCTCATACTGCATGCTGCGGTTTGCTTTCCGTCCTGGGATGCGGAGCAAGACAGATCCGTCCTGAGCCAGAATGCAAGTCAATGGGAACAGATCCGTTTCTCTGACACAATCTGTCACAATAGAAAACGGATCCGTCCCCCATTGACTGTCAATGGAGTTCATGACTAATATTGTGCGAACTTCTGTTTTAAGTTCGGCGTCTAAAGTTCGCTCAACACTAATCATGACGGATCCGTCTTGGCCATGTTACAGATAATACAACCGGATCCGTTCATAATCAGTAACGGAAGCGTTTTTGCAAAACCCTACCGGATCCAGTAAAGCCTTAGAAGCAGGGGACTGGGCTCCCTGTGAATGTAACCGCAGGGTCCTGATGCATTGCTGTGACAGCTGGGGGCCTAACAGAGACCAGGCCTTAACCCTTTTCTTGCATGAGACTTGATATTACTGTGTGAAAGTAGTAAAAAGCACATAAAACTACACATACCGTAATCCTACTGACCCACAGAGGAAATGGAACCTGAGGAACGCTGCCCGAAGGTCAACGTCGCAAGTTTAGATTGCAAAAAACAATGGCAGAACTGCTTTTTTCCGTTAAATATAATAAGTTCTTTGCACCCCAGAATGGTGTCACTAAATAATACAGTTCGCCTCACAGACAACAAGCCCTCAAAATGAAAAGTTATGTCAAAGTACTTTAGGGGTTAAAGTGAGACTTGTCCTCAAGATGGGGGGTAACTGGTTAGTCTGGAGGAGGGGGTCTGTCCACTGGGATCTCCACCAGATTTGGGATGAGCACGCGCAAAGCTGCTCCATTCATTCTCCATGGGTCTAGCAGAGAGCAGAAAAAACAAAAAAAATTGTAAATGTACTTTTTTGGGCATTTTTTAATGATAGCATTTTACTCATTTTGGGCTAAAAATCTATATATTTTTTTTATTGGTCTTCATTTAAAAAAGAATTCAGCAGTTTTTGTGATGCATGTGGTTAAAAATCAGTCTGTTTGCAGACTGTCTCTCCTGAGTTCCATCAGTTGACGGCTCTTGTGACGCCTTTTTTCCTGACCTCATAGACACTTACTTAGGCCATATTCTTATCAGTTTGGCAAGAGTTTAGCTATAATGAGCATTTACGAGGTCAGGAGTAGTGTTGAGCGAACTTGTGTTTTTAAGTTCGGCGTCTAAAGTTCAGGTTATCGAATAATCGCGTTACGGATTCCGCTACCACGGACCATAACGGAATTTAGAATCCATAACGCGATTCTTCGATAACCCGAACTTTAGACGCCGAACTTTAAACACAAGTTCGCTCAACACTAGTCAGGAGACCAGAGATGAGGTGTCGCATGAGCTGTCAGCTGACGGGACTGAGAAGTGATACTCTGCAAACAAACTGATTTCTAACCCTTGTATCTCAAAAACAGCTGAAAATGTTTAAACCAATTGAAAAAAAGGATTATTATTTTTTTTTTAAATCCCAAAATGAGTCAAATGCAATCATAAAAAAAATGGCGCCAAAGGCGTACATAGCCTCTAAGTTGGAAAAATTATTGAGATTTAAATTTTGGGCAATATCATCCATTCTAACCATTACATACAACCATTCTAACCCTGATGAGGTTGTCACCCAGCTTTCCCAGGCAGGAAGGACGGGTCATATTGGTTGACACCTAGCTTTCCCAGGAGCTGATAGAAGGTAGTGGGATGGGGTTGAATCTATAATGTTCAAAGAGGAGTAAAGATAAGATGGCGGCGCTCGCCACTTCTGTATCAGACTTCTTCTTTTATCCTTACAAAAGTCCTCATTAAAACAGGGCGGATTCCACCTTTACAAAGACCGCTGAGCGGCGACGGCCGTTTCGCTCTTGCGAGCTGCTTCGAGCCACTGACATCATTGCGCCGACTTGCGCTCCCTTTTAAGCGTCACGATCCCTGGTCGTCCGGGCGACCTAAGACGCTTAATTCGCTAAAACCAACACTGCATTACACATTGGATACATGGAAACCATTTGGTTACACAGATACACATGGCGGCTGCACGGATGATCCATCTCGCCTCTCTTTGTAATAGGCGCTGCTTATCACCTCCCTGGGCATGCTGGGAGTTGTAGTTTTGCAACAGCTGGAGAGCCGCAGGTTGGCCATCCCTGCTCTACGTATTCTTTCAGACCTTCCTCATGATATCCCAATGGCTGTGAATGACCTGTGTGATTGTTATCTAAAGGAAAACGCAATCCTTCCTTTATTTCTTTCTCTTCGTTCCCTCGCTTTATCACCTTTTTGAGCAGTTTTTCCTGTGTAAATGACTTCACTTTGTCCATAGCCGTCTTTAACAAGTCTTCCGAAGACCCTCACTTCAACAATCTGCCCTTTAAATCCAAGGCTTGTTCTTCGTATCCCTCCTCTGTATTATGTATTCTTTTCAGTCTAATGAACGGACCATAGGGGATCCCATCACAGCCATACAATCACGGCTGTTAGAGATGACGCGGCCTTGGACTTCCTCGCTAGTAACACGGTTGATAAACTTGCGCCATTGTTCCCTGGTAAACCATCGTGGTACTTTCACACTTGCGGCAGAGGATTCCGTCACCGGAACTGCCTGCCGGATCCGTCAAAACGTAACGCCAACTGATGGCATTTGTAAGACTGATCAGGATGCTGATCCGTCTTACAAATGTATTGAAATGCCGGATCCGTCTTCCTGGTGTCGTCCGGAAAAACGGATCCAGCATTTATTTTTTTCACATTATTTTTGCACAGACCGGAAGGATGGATCCGTCATTTAGGCAAGTGTTCCTGTTTGAAGATAAATATGTCTTCTTTTTTTCTACAATAAAATCCCTACCTATGTGGACGATGTTTTCTCGGTGAAGGTCGGGCACTGAATTTCAGTGCGGCAAATTTGTCGCCTCCCATAATGAAACCAATGACATGAATATGAAATTTACTTTAAATTATGGTGGAACGGAATTGGAGTTGGTCACTGAGAGAGAGGGTGACTTAATCACTAAGGCCTCTTTCACACGGGCGTTGCGGGAAAAGGTGCGGGTGCGTTGCGGGAACATGCGCGATTTTTCCGCGCAAGTGCAAAACATTGTAATGCGTTTTGCACTCGCGTGAGAAAAATCGCGCATGTTTGGTACCCGAACTTCTTCACAGGTGTTCTGTAGATTGTATTATTTTCCCTTATAACATGGTTATAAGGGAAAATAATAGCATTCTGAATACAGAATGAATAGTAAAACAGCGCTGGAGGGGTTAATTATTATTATTTTTTAATTATTGAACTAGCCTTTATCCACTTGCTCGCGCAGCCGGCATCTCTTCTGTCTTCTTCTTAGCTGTGTGCAGGAAAAGGACCTGTGGTGACGTCACTCCGGTCATCACATGGTCCATCACATGATCTTTTACCATGGTGTCATGTGATGACCGGAGTGACGTCACCACAGGTCCTGTTCCTGCACACAGCTAAGAAGAAGACAGAAGAGATGCCGGCTGCGCGAACAAGTGGATTAAGGCGAGTTCAATAATTAAAAAAAAAAAATTAACCCCTCCAGCGCTGTTTTACTATGCAGTCTGTATTCAGAATGCTATTATTTTCCCTTATAACTATGTTATAAGGGAAAATAATACAATCTACAGAACACCTGTGAAGAAGTTCGGGTTTGGGTACCAAACATAAGGGAAAATAATAATGATCGGGTCCCCATCCCGATCGTCTCCTAGCAACCGTGCGTGAAAATCGCACCGCATCCGCACTTGCTTGCGGATGCTTGCGATTTTCATGCAACCCCATTCATTTCTATGGGGCCTGCGTTACGTGAAAAACGCACGAAGAGGAGCATGCTGCGATCTTCACGCAACGCACAAGTGATGCGTGAAAATCACCGCTCGTGTGCACAGCCCCATAGAAATGAATGGGTCAGGATTCAGTTCGGTGCAATGCGTTCAACTCGCGCATCGCATCCGCGCGGAAATCTCGCCCGTGTGAAAGGGGCCTAAGGGTCATCGCAAACCTACTGCCACCAACTCTTTACTCCACCAGGAGAGCTTTCATCCACCTAGCGTGAAAAGTTCTCTGCCCTATGGTCCGTTCATTAGACTGAAAAGAATACATAATACAGAGGAGGGATACGAAGAACAAGCCTTGGATTTAAAGGGCAGATTGTTGAAGTGAGGGTCTTCGGAAGACTTGTTAAAGACGGCTATGGACAAAGTAAAGTCATTTACACAGGAAAAACTGCTCAAAAAGGTGATAAAGCGAGGAAACGAAGAGAAAGAAATAAAGGAAGGATTGCGTTTTCCTTTAGATAACAATCACACAGGTCATTCACAGCCATTGGGATATCATGAGGAAGGTCTGAAAGAATACGTAGAGCAGGGATGGCCAACCTGCGGCTCTCCAGCTGTTGCAAAACTACAACTCCCAGCATGCCCAGACTGCCTATAGCTAGCAGCCTACAGCAGGGCATGGTGGGAGTTGTAGTTTTACAACAGCTGGACGGCCGCAGGTTGGCCGTGCCGGATGTAGAGAATAGGCCGCTAGTAGTGTTTAAAAGGTGTCGCACACTGAAAGATAACGGGGTCCGGAGCCGTTACGGAGAGAAGGGCTAGTAACTGGCTAACATGGCAAACCCCTAGGTAACGACAAGCGTGGGAATTGTTCATTTTGCAAATATAACACAAAAAAAAAAGGTTCCTGCCATTTGGAGGTTTACAACACAAAGTGCCTCCGTTCATTGCGCGCAGAAGTAGTTCTGTAGTATATGTGACCCTGTGCAAGTGCGGCGCTTTCTATACAGGGAAGACCATTAGACCGCTATTCGAAAGATTTAGGGAACACGTTAACTCCATAAGAACAGGAAAAGGGTGCCCCCGGCTCATTAACCATGTGTGGGATAGGCATGAAGGTGATCCAGGTTGCCTCAGCTTTGCCGCCATTGAATTGATCTTAAAGGGAACCTGCCATCCACCTTATGGTGACCTCACTGAGGGCAGTATAAAGTAGTGACAGAAATGCTGATGTCAGCGGTGTGTCATTCAGGAGCTAAAAGTAAGTGGTCGCCGATAACCAGCATCATAATAATTACAGCCCAAGGCCTGGAAAAGAGTCCCGGCCTCCTGAGAAGAGTCCTGGTTATCCATGAAGTCCTGCTCTCCTGCTGATGACCGTCTTCTACCGAGTTTTCTCCCTTTCTCTCTAGGAGAGAACTGCCAATCATCAGCAGATGGGGGAGAGCAGGAGATTATAATAACCAGGACTCTTCTCAGGTAGATGTGACTCTTCTCCAGGCCTGGGCTGCAATGGTTATGATGCTGGTTCTCAGCGACCACTTACCTTTAGCTCCTGAGTGACACAGCGCTGACATCAGCATTTCTGTCACTATTTTATGCTGCTCTCAGTGAGGTCACCATAAGGTGGATGACAGGTTCCCTTTAAACATGCCGCAGGGAGGTGATAAGCAGCGCCTATTACAAAGAGAGGCGAGATGGATCATCCGTGCAGCCGCCATGTGTATCTGTGTAACCAAATGGTTTCCATGTATCCAATGTGTATTGCAGTGTTGGTTTTAGCGAATTAAGCGTCTTAGGTTGCCCGGACGACCAGGGATAGTGATGCTAAAAGTGAGCGCAAGTCGGCGCAATGAGGAAGCGTGCAAGCGTGAAACGGCTGTCGCCACTCAGCGGCCTTTGTAAAGGTGGAATCCACCCCATCCCTGTTTTAATGAGGACTTTTGTAAGGATAAAAGAAGTCTGATACAGAAGTGGTGAGTGCCGCCATCTTATCTTTACTCCTCTTTAAAGATTATATGCATCTTTAATATTGGGCTGTGCACCACGTGTTCTGCGGGAGGACGGGGATACGTGAGAATCCACTAATCTCGGTACGAACATTAGCAGTGCCTCCCCATTCACTTTGGTTCTACTTGGACAGTGGGGATGAATCTAT
The DNA here is from genome assembly GCF_905171765.1 of Bufo bufo. Taxonomy (NCBI): domain Eukaryota; kingdom Metazoa; phylum Chordata; class Amphibia; order Anura; family Bufonidae; genus Bufo; species Bufo bufo. Next base: position 791,072,102 of record NC_053389.1, on the reverse strand, counting down.
ATTCCATGTGGTCGTCTGATGCCATCTTTTTCCCTCCAGATAATTGAGGCAGAGCAGAGAACCAGCAAGAAATGGGAGCTGAGCGCAGAGGGGCAGGAGATCGCAGAGAGCGGCAGCCACGAGGTCAGGCTGCTCCAGAGCCTGCCCAAGGAGGGCCTTCTGCAGAGCGAGCTGATGGTGAGTAGGGTAACCCGCTGCAAACACAGGACCAGCTACTGCATTCAGACACTGCCATATTTATAGGGTGTGTACACCTTTAGGTGTCCTTTGACCTGTCAGTGGGCCACTATTGGGGGTCAGTAATCTATTCCACTGACTATACTGGCTAGTCATAAATGCAGATATTAAAAGCTGAGACTTTCGCCAATATGTTCCTGTCAGGAAAATATCGGAGCCCTTCATGCACCACGTCACGGTCACTCAGCATGGCAAAGGGTCCTACCACTACGCTACCTATGGTGTGAACAAGGTCCTGAGGTGATGTAATCCAGCTCACAGCCAAGCTCCCACACAAACGCCTAGCAGGACAACTAGTGCAATGTGAACAAAGCCAGACTGCAAGCCACACCCATATCAGACCCTGTTAAGGAGGTCACCAGGTGCAAAAGAGTGTTTGAGTGCCAGGTAACGGCACATACACTACATATAAAACAAGACAAAAACACTGAAATATAGTGGCAATTCTGGGGGAGCTGCTCAACCCCTAACACTGTAGCGTGTTTTTCATTGGGGGAGCAGCCCCACCGCATGTGGACCGCAGCAAACGACTATCCCCAGCAAAAAATGCATACGGTGGAGGATGTCGGCGCGGTCCACATGCACCACATACACCATAGTTAGCGTAGTGGTAGGACCCTTTGCCATGCTGAGTGACCGTGACGTGGTGCATGAAGGGCTCCGATATTTTCCTGACAAGAAAATATATTGGCGAAAGTCTCAGCTTTTAATATCTGCATTTATGACTAGCCAGTATGGTCAGTGGCATATCCTTGCGGTGCATTTTTTTGCTATATGATTGTATTTACATCCGCACAATGCTCTGTTTTGTGTAGGATGTCCTTGTGGTGCATGTGGACCACGCCAACATCCTCCACCGTATGCATTTTTTGCTGGGGATGGTCGTTTGCTGCGGTCCACATGCGGTGGGGCTGCTCCCCCAATGAAAAACACGCTACAGTGTTAGGGGCTGAGCAGCTCCTCCAGTATTGCCACTATATTTCTGTGTTTTTGTCAGTAATCTATTGCCTAAGGAAAGCACCAGACAATATAAATTCTTGACAGCCCCTTCTAGCTATTGGTGATCAGCCCATCTTATAATCCCGACTAGTGTCTGCGTGACACGACACGAGAGGTCGTGCAAGAATGGGGGTGTCTCTGTGCACTGGGGACAGTCCTGCTGGAACAGGAAAGGGCCTTCCCCAAACTGTTCCCACAAAGTCAGAAGCATACAATTGTCCACAATGTCTTGGTCTCCTGAAGAATTAAGATTTCCCTTCACTGGAACGAAGGAGCCGACCCCTGAAGAACACCCCCATAGCATTATCCTCCTCCGCCATCTGTAGAGCTGGCGTAATGCGGTGAGGTAGGTAATGCGGTGAGGTAGGTAATGATGGTGGAAGAAATGTCAGGAAGTGACCCGTGGCAGTGGAGATGTCCTGTTACAGAACCACGCTGGAGTTCAGTGAGCTCTACAGAACGAGCCATTCTTCTACACGTCTGTAAAAGGCAACTGCATGGCTAGGGGCTGGATTTTATACACCTGTGGCGATGGGGATGAACGAGACCCCTGAATTCAATGATTAAGATGTGTGTCTGTATACATATTCTTTGAATGTAGATGTTGCTTCCATCCATTCAGGAGTCTATTATAAGTGCAGTTACCCTTTAAGTTGTTTTATTGAGGAAGGCACTTTGATTATTACAGGAGCTCCTCCATTCACTGTGTCGTTTATTCCCAACAGAAACTCCCCATAGCGAAGGTGGGCTTCAGTAAAGCCATGTCCAATCGCTGGATCCGGCTGGATAAAGCGGCTGAGGGAGGACCCCGTGTATACAGAACGGTGAGCCGGTCTCCTTAACCTTTTGTCTATGTATGTTAATGAGTGACCTAATAGAGGTTTATGTAATTGTTAAAGGAACCCTCTGGACAAACTGGTACTGAGGGGGCAGAGCATGGCGCAGCGATTCTCCTCCTCGGGTCCTGTTAAAGGCATAATGCAGAACATCGGAAGTATTACATTGTATTATAGCAGCAGTCAAGTGATCACACGGTTAAGTCCCAAGTAAAAAGTTTAAAGTGTATAAAATGGAAATATTTTTCCCATAGCAAAAGGCATAAAAAAAATATATACTCCTCACTGCTATCCCTGCAGCTATAATGACCCGAACTATAAAACGGAGTCATTAATAACACTATATTCACTATATTTTATTTATATATATATATATATATATTTATTTTATATAGAGAAAGAGACAGAATTGCTGTTTTTTCTATTCATCAATCCCACCCAAAAATGAATGAATTAAAATCTATCAAAAAGTTGTATTTACTCCAAAATTGTACCAATAAAAACCACAGCTCGCCACCCACAAACAAGCCCTAAAAGTGATCGCTCCCAGAATGACGACACAGTAGCAAATTAATTTCATTTTTATTTAATTTTTTGTTAGAAGCCTTTCACATGACGTTTTTGCCCCACGTTTAAAATATCGGTATAAGTCAGGTCAAAAAAATAGGGAAAAATCTTTTCCTCCTTGCAGAATCCAGCAAAAAAGAAAAAATAATTTGTGTTTGCTAACAGATACATATTTTTTTTTTCCATATCATCACCATGTCGGCACACACAAGGAGATTGCCCCCTGACCTCTGTAGGGGCGGGAACAGAGAAGAGATTAAATTGCCCCCTCCCACCACCATTCCCCAGTGTTTTCTGTCCCTACAGAGGCCAGGGCAGAGAAGAGTCTCCCTGCGGGTCAGGGAGATAGATGCAGGATATTTAATTTTAACTTTTTTATTTTTATACACCATTTTTGGATTATTAGAGGTCATTGGTACCTGCTTACTCTCATCGGCGAGTCCCCCTGCCCACCTGCGGCCTGGTGCTAAGTCTGGGCTGTGGGTGAACGGGAGGGCTCGCTTTGGTTGATCCGGAGCCTGCTCCCAGGCGGCAAACTCTCCCTTACCCCTGGTGGGTTAAGCAGGCACGTGCAGCCGGCGTTGAATTACGCTGACAGGTCACATGACACAACCCGGAAGTTCGGAACAGGAGGGGGCGGGCAGCGTCTGGCTCGCCTGGTTTTATGAAGCGGTGGAGCCACGGACATACTGGTCTGAGTGAGTATGATGTCGGGACCTGAGCTGCGAACACCAAGGGAGCTTGATGCCCCTGCGCTACCTCCTGTGAGTTGTCCAGTCTATAGACATTTTAATCTCTGATATGGCTCTTTCGCCTTAATGGTTATACATGTATCATCCATTTGTGCAATGTGAAGGGAAGCACCACCTATATATATTTTATTTGGTGTGCTGCACGGGTGTTGCCACCATGGTTTGAGTGCGGGTTTCCTCCTGGTGGTTGTTTCTCACATTTCCTAGGCATCTAAAGAGGCTCAGAAAAAAACAAAAAGCCTCTGAAATGAATTTTTTGTTTTAAAAAATTGCCTGATGCATATGTCAAGAAACTTTACAAGGACTGCCTATCAAACATTGTACGTGAGGAACAACCATCACTTATGGATGAATTTAGGTCCATGATTCAGGAGGAAACAAGGTCCTCTTTATCAGTAATGTCGGATGTGACCCAGGGACACCCTCCCCCTAAACGTTCCAAGTTAATAATAGCTTCTTCCTCGGATTCTGAATGTTTGGGTGAAGACGCGCCTTCCTCTAAGCGGTGGGGAGAAGAAGAGCTCTTATCAGAGGTCGAGCTGTCTGAAGGAAATTAAAAAAAATCTACTTTTCCTCTGATGAAATGAATGACCTTTTTAAAAGCGGTTTGTGCTACTATGGGGGTGGAAGAAGACCAAAAACCTCCTTCTATTCAGGCAGAAATGTTTGGGGGTCTTAGAGTGAAACGTGCCAGAGTTTTCCAAATTAATGAGAATATTAGGGAAATTATCCTGGAAGAATGGTCAGACCCAGAAAAGAAACTGGGCATTTCTAGGGAGTTTAAAAACAGTCTGGGAGTTCGATGAAATTCCCAAAATTTGACATCTAAGTGGCAAAGGTGAATAAGAAGACCTCCCTGCCTTTTGAGGACGCATCTGAACCCAATGGAGAGAGAATCCGACAGTCTTCTACGGAAATCACGGGAAGCGTCTATGTTCGGCCTGAAGGCTAACATTGCTGCGACCTCCGTAGCCAAATCCATGTACCTGTGGTTAAATGAATTAGAAAATCACTTGAGATCCAAAAGGAAGGGGGTTCCTTCTTAAACCCCCAAAATAAATCTGGTGACAAACAATGACGCCAGAATAGGGGGAAGACTGCAGAAATTTCTCTGTCCCTGGGAAAAGATAACATCCAATCCTTGGGCCCTAGAAATAATAATAGAATTTTCTTCAGTCCCTCCAAAAAGATTTTTAACATGTCCAGATTAAAAAAAAATCACAAGAAAATATTTGGCAAGGAGTTCGGGATCTTTTAGATCTAGGTGTGGTGGTCCCTGTCCTTCCAACTCGGCAGGAACAAGGTTTCTATTCGACCTTATTTTTAGTAAGGAAAAAAAGAGGGAGCTTTTCGAACGATAATAAACCTAAAAAGCCTGAACAGATATATTACCTACAGGAAGTTCAGGATGGAGAGTATGAAATCTATCATCCCACTGATAAGAGAGTGCAGTCATGTGGACCTAAAGGACGCCTATTATCAGGGTACGATCCATCCGAATTCCCAAAAATTCTTGAGATTTGCGATCAAGGATAAAGGTCACGTTCTCCATTTTCTATTTACAGCCCTCCCGTCCGGGATTTCCTCTGCTCCCAGGGTATTCACCAAACTAATGGTAGCACATCTAAGACAGGAAGGTCTAGTTTTAGTACCTTATCTAGACGACTTTCTAATCATTGGCAACTCCGTAGACCACTTAACTGCAGATTTAAACATATTCTTAACCCGTTTGTCTATATTGGGCAAGTCCTGTCTCCACCTATCAACAACAAAAAACAAGATTTCTGGGAGTTATTCTAGACTCTCAGAGACAGGCTACGTTTCTTCCTCAGGACAAAAGTTATTCCCTCAGGGATAAAATCAAAGCATTTCAGAAAAGGAGAAATTGCTCTATAAGAGAGGCAATGAGCACACTAGGCCTGTTGACTTTGTGCATCCCCTCAGTAGCCTGGTGTCAATCCCACTTTCGCACCATCCAGTCCTGGATCCTAAAAGAATGCGACAGGCAACAAAATTCCATAGAACGGAAAGTATGGATCCCGGGGTTTGTAAAATCATCCCTTTCCTGGTGGACAATTCCAAAAAATCTCCACAAAGGGGTAGTCTGGAGCAGATCTCCATCTATTCTGATTCAGACAGATGCAAGCAAAACGGGCTGAGGAGCAAAAATAAGGGAAATTTCTTACCAGGGTACTCAGGGCTCCAGATGGCGACCAAAATGGTCGCCAATGCGACTTAGAATTTACAAATGGTGACAAGACTGATAGTTCTCTGCCCCGCCGTCGATGTTCTTCTCAGCGCAGTGGAGGAGTCTCTCCCTCCCCCCTGTGCTGCCGCCGCCGCCAATAAGAAGAGAGACGGGAGGAGGAGGGGAGGGGCTGGGGCAAATGGGGATATCCAGAAATAGACCTATTTGCCTCAAGAAAAGATGCAAATGTAAAAAGGTTTTGCTCCCTGGATCCAGGAGACCAACCTTGGAAGATAGATGCTCTCTCTCTCTGATGGGAATGGGGTCTAGCTTATGCATTCCCTCCTCTTCCTCTAATCCCAAAAGTGCTCCAGAAAATTCTTCAGGGAACGTTAACAATCATCCTTACTGGCCAAAGAGAAGTTGGTTTCCCATTCTCAAGAAACTCTCTATTGCGGAACCTTGGATACTCCCCCTCAGGAACGATATTCTACACCACTGTCCAATACTACATCCACATCCGGGAATTTTCAAACTCGCGGCCTGGATCCTAAGATTGTAGTGCTGAAATGACAGGGACTCTCGGACAGCGTGATCTCTAACCTAAGATGTTGTATGAAAAAAGTGATTTCTGCTATATATTTAAAAATCTGGAAGAAGTTTTGTTCCTGGACGAGAGAGAACAACCCCAATTTCGAAAAACCCAAGATCCCAAAAATTTTAGACTTCTTACAACGAGGTTTGAAAATGGGTCCACTCTAAAGGTCCAGGTCTCGGCACTTAGTGCTTTCTTTGACACTGATCTGGCTAATCATAGGTGGATCAGACGTTTCATTAGAGCATCTTCTAGACTGAGACCTTCTCTGAAGACACGTAGTACTTAATGGTTTAATGTTAAGCCCCTTCGAACCTTTAGAAGACTGTTCTATTAAACTCCTGTCCTTTTAAGACAGTCTTTTTAATAGCTTCCCCTCAGCTAGAAGGTTAGGGGCGATTAGAGAACCTTACCTTAGGATTTCTGATGATAGTCATACTAAGACTACAGGGAGTGCAGAATTATTAGGCAAATGAGTATTTTGACCACATCATCCTCTTTATGCATGTTGTCTTACTCCAAGCTGTATAGGCTCGAAAGCCTACTACCAATTAAGCATATTAGGTGATGTGCATCTCTGTAATGAGAAGGGGTGTGGTCTAATGACATCAACACCCTATATCAGGTGTGCATAATTATTAGGCAACTTCCTTTCCTTTGGCAAAATGGGTCAAAAGAAGGACTTGACAGGCTCAGAAAAGTCAAAAATAGTGAGATATCTTGCAGAGGGATGCAGCACTCTTAAATTGCAAAGCTTCTGAAGCGTGATCATCGAACAATCAAGCGTTTCATTCAAAATAGTCAACAGGGTCGCAAGAAGCGTGTGGAAAAACCAAGGCGCAAAATAACTGCCCATGAACTGAGAAAAGTCAAGCGTGCAGCTGCCAAGATGCCACTTGCCACCAGTTTGGCCATATTTCAGAGCTGCAACATCACTGGAGTGCCCAAAAGCACAAGGTGTGCAATACTCAGAGACATGGCCAAGGTAAGAAAGGCTGAAAGACGACCACCACTGAACAAGACACACAAGCTGAAACGTCAAGACTGGGCCAAGAAATATCTCAAGACTGATTTTTCTAAGGTTTTATGGACTGATGAAATGAGAGTGAGTCTTGATGGGCCAGATGGATGGGCCCGTGGCTGGATTGGTAAAGGGCAGAGAGCTCCAGTCCGACTCAGACGCCAGCAAGGTGGAGGTGGAGTACTGGTTTGGGCTGGTATCATCAAAGATGAGCTTGTGGGGCCTTTTCGGTTGAGGATGGAGTCAAGCTCAACTCCCAGTCCTACTGCCAGTTTCTGGAAGACACCTTCTTCAAGCAGTGGTACAGGAAGAAGTCTGCATCCTTCAAGAAAAACATGATTTTCATGCAGGACAATGCTCCATCACACGCGTCCAAGTACTCCACAGCGTGGCTGGCAAGAAAGGGTATAAAAGAAGAAAATCTAATGACATGGCCTCCTTGTTCACCTGATCTGAACCCCATTGAGAACCTGTGGTCCATCATCAAATGTGAGATTTACAAGGAGGGAAAACAGTACACCTCTCTGAACAGTGTCTGGGAGGCTGTGGTTGCTGCTGCACGCAATGTTGATGGTGAACAGATCAAAACACTGACAGAATCCATGGATGGCAGGCTTTTGAGCGTCTTTGCAAAGAAAGGTGGCTATATTGGTCACTGATTTGTTTTTGTTTTGTTTTTGAATGTCAGAAATGTATATTTGTGAATGTTGAGATGTTATATTGGTTTCACTGGTAAAAATAAATAATTGAAATGGGTATATATTTGTTTTTTTGTTAAGTTGCCTAATAATTATGCACAGTAATAGTCACCTGCACACACAGATATCCCCCTAAAATAGCTAAAACTAAAAACAAACTAAAAACTACTTCCAAAAATATTCAGCTTTGATATTAATGAGTTTTTTGGGTTCATTGAGAACATGGTTGTTGTTCAATAATAAAATTAATCCTCAAAAATACAACTTGCCTAATAATTCTGCACTCCCTGTAGACCCGGGTTTTCTCCCCAAAATTGTGTCCTACTTCACAGAAATCAGGAAATTATTTTACCTTCCTTTTTGTAATCAATCTTAAAAATGAAAAGGAGCTTACGTTTCATACTTTAGATGTTAGACCCACGGTGTTGAGGTATTTGGAAGTTACTAAAGACTTCAGGAAGTTAGACAACCTACTTATCTAATTTGCAGGAAGGAATAAGGCAGGAGGGTTTCCAGGTCTTCCACTGCAAGATGGATCAAAGATACTATCTCTTTGTTATTAAATTCCAGGCCTAGTTTGTCCAGAGAACATCAGAGCACTAGAGCAGTGTCTTCTTACGCAGAGAAAGCTGGTGCTTCATTGGACAAGATATGCAAAGCTGCAACCTGGACCAATGTGCATACCTTTATAAAACATTATAGACTAGACTTGTCTAGATCCGCGCACCTGTAATATGGACGTAAGGTCCTCCAGGCGGTAGCTCCCCCCTTCCCCCCCCCCGCCTCTTAAACATAGTAAATTTTTAGTTCTCCTTGTGTGTGCCGTCATGGTGATGATATGGAAAATCGGAATTAGTCTTGCCAGTAATTCTGTTTCCATGAATTCCACCGCGACTGCACAATAATCGCTCCCCTCTTCTAATTTAATTAGTATTTTTCTGGTATGAAGTAATACCGGTGGTATATATAGTATATTGGACTGTTAGTCATTTTTTAAACACTGGAGAATGGTGGTGGGAGGGGGCAATTTAATCTCTTCTCAGTTCCTGCCCCTACAGAGGTCAGGGGGCAATCTCCTTGTGTGTGCCGTCATGGTGAATTCATGGAAATAGAATTACCGGTAAAATGTAATATTTTAATTTTTTTAATACAATGCGGACAAGAATAGGACATGTGCTATATTTTTGCGGATACCATGGAACATACGTACAGATGCGGAAAACACACTGTGTGCTGTCTGCATCTTTTTGTGGCCCCGTTGAAGTGAATCGGTCCAGATCTGACCCGCCAAAAAAATGCGGATCGTATGCAGACAAAAAAATAGCCCTAAATTAGTTATCTTCGTAATCCTGCAGCCCCCAAAAATAAAGCTCGCCCATTCTTATGTATACTGCACAGTAAAGACTGATGTCTGCATTCGTATGTCCGTTCTGCAGCCGCATAAAAAAAAGAGAGAACATGTCCTATTCTTGTCCGTTTTGTGGAAAAGGGTAGGACATTTCTACAGGAGATAAAAACAAAAACGACTGGCAGGCTTTCAGCTGGTATCTGCAAACCGAGTGTGGGCTTGTGAGTGTAAGAGTATTGCCCAATGTCTTAAAGAAGGTCCAAGTAAAGGACCGCTCTCTGTAACCACCTGTCCTGGGTAGATGGCACGGTGTGTTGTCAGTTACCGCCCGGCTCTGTGCAGAAGGCTGGCAAGGGCAGAGAGAGCTTGGAAGGAAGAGCTGGTCCACCATTTTCTAGCCCGGCTGGGTTTGCCACAGACTAGTGGGGTAAATGTGACACCCCGGGGGTCTCTGATTCCATCAGGAGATACGTTTGGTTGGATAAGCTGCTATATCTGGAGAGTTAGAGGAAACTTCTGTGAACCGTACCCTGGTGAGATTTGATCCCAAGATGCGGGCACCACACTTAACCAGTTAATGCTCCTCCTTCTCAGGTAGACGCAGTGGAGGACACAGTGAAGGAGAAGCTTCAGCTCGTTCTGCAAGGAAGGTCGGACCACGTGAACGAGAAGGACAAGAGCGAGCTGAAGAAAAGGAAACTTCTTAATGAGGTGTAAGTACCAAAGGATTGTCTCTCTGGATAGCATGACATCGCCACCTATGGGCGACAGTGCTGCTTCCTTACATCACAGCGACTCCAGCTTGTGCTTGTTCTGTTCCCCTTGCTTTACACTGCAGCTCTGCTTGGTCTGATTGGCTCCAGAGAAATAAAAACTTGCTCACCAAGCAGTTGGTGCACAGAGAGCTGATTATTGAGGGATAAGCTCCTTAATAAACATGTGCACGTTTTCTGAACCTCTGTTACTTTTTGTGCTATCTGTCAGTGAATGGTATTCGGCGCAGGTGAAGTCAGAAAGCCGGCTGCCGTTGGTTCTCCTGCTGGCCCCGTCTGCCATGTAAATCTCGCATCTGCGCCGCCCCGTTCAGTATTTGGCGCAGTGAGAAAGCTAGCTGACGTTGGTTCTCCTGCTGGCCCCATCTGCCGTGTAAATCTTGCGCTGTCCCGTTCAGTATTCGGCGCAGTGAGAAAGCAGGCTTTCTCACTGCGTCTGCGCCAAACACTGAACGGGACGGCGCAGATGCGAGATTTACACGGCAGACTGGTGCGGCAGCAGGAGAACCAACGTCAGCTAGCTTTCTCACTGCGCCAAATACTGAACGGGGCGGTGCAGATGCGAGATTTACACGGCAGACTGGTGCGGCAGCAGGAGAACTAACGCTGGCCTGGCCCTGTCAATCAAGACAGTAGGGTGTGGAAATGAGGTGGGCGACGGAGCCTCTAGAAGCAGTGCAACCCCCCCCCGTCCCTGCTCCTAGAGGCTTATTTGCATATAATAAAAGTTAAAATTACACGAAAACAGGGTCATACTTAAATGAAAGAAATGCAGAGTAATATTCAGGTGACATTTTCACATCCTATAATGTCAGCCTGTTTAATAGCGAAATTTGGGGGACAGAAACCCTTTAAGGGGGAGGCGCACGGCCCATTAATTCAAGCGTTTCCTATGGAGAGGTGTGGTGCCATGTTTTCTAATCCCAGTTAAAAGCCTTGGTGTGTGTGCTTGTCCGTGAGTATGATGTCTGCATTTCTAGTTCCTGCAGCAGGGGGCAGTGTTGTAACCTTCAGTTCTACCAGCAGAGGGCGTTTGATCAGTGTACCCCGGACTTACTTCCCACTTCAGACATGATGTATCTGGGATCTCAGGCGGCTTTACCGCTGTGTACGTCTCCTCTGATTGTGATTCTACAGAGCCCCATGGGCCTCTCCTAAAGATAAATGTCGCTGGAACCTGCCAGTTTTGGCCTACCATCTAATACGGGGGCCGTGGGCAGTTGGAGTCCATCTCCCTGTTCTTGGGGAGAGGCAGCGGGCCTCTTACCCTCCGTAGGGACAGCTCTCTATGTGTGCGGTTAGCCTTAGGGTAGGCCTTCAGTATCGGATGGATGAGGGCCCGACTCCCAGCACCTCTGCCGATCAGGGGCCACAGGCTATTAGGCTATGTCTCTAGCAGTCCTGGGGGCCTATGTCAATCCCAATCTGTCATGAAATCTCATTGGCACCCTCCTGTGAAAAGCCTTGGGTCACACTTACCCATACATCACATCAGGGTTTTACCACGGCAGCGCGCCCTATTTTGTGTGGTTACGGATCAGTCACGCCCATTATAGTCTATGGGACTGTAAAAAAAAAACAAAAAACACGAGCTGTGCAGTGTTTCCGTGGAACACAGACCAAACATGGATTCATCACAGAAATCTTCACGGGTGAATCGCTGACCATTTTATCACAGATTTTAATGAGGCCGCGTGACTGAGATCTTAGATGCAGGGGTTAGTATTGACACGGGATCTAAGGGTTAAAACGCCCAAGATCGGAGGGAACTCTAATCCTGGCCAAGGATGTCATTCTATCCTCCTTGTACTGGAAATAATGGGGGTCATTCATTAAAATCACTATGCCAGATTTTGGCTTAAAAAAATAAAAAGTTGCTAAACCCATGTAAAACGCCCGTTGGGTGTTTTTTACAACATCCTGGCCTTTGGGGAGTGTCAGGGAACGGGCTATTCACTAACATCTACTCTTGTTTCCGGGCGTAAATAAGGTCTGAAATCTACTCTCGTCAGGGACCGGGGTAGATTAAAAATTAGGCGCGCAGACCGCCTGAGGATGTGCCTAATGTACAGGGCGTGGCACGCCTCCGGCAGCACAGGGACGATCAAAGACCAGCTTAACACTCCAGCCTTTGAAAAATCGCCCCTAATGTCTTCGGCCGAACGTATACTTAAACACAGCAGCTGATCTGAACGAGCAGTACTGCAGCATAAAGCATGGGGGGAGGGACAGAACAGGAGGTGGACGTCAGACGGTTTCAGACTGGAGTCACTGATCATAGACCGCTGTGCCAGAGCTACCAACCGACCAAACAGGTCACGCGTAGCGCCCCCTGCAGTTTGTCATGTCGTTTATAATGTATCTCATTTATCTGATCTGCATTCAGGACGATTAAAACCTACTGGGTGACGAAGGGCAAAGGCTTCAGCACAAGTATTACAAAGCAGGAGACGGACCTGACCCCCGAAATGATCGCCAGGTATTCTGCTCGTGATTGCACGCCCCCTGTTATCAGTTGCAGGACGGTGATGATGTAGCCCCCCCCATGTGTCCCAGCAGAACTTGCCCCACCGCTGGTCATAGAAGATTTCTCTCATCATTTCTTGGTTTACCGTTTCCAGTGGTTCTTGGAGAGACAAGACGTTTAAAGCCTATAATTTCAACGCCTTGGGAGTGATGCCGGAGTGTGGGCACCTGCACCCCCTGATGAAAGTCCGCACACAGTTTAGACAGATCTTCTTAGAGATGGGGTGAGTGAAGCCCTCCATGCCCGCTACATCACTTATCGTACAACCTTCAGCACTACAGCTACTACAACTCCCAGCATGCTGTAACCCCCGCTGGAGTGCCGCAGGTTGCCGATCCCTGCCGTACATCGTAGCCTGTATATCCGGAGACTTCACCGTAGCGTCTTTTTTTTTTTTCCAGATTTACAGAGATGCCGACAAATAACTTCATAGAGAGCTCCTTCTGGAACTTTGACGCTCTGTTCCAACCTCAGCAGCACCCGGCCAGAGACCAGCACGACACCTTCTTCCTGCAGGGTGGGTGTCGGCGTGTTGTGTGTGTTCGCGCCTCGCACCACAGCGACCAATAAGCGCCGCCGCGCAGCATGCACTCTCATAAAGTAGAGGAGAAGATTTTGCAGCTGCATCCCCCTCCTCCCTCCCGGTCTGCTGCTTACTGCTTTACATCAGACAGGTTATCAGATCACCGAAATCCTGGAGTAGAAAATATACCTAAATGTAATAAACTGCTGCTATGGGAACCGAAAAAGTCGTTTTCTTTGCACTTTTGCGGTTAAACATGAGAGCTCAATTTTTTTATTTTATTTTTGTTCAGATCCAGCAATGGCATCAGAATTTCCTATGGATTATCTAGAGCGGGTGAAAAAAGTTCATTCTGAAGGCGGCTATGGATCACAAGGGTGAGAGATTAGGGTGTGCTTTTTATGTCATTGTGATGGGGAGCATATAACATAGCTCCTCCTCCTCCTGTGTGTGCCACCCTGTGGTGGGAGGAGCAGACTCTCACATAGCTCCTCCCTTCTTTCTGTCACCCTGTGGTGGGAGGGGCAGACTCCATGTCACATAGCTCCTCACATCTGTCTATCACCCTGTGGTGGGAGGGCAGACTCCATGTCACATAGCTCCTCCTCCTGTGTGTGTCACCCTGTGGTGGGAGGGGCAGACTCCATGTCACATAGCTCCTCCCTCCTCTCTGTGCCTCTCCATGGTGGGAGGGGCAGACTCCATGTCACTTAGCTCCTCCCTCCTGTCTGTGCCACTCCATGGTGGGAGGGGCAGACTCCATGTCACATAGCTCCTCCTCCTGTGTGTGTCACCCTGTGGTGGGAGGGGCTGACTCCATGTCACACAGCTCCTCCATCTGTCTTACTATGGTGGGAGGAGAATGTATAATGTCCTCTAACTATTTATTTCTAATTAACCTTTGCAGGTATAAATATGATTGGAGCATAAATGAGGCCAAGAAGAATCTCCTGCGGACACACACCACAGCGGTCAGTGCTCGGATGCTCTACCAAGTTGCTCAGCAGGTAAGTACGCGTGCTGGAGTGTTGGTGACTTGTGATCTGGAGTGAAGCTGCTTCTAGACTGCTTTCTCTTTCCCTCTGTTGTGTAGAAGGAGTTTACGCCGGTGAAATATTTCTCCATTGACCGAGTATTCAGGAATGAGACGCTGGACGCCACCCATCTAGCTGAATTCCACCAGATAGAGGGCGTTGTGGCCGACTATGGACTCACCTTAGGAGATCTCATGGGAGTTTTGAAGGAATTTTTCACTAAACTTGGTAGGTGCAAGGCTTAATTTCACAATGACCATAGTGCATGTTTGCTTTAGGTTATTATAGAGAGGGCACGGAAATGAAAATCTTGTGGTACACACACATACATATATATATAGTTGGACACACCTTCTCATTCAAAGAGTTTTCTTTATTTTCATGACTATGAAAATTGTAGATTCACACTGAAGGCATCAAAACTATGAATTAACACATGTGGAATTATATACATAACAAACAAGTGTGAAACAACTGAAAATATGTCATATTCTAGGTTCTTCAAAGTAGCCACCTTTTGCTTTGATTACTGCTTTGCACACTCTTGGCATTCTCTTGATGAGCTTCAAGAGGTAGTCCCCTGAAATGGTTTTCACTTCACAGGTGTGCCCTGTCAGGTTTAATAAGTGGGATTTCTTGCCTTATAAATGGGGTTGGGACCATCAGTGGCGTTGAGGAGAAGTCAGGTGGATACACAGCTGATAGTCCTACTGAATAGACTGTTAGAATTTGTATTATGGCAAGAAAAAAGCAGCTAAGTAAAGAAAAACGAGTGGGCCATCATTACTTTAAAGAAATGAAGGTCAGTCAGTCAGCCGAAAAATTGGAAAACTTTGAAAGTAAGGGCTATTTGACCATGAAGGAGAGTGATGGGGTGCTGCGCCAGATGACCTGGCCTTCACAGTCACCGGACCTGAACCCAATCGAGATGGTTTGGGGTGAGCTGGACTGCAGCGTGAAGGCAAAAGGGCCAACAAGTGCTAAGCATCAGTGGGAACTCCTTCAAGACGGTTGGAAAACTATTTCAGGGGACTACCTCTTGAAGCTCATCAAGAGAATGCCAAGAGTGTGCAAAGCAGTAATCAAAGCAAAAGGTGGCTACTTTGAAGAACCTAGAATATGACATATTTTCAGTTGTTTCACACTTTTGTTATGTATAATAATTCCACATGTGTTAATTCATAGTTTTGATGCCTTCATAGTCATGAAATAAAGAGAAAACTCTTTGAATAAGAAGGCGTGTCCAAACTTTTGGTCTGTACTGTGTGTGTGTGTGTGTATATATATATATATATATATATATATATATATATATATATATTGCACACCCCCTGGACATGTTTTTAGTTAATATAGCAGGAAAAAAGATAATCTAGATCAGGGGTGCACAACCTACGGCCCGGGGGCCACATGCGGCCCTCGATATCACAACCATCTGGTAACGGAAAAGTATGTCTGTCTTGTGGCTGCCCACATGCATTTTTCATGTATTCTTCCATTAGATGGGAATCCTGGAGGTGTAACCAGACATTTATAGTATATACTGTATGAACAATATGTAATAAATACAGTATATCAGTTGGTAATACCCCTTTTTAACTTTTATTTTCAGACCTTGGGATTCCTTCAGTCTGACAATGTGGCCCCCAACCAGAAAATGTTGTGCACCCCTGATCTAGATTATAATCAGTCGTCCATAAAGTAAAAATAATGTAGATTTTGTTTGCCATAATTGCCCTGCCATGTGTAGTGCTGTGAGCAAAGCCCAGATTGTGGAATTGGCGGCGCGCCATTATCGTAAGTAGTGGTGAAACAATCTTACTATCAAAGGATGTCTGAATCTAGAATATAGTAAAAGCCCCGGAGAGCCCCTTTGACTACTACATAACTTCCTTTCTGCAAGACTTTATTAATACTGCCTCTTGTGTACAAGAATATATAACCTACTATAATACTGCCTACCAATATACAAGAATATAACTACTATAATACTGCCTACCATATACAAGAATATAAACTACTATAATTACTGCTCCTATGTACAAGAATATAACTACTATAATACTGCCTCCTATGTACAAGAATATAATACTTTAATACTGCTCCTATGTACAAGAATATAACTACTATAATACTGCCCCCTATGTACAAGAATATAACTACTATAATACTGCCCCCTATGTACAAGAATATAAATACTATATTACTGACTCCCTCTGTACAAGAATATAACTACTATAATACTGCTCCTATGTACAAGAATATAACTACTATAATACTGCCTCCTCTGTACAAGAATATAACTACTATAATACTGCTCCTATGTACAAGAATATAACTACTATAATACTGCCCTCCTATGTACAAGAATATAACTACTATAATACTGCCTCCTATGTACAAGAATATAACTACTATAATACTGCTCCTATGTACAAGAATATAACTACTATAATACTGCTTCTATGTACAAGAATATAACTACTATAATACTGCCTCCTATGTACAAGAATATAACTACTATAATACTGCTCCTATGTACAAGAATATAACTACTATAATACCGCCTCCTATGTACAAGAATATAACTACTATAATACTGCTCCTATGTACAAGAATATAACTACTATAATACTGCCTCCTCTGTACAAGAATATAACTACTATAATACTGCTCCTATGTACAAGAATATAACTACTATAATACTGCCCCTATGTACATGAATATAACTACTATAATACTGCTCCTATGTACAAGAATATAACTACTATAATACCGCCTCCTATGTACAAGAATATAACTACTATAATACTGCCTCCTATGTACAAGAATATAACTACTATAATACTGCTCCTATGTACAAGAATATAACTACTATAATACTGCTTCCTATGTACAAGAACCCCACCGATCAGATACTGATGACCTATTCTGAGGATAGGTCACCAATATGTGAATCCCGGAAAACTCCTTTTAGGGCTCTTTCACACTTGCGTTGTCCGGATCCGGCATGTACTCCACTTGCCGGAATTACACTCCGGATCCGGAAAAACGCAAGTGTACTGAAAGCATTTGAAGACTGAACCGTCTTCCAAATGCGGTTCAGTGTTACTATGGCACACAGGACGCTATTAAAGTCCTGGTTGCCATAGTAGTAGTGGGGAGCGGGGGAGCGGTATACTTACAGTCCGTGCGGCTCCCGGGCGCTCAGAATGACGTCAGAGCGCCCCATGCGCATGGATGACGTGATCCATGTGATCACATGATCCATGAGCTTGGGGCGCCCGTGACGTCACTCTGGAGCGCCCGGGGAGCCGCACGGGACGGTAAGTACACTGCTCCCCGCACCCACTACACTTTACCATGGCTGCCAGGACTTTAGCGTCCCGGCAGCCATGGTAACCACTCTGAAAAAGCTAAATGTCGGATGCGGCAATGCGCCGAAACGACGTTTAGCTTAAGGCCGGATCCGGATCAATGCCTTTCAATGGGCATTAATTCCGGATCCGGCCTTGCGGCAAGTGTTCCGGATTTTTGGCCGGAGCAAAAAAGCGCAGCATGCTGCGGTATTTTCTCCGGCCAAAAACGTTCCGTTCCGGAACTGAAGACATCCTGATGCATCCTGAACGGATTTCTCTCCATTCAGAATGCATTAGGATAATCCTGATCAGGATTCTTCCGGCATAGAGCCCCGACGACGGAACTCTATGCCGGAACACAACAACGCAGGTGTGAAAGAGCCCTAAGAGGGGGTTGTACAGCTTTTGGCTTTTGATGACCTATTCTCTGTGTAGGTCAGCAATATCCGATTGGTGAGGGTCAGACATTCGGCATCTGACCGATCAGCTGTGCAGTGGCCGTGCTTAGGACCCATTCACTTGCATGCAGTATGTCACAGTTGGTTACAGCTGCCCAAGAAATGGAAGATCTTTTTGCTCTCTACGTCAGTGTCCTAGATTAATCGCAGTTTTCTTGCAGGAATCACTAAACTGCGTTTCAAGCCAGCATATAATCCGTACACAGAGCCGAGCATGGAAGTCTTCAGCTATCACGAAGGTCAGTCCTATAAGTGGCTGTGTGATTTGAATGCAGTATATCCATCTACTATATGTCTTATTCTCAGTCTAACCAGAGATGCCGCCCCTGCTGCCTCCCGTCCTCGCACCCTGCTGCCTCCCGTCCTCGCACCCTGCGCCCCTGCTGCCTCCCGTCCTCGCACCCTGCGCCCCTGCTGCCTCCCGTCCTCGCACCCTGCGCCCCTGCTGCCTCCGTCCTCGCACCCCTGCGCCCCTGCTGCCTCCCGTCCTCGCACCCTGCAGCCCCCTGCGTGCCTCCCGTCCTCGCACCCTGCGCCCCTGCTGCCTCCTGTCCTCGCACCCTGCGCCCCTGCTGCCTCCCGTCCTCGCACCCTGCGCCCCTGCTGCCTCCCGTCCTCGCACCCTGCGCCCCTGCTGCCTCCCGGCCTCGCACCCTGCGCCCCTGCTGCCTCCCGTCCTCGCACCCTGCGCCCCTGCTGCCTCCCGTGCCTCGCACCCTGCGCCCCTGCTGCCTCCCGGCCTCGCACCCTGCGCCCCTGCTGCCTCCCGGCCTCGCACCCTGCGCCCCTGCTGCCTCCCGGCCAATCCCGCCTCGCACCCTGCGCCCCTGCTGCCTCCCGGCCTCGCACCCTGCGCCCCTGCTGCCTCCCGGCCTCGCACCCTGCGCCCCTGCTGCCTCCCGGCCTCGCACCCTGCGCCCCTGCTGCCTCCCGGCCTCGCACCCTGCGCCCCTGCTGCCTCGCACCCTGCGCCCCTGCTGCCTCGCACCCTGCGCCCCTGCTGCCTCGCACCCTGCGCCCCTGCTGCCTCGCACCCTGCGCCCCTGCTGCCTCGCACCCTGCGCCCCTGCTGCCTCGCACCCTGCGCCCCTGCTGCTCGCACCCTGCGCCCCCTGCTGCCTCGCACCCTGCGCCCCTGCTGCCTCGCACCCTGCGCCCCTGCGGCCTCGCACCCTGCGCCCCTGCTGCCTCCCGGCCTCGCACCCTGCGCCCCTGCTGCCTCCCGGCCTCGCACCCTGCGCCCCTGCTGCCTCCCGGCCTCGCACCCTGCGCCCCTGCTGCCTCCCGGCCTCGCACCCTGCGCCCCTGCTGCCTCCCGGCCTCGCACCCTGCGCCCCTGCTGCCTCCCGGCCTCGCACCCTGCGCCCCTTGCTGCCTCCCGGCCTCGAACCCCTGCGCCCCTGCTGCCTCCCGGCCTCGCACCCTGCGCCCCTGCTGCCTCCCGGCCCTCGCACCCTGCGCCCCTGCTGCCTCCCGGCCTCGCACCCTGCGCCCCTGCTGCCTCCCGGCCTCGCACCCTGCGCCCCTGCTGCCTCCCGGCCTCGCACCCTGCGCCCCTGCTGCCTCCCGGCCTCGCACCCTGCGCCCCTGCGGCCTCCCGTTTCATATTAGTCACTTGAGTGGGATGTCCTGATTTCTTCTGCAGCAGTTCTTGTGCATATTATAGGCAGAGACGTGTTTTCGGTCTCCTCATCAGATGTGCCCTGTTGGGTGCACATTACATAAAACACATCTGTACCTAATCCCTATGATTACAACACAGATGCTGTGTTTCCAGGCAGTGCGCTCGCTGCCCCTCCCCATCTGTAATTGGGGGAGTAAATGCCATTACATAACACTAAGCCGCTTACAGGAAATAACAGTTGGGAACCCCGGGATCAGTGCTGAATCAATAACCACAGCAGAGCAGACATCAAGTCATTAACGACCTTCCGTCACATCACGGCTCCGACCACAGCAGGGGTCATGGTCAGCTGGGCTGCCCCTCCTCCACCCTTAATTATTCTCTGCGAAAGTAAAAAGTGATGATAGGAAAATATTCCTGATTTTGCTCCTCCAATCCTTTCTTCTTAAGTATCAGGAAAAGTTCTGCAGTCTTCCTATTGCAAAAGTTTTATATATATTATATTATATTATATTATTTTATAACGGCTGAAATCACATGTGCGGGGATCATTACATAGTATCTGAGCATTCCCCTGTAACAAAACCCTGCAGCCATGTGACCAGCATGCGGGAAGTGACTTTCCGACAAGCTGCCGTACATGTCCGGCGCTCTGACCAGGCGGGTGCAGGAGCTGTGCCCACTCGATCAGCTGCAGGGGTCCAGCTGTTCCTGACAGCTGAGCCCCTGCTGTTTGTGCCGGCATCGATGAATGCACCGATGCCGGCACATTAACCCTTTGTCTGCAGCGGTCAGCGCTGATTACAGCATGCACGATTTTTCTCCCCCTCCGGCCCCATCAGGTCCGTGCACTGCAATGTCGGAGACCCGATGACAGGGAATGCAGCCCGATGCCTTCCACAGGCACCAGGGCTTGCCTTCTACGGAAGCCTGTGAGACTCAGCCCCCTGGGTCTCACAGGCAAGCAGGCTGTTAGTGAATTACACTGGTAATATGCTGACAGCCAATGCATTACAAAACACATGTACTGTAATGCATTGTAGAGGGTTATCCGACCCCCAAAACTTAATTTCCAACAGTGGGACAAAAATAAAAAGTTAAAAAAAACCCTCCCTGGCTGTGACTCTCTCCGATGTGATTGGACAGCGCTACAGCCAGGAGAGAAGGAGACTCCCACAGAGAAAGACTGCGTCTCCTCCCCATTGCTCCGATGCTCAGTATTTGCATACTGAGTGGGGAAAATACCGGGGGGGCACAGCGCAGCGTAGGAGCGCTATTTGAACAAAACAGGCAGGGTGGCAGCATCAGTGGGGGGTACCCCGCAAGTACAGGTACTTATCTCAATTAGGCCTATTGCACACGGACGTTTTTTTTTCCCGTTTACTGGACGTTTTTTGCGATCCGTATACAGTCCGTATATGGAACCATTCATTTCAATGGGTCCCAAAAAAAACGCAATGTACTCCGTATGCATTCCGTTTCCGTATTTCCGTTTTTCCGTTCCATTTTAACATAGAACATGTCCTATTATTGCCCGCAAATCACAGTCCGTGGCTCCATTCAAGTCAATGGGTCCGCAAAAAAAGGAACACATACGGAAATGCATCCGTATGTCTTCCGTTTCCGTTCCGTTTTTTGCTGAACCATCTATTGAAAATGTTATGCCCAGCCCAATTTTATCTATGTAATTACTG
Source organism: Bufo bufo (assembly GCF_905171765.1). Lineage (NCBI taxonomy): Eukaryota > Metazoa > Chordata > Amphibia > Anura > Bufonidae > Bufo > Bufo bufo. The sequence continues at coordinate 791,050,869 of NC_053389.1, read as the reverse complement.
TATACTGTATATGCCATACGGAAAAACGGAACGGAAAAAAATGAAACGGAAACACAACGGAAACAAAAACGGAAACACAACGGATCGTGAAAAACGGATCGCAAAACACTGAAAAAGCCATACGGTCGTGTGCAATAGGCCTTAATAAATCGGGTGAAAGGTCCTCTTTAACAACAAAATTTGTAGTGCTTTTTGTCCTGTTACCCCTTGTGAAAATGAAAATTGGGGAGCTTATGCAATATTTTATTGGAAGAAGTGTTTCTAAAGCCTATTAAACCCAATGGGGTCAAAGTGGTCAGTACGCACCCTCAATAAATTCCAAATTGGGTCACTTTTTGGGGGATTCTACTGTAGGAGTACCTTTAGTGTGCCTTCAAATGTAACGTGACATCCAAAAAACATTCCAGCAAAATCTGCCCTCCAAAAAAAATATGGGGATCCTTTCCTTCTGAGCCCTGCCGTGTGCCCATACAGCAGTTTATGACCACCCATGGGGTGTTTCTGTAAACTGCAGAATCGGGTTAAGGCTAGTTTCACACTAGCGGCAGGGGAGTGCCGCAGGCTGTTCCGGCGGGTGAACAGCTTGTCTGATCCGTCCTGCCGCTAGTTCACGTGTGTCCCCGGACTGCCGCTCTGTCCCTATTGACTATAATGGGGCCAGGGGCGGAGTTCCGGCAGCAGCGCATGGCGAGAGGCAGCCGGACTAAAAGTACATCATGTCGGACTTTTAGTCCGGCTGGCTCTTGCCGTGCTGCCGCTGGAACTCCACCCCTGGTCCCATTATAGTCAAAAGGGACGGAGTGGCAGGATGGATCCGACAGGCTGTTCACCCACCTGAACAGCTTGCCGGACTCCCCTGCCGCTAATTTGAAAGTACCCTAATATATATTGAGGTTTGTTTGGCTGTTAAACTTTGCCGCCTTGCAGGAAAAAATACATTCAAATGTAAAATCTGCAAAAAAGTGCAATTTTGCCTCCATTTTCCTTTAATTCTTGTGAAATATGTAAAGGGATAACAATGTTTGTAAATGGGGTCATTTATGGGTGGTTTCTGTTATGTAAGCTCACAAAGTGACTTGATTTTGGAAAATTTCCTTAAAAATGTGAACATTTGCTTCTAGAAATCTCAGGGTACTTTCACACTAGCGTTTTGCTGGATCCGGCAGGGTTCAGCAAAAACGCTTCCGTTACTGATAATGCAACCATCTGCATCCGTTATGAACGGATCCGGTTGTATTATCTGTATTATCTGTATCGGTCTGGGAACGCAACCTAAACGGAACGGAATGCATTTTGGAACATTCCGTTCTGTTCAGTTCAGTTTGTCCCCATTGACAATGAATATGGACAAAACTGAAGCGTTTTTTTCCCCCCGATATTGAGCTCATATGACGGATCTCAATACCGGAAAACTTAAACGCTAGTGTGAAAGTACCCTAAGCCTTCTAACGTCCTAAAAAAATAAAAATGACATTCACAAAATGATGCAAACCTAAAGTAGACAAGGGAATGTTAATTAATAATTATTTCACGAGGTATCACTATCCGTCTTAAAACCAGAGAAATTCAAATTTAGAAATGGCGACTTTTTTTTATTTTTCTCTCTCAAATTTTCTGTAATTTTGGATTTAAAAAAAATATATAAATAAAGGTAAAACGTATGGACTCAAATTTACCTTTAACATAAAGTACATTGTGTCACGAGAAAACAGTCTCCGAAACGCTTGGATAAGTAAAAGCATTCCAGAAGTGACACATGTCAGATTTGCAAAAATAGGCTCTGTTAGGAAGGTGAAAAATGGTTGTGTTCTGAAGGGGTTAAAGAGGCCAGCTGTGTATGGAGACTTATTGGCAATGCTTCATGGGAAAATAATATGCAAAGAGGTGTCTCCCATGGAAAGAGAACCATCACACTAGCGCCACCTTGTGGAGGTGGCTTTTCCCTGGGAGAAACCTCCCCCATCTCCCTTGACAACTGGGAAGGGTCAAGAGGCCCCCCCCATACACATTAGATGGTCAGCCGATCCTACGCAAATCTCCAGGTTGGGTCGATGTATATGCCAAATGTGAATGGACAGTTTAAAGGGGTTGTCTCATCTGAGGCAATGGGGGCATATCGCTAGGATATGCCCCCGTTGTCTGATAGGTGCAGGTCCTGCTGGGACCCACGCCTATATCGAGAACGGAGCGGACCAAAGTGGTGGCTGGAGGATTCCGGTCTGGCCACCACCAAGCACTTTCCCCATACAAGTGAATGGGAGCTCACCGCGCAATGACCGGCCGCCACTTCTATGGGCCCCACGGAAATAACTGAACCAGTGCTCGGCTATTTTCAGAGGCCCCCTAGAAATGAATGGAGGGCGGACTGCGCAATGCGCAGTGCGACCTCCACCAATTTTGGGGCTCCGTTAAGGAGATAAGGACCCGCACCTATCGGACAATGGAGGTATATGTTAGAGATATGCCCCCATTTTCTCAGATGAGACAACCCCTTTATGGTTTGTGAGAAGGAGGTCGGAGGAGGCGGTCTGTGTATGAATTACCGAGATTTCTATATTGTGGTCTGTCACCAGGAAGGCGTCTTATACAAAGAAGCCAGATCGTCTACATTGTGTATATACACTGCTCAAAAAAATAAAGGGAACACTTAAACAACACAATGTAACTCCAAGTCAATCACACTTCTGTGAAATCAAACTGTCCACTTAGGAAGCAACACTGAGTGACAATCAATTTCACATGCTGTTGTGCAAATGGGATAGACAACAGGTGGAAATTATAGGCAATTAGCAAGACACCCCCAATAAAGGAGTGGTTCTGCTGGTGGTGACCACAGACCACTTCTCAGTTCCTATGCTTCCTGGCTGATGTTTTGGTCACTTTTGAATGCTGGCGGTGCTTTCACTCTAGTGGTAGCATGAGACGGAGTCTACAACCCACACAAGTGGCTCAGGTAGAGCAGCTTATCCAGGATGGCACATTAATGCGAGCTGTGGCAAGAAGGTTTGCTGTGTCTGTCAGCGTAGTGTCCAGAGCATGGAGGTGCTACCAGGAGACAGGCCAGTACATCAGGAGACGTGGAGGAGGCCGTAGGAGGGCAACAACCCAGCAGCAGGACCGCTACCTCCACCTTTGTGCAAGGAGGAACAGGAGGAGCACTGCCAGAGCCCTGCAAAATGACCTCCAGCAGGCCACAAATGTGCATGTGTCTGCTCAAACGGTCAGAAACAGACTCCATGAGGGTGATATGAGGGCCCGACGTCCACAGGTGGGGGTTGTGCTTACAGCCCAACACCGTGCAGGACGTTTGGCATTTGCCAGAGAACACCAAGATTGGCAAATTCGCCACTGGCGCCCTGTGCTCTTCACAGATGAAAGCAGGTTCACACTGAGCACATGTTGACAGACGTGACAGAGTCTGGAGACGCCGTGGAGAACGTTCTGCTGCTTGCAACATCCTCCAGCATTACCGGTTTGGCATTGGGTCAGTAATGGTGTGGGGTGGCATTTCTTTGGAGGGCCGCACAGCCCTGCATGTGCTCGCCAGAGGTAGCCTGACTGCCATTAGGTACCGAGATGAGATCCTCAGACCCCTTGTGAGACCATATACTGGTGCGGTTGGCCCTGGGTTCCTCCTAATGCAAGGACAATGCTAGACCTCATGTGGCTGGAGTGTGTCAGCAGTTCCTGCAAGAAGAAGGCATTGATGCTATGGACTGGCCCCGCCCGTTCCCCAGACCTGAATCCAATTGAGCACATCTGGGACATCATGTCTCGCTCTATCCACCAACGTCACGTTGCACCACAGACTGTCCAGGAGTTGGCAGATGCTTTAGTCCAGGTCTGGGAGGAGATCCCTCAGGAGACCGTCCGCCACCTCATCAGGAGCATGCACAGGCGTTGTAGGGAGGTCATTCAGGCACGTGGAGGCCACACACACTACTGAGCTCATTTTGACTTTTTTTTAAGGACATTACATCAAAGTTGGATCAGCCTGTAGTGTGTTTTTCCACTTTAATTTGAGTGTGACTCCAAATCCAGACATTCATGCGTTAAAATTTGATTTCCATTTTTTTATTTTTGTGTGATTTTGTTGTCAGCACATTCAACTATGTAAAGAACAAAGTATTTCAGAAGAATATTTAATTAACTCAGATCTAGGATGTGTTATTCTTGTGTTCCCTTTATTTTTTTGAGCAGTGTATATATGGGACTTGTTGTCTTACAGGTTTAAAGAAATGGGTCGAAGTTGGGAATTCTGGAGTTTTCCGGCCAGAAATGCTTCTTCCCATGGGTCTTCCAGACGGTGTATCTGTCATCGCATGGGGTCTGTCACTGGAGAGGTAAGCAGGGGTTAATAATGACATGAATAATGTATAATTTATTTGCCGGACGGATTACCTGTAATCTTACTTGTGGCTGACCAGTCAGTGATTATCTGTCAATCTCATTAGTGTCCGGTCTCCAGCCATAAGCTTCACCTGTAAACCTGTTGAGACGTGGCAGTGACCATCTCTTGTGACCCCCTCCCACAGTTCGTTCTGGTGGGATTTGTAGATGTGGGCTGTTATGCGGTCGTTCTGGTTCTTACACAGTGTTGGCTTTCTCCGTATTCTCAGCTTTTACTGAAGTCCTGCACAGTTTTCCATAGTAGTCAGTGCTGTACGCAAGCAGAAGTGGAGATACAGGAGTCTCAGGGGACAGAAAATGTATTCCGCATGGGAGCTCCATAGTGAGTACTGCAGCCTAGAAGACTGGGGGTCCACAGCTCTGTCTTGATTTCTTCAGGTTGTGTGCTGTGTGCAGAGCTGACCATACAAGAGCCGCAGAGAAGATGCATTGATAGTCCACTAGGAACCTCTGCAGACTTTTCATGGCTCCAATGAATCAAAAATAAAAACATTCTTGGTTATTTTGTGTGTACAATTCTAATAAGAATTGTGTTTCCATGGTGACAGACTACAAACTAACCTTGTGTGTAGTCTGAATCCTGCACAGACATGTTTCTTCCATCTGCCACTACAGATAGGGGGCAGCAGGGGCGGATTGGGAACTGAAAGTGATGGTGGGAGGGCCAGCAATACAATATTGTGGCACAGTATACCATGCCAACAGAGCCAAATGCCACAGTCCATTACAAAATACATCCCCAAAAACTTCCACCGGCCGGCTGTGAGGAGGACTCGGGCATCAGCCACCGGGAAATTTCCCTGTAAGGTCTATGGCCATTCCGCCCCTTGGGGGCAGATGGAAGGGTATAGCACACGATAACAGGGTCAGACTGCAGTGTTTGTAGTCTGTAACCATGGAGACACTTTGGTCTGCGTTGGAGCTGTGGATCTAAAACGGTAAATGTTTTTAACAAGACTATTTGCAGAATTTCATATTTTATTTCAGATATATTGCAAAAGTTGACATAGTTGATGACTCTTGTTTTTCCTTTCAGGCCGACGATGATAAAGTACGGCATTAATATATACGGGAGCTGGTGGGGCATAAGGTTAACCTGGCAGATGGTCTACGACAGCCCTGTATGCCGCCTTGACTCATAATAGGAGGACCCTTTTGTATTTTGCTGATACGTCATAGAGTATATTTAGGTATCTTCTGGCTCTGTACTTGTATTGACCACTCGAAGATGGCAACTGCAGTGCACATTTATTACCTTCTGGGGCTGCTGGTAAAAACCCTCTTGGGACTTGTACAGTTGTCCAGAATTCGTTTTACATGGTTTGTATCAGATTTTTTTATAAAAGATAATGGGATAAAATCTCTCTATATATCGCCATTTTCAAGGAACACTCGAGGAGCAGTGAATGACACGGATTCAGATACCAGGGATACAAGTCATGCTTCGCCCCTTCAGGATATTCACTAGGCACAACACAGTGTATCCAATTTTTTCAGTAGTGTTCCTTCTAAAGGCTATAGGTAATTTTTTTTTAAGCATTCTACTCGTTTTGGGCTAAAATCATTTTTGCAATTGGTCTTTATTACATATTTTCAGCAGTTTTTGTGATACAGGGGTTCAATTTCAGTCTATTTGCAGACTGCCAAGTTCTGTCCCACAGATGTGTAGACCTGTTATCTCTGATTTCCTGACCTCCTAAAACACTCATTATAGCTAAATTGTTATCAAACTTAGCTTAAGTGAGTGTTGATGAGGTCAGGAGATCAGAGATAAGAGCTGCACATGAGCTGTCATTGTCCAGACAAGTAAGGGGCAGTCACACAACTGTATCTGTTTTGCAGTCTGCAAAAAACAGATGCGGTCCATGAGCACCCTGCAGCTGTTGTCAGCCTCATTGAAAAAAAATTATATTCTTGTCCGCAAAATGGACAAGGATAGGACATGTTCTATATTTTGTGGCTCGGCCACACGAATGTGAACAGACGAATGGATAACATCTGTGTGCTGTCGCCAGTTTTTTCCCCAGCCATATAGAAATAAATGGGTCGGTGTACGATCTTCAAAAAATGCAGTTCGGACTTAGACAGAAAATACTATTGTGCAAATGCACCCTGAACAGAAAGTGGCTGTGAAATTTAACCCCTGTATCACAAAAACTGCTGAAAAGACCCATTGAAAAAAATAATAATATGACTTTAGCCAAAAAATTTGTAGAATGCATTAATAAAAAAAAAAATTGCTCCCGAAGGTGTACATAGCCTTTAAGAGTCTACGTTGGGATTGCAGCATTTTTAGTATTACTGTTTATATCAGACCAGGGGGTGCAGGATATTTATTTTTGGATGTTTTTAGACATCAGTGGCTCTGGGCTCTATATACGGAGATGAATTTGTAAGGACACCTGCTCTGTAACTGTGCAGATTATCATCTTCAAATGGGAAATAATAAAATTTGTAATCATTTGTTCATTTTTTTATTTTTTTATAGTTTTATTTTTGCTCAAAAACATCATTGCTTTTAGTGCAGCAAATGGGTATGTCATATGGAGTCTACTCTCCTACCAGGGAGGAGGAGCTATGTGACAATCTGCCCCTCCCACCACGGGGTGACAGACAAGGAGGAGGGGCTGTGTGACTGCACCTCAAACCACAGGGTGACAGGGAGGAGGAGCTATGTGCCATGGAGTCTGCACCTCCCACTTGAGGGTGACACAGGAGGGTTTGACATCAGGCCTGCTTCTCCCACCGTAGGTTGACACAGACTATGCCAGTAGGGTGGGCAGAAATGGAAAACATGCAGTAGAATAAACCTTGAAAGATCAAATACAAGTTTCTGTAGGTTTACAAAAAAACAACTCCAAATGGGTCAGGTGCCACTTTCTAAGGCTACTTTCACACCTGCGTTCAGGTGTCCGCTCGTGAGCTCCGTTTGAAGGAGCTCACGAGCGGTCCGAACGCAGCCGTCCAGCCCTGATGCATTCTCAATGGAGGCGGATCCACTGAGAATGCATCCGCCTGCCAGCGTTCAGCCTCCGCCTCCGCTCAGTGAGCGGACACCTGAACGCTGCTTGCAGCGTTCGGGTGTCCGCCTGGCCGTGCGGAGGCGAGCGGATCCGTCCAGACTTATAATGGAAGTCAATGGGGACGGATCCGTTTGAAGATGACACAGTATGGCTCAATTTTCAAACGGATCCGTCCCCCATTGACTTTCAATGTAAAGTCTGAACGGATCCGTTTGCTTATCATGAAAAAAAAAAATAACTTTTTTTTTTTTTTTTTTTTGTTCATGGTTATGCAAACGGATCCGTTCTGAACGGATGCAAGCGTTTGCATTATAGGAGCGGATCCGTCTGTGCAGACACCAGACGGATCCGCTCCTAACGCAGGTGTGAAAGTAGCCTAACATGTCCTTTCAAGAGCCCATTGTATAATATTGGGAAGCATTTCATACAACAGACATCTGCAGCAATTGCACCCCATCTCCCCTGTGATTAGGTGAAGGAAGGCACAATCGGGATCATTTTGGAGAGTCCTACTCCGTTGAAATGACTGCCCATAAGGCCACTTGTTTAAAGGCTATAGACACCTCCGCACCGCAAAAAAGTAGTGCATGCACTACTTTTTTGCGGTGCGGACCGTCGGATGCGTTTCGCGGACCCCATTCAAGTGAATGGATCCGCGATCTGCATGCGGGTGCCCGTGCATTACGGACCGCAATTTACGGTCCGCGGCCCGGCCAGCATACGGTCGTGTGCATGAGCCCTTATACACAGCCTGTGTGATTCGCCTTTCAGAGTCTGCCACGAGTGCTCTCCTCTCTCTCCGTACACTGACACGCAGCCTGTTGGATTACCCCCTACCCTGTGCAGAGTTTGCATTGAGTGCTCCGTTTTTTCTCTACATTCATACATGGCCTATGTAATCTCTCCCTCCTCCTACAGTCTGGATGAATACCTTCCCTCCACACTCTGATCTGGCATGTAGTTCCTCCTCCTCCCCCTCCCTGCTGCCATCTCTGAGAGCGAGCGGACAGAGCCTTCACTGCACTGCCGTTGGAGCTGTGGCAGATTCTGCAGGACAATGGGCTAAGTGAAAGGAGCTGCACAGAATCAGCAGCCATAGGACATTTTTTATTAAAAGTATTTAAAAAGTTGCTTAATTTTACATTTAGGAAGCAAGCGATAAAAAGTACAAAGGTGTCAATGGCCTTTAAATGCTCACTAATCTGTCAAGGTCTGGTCCATTCATTCTGACAGCACCAAAGACCATAAGACAACCTCCATAGCTTATGTTGTCTTATTAAAAACTGACGAGAGACCTTTAACTTGGAGAACATTCTGATTAAACTCGATCAGAGATCAGCAACCTTCGGCGCTCCAGCTGCTGTGAAACTACAACTCCCAGCATTACAAACATGCTCGGCTGTTCTCAAAACTCCCATAGAAGTGAAGGGAGCATTCTGGGAGTTGTAGTTTCAGAACATCTGGAGTGCTGGAGGTCGCTGATCCCTGAACTAGATGGAGAAGATGATGTTTGTGAGCTGTCTCGAGAGGTAACTGGAAGGAACAAAAGCCAATAAGAAATCTGAAAGGCTGGAGGGTGGGGGGGGGTAGGCCTGGGATAGTTCTCCCTCCAAAGATGAAGCGCTTGAGGAGCATACGAAAAAAAAATGTCATTAGCTGATAGCACTTGGATTTATTCATTACACTTGAGACTGCCTCGGTTTCTGTGAGTCAGGTGTGGACCATGATGTTAGTCCAGATGCTCTCACCCTGGGGCCCACAGTTTGACTTCACAGTCTGTAGGGCATAAGGACTGCGGCCAAGTAGGGTCCTGGACAGCTGTGAATAGGGTCAGTGCCTGTGGTCAGACACTTTGCAGGGAAGCTTTCCTCTGGCCACACTCTCTGCCATACGATGTTGGTAGGTATGAGAGGCTAGTAGAAATCTCGTGGCTTGTACCCACAGGCACACACACCTCCGGCTGGTCCGGCAAGCAGTAAATATTCATTTTGTCTGCAGATACAGGCAGGAGACACTTCCTCATAGTTGACGGGTCATGTGTTGGGTAAGCTTTGCTTTCTTTCTGTGGGCCCAGGATGCAGTCTGTAGAAGAAAATACATGTATGGCGACATTACTTTTGGATACGCGGCTGTAGATGAAAGACACTGCCTTAGGCCTCATGCACATGACCGTATCCGTATAGCGGTCCGCAAACTACAGACACCTTCCTTCCGTGTGAAATCTGCTTTCTTTCTCACTTCCATCAATAGAAATTACTATTCTTGTTTTTTGGTGACCCATATGCAATCCGCAAAAAAAAAAAAATGCAGATTGGACACCCATACAAAATACAGTCATGTGAATGAGTTCTTTCTCTGACCGCATTGGCCACGGATACAATGGGATATGGGTTTGTCAAATTATGTGCAAAATGGCAATCGGGTGCATACATGCTGGATTTGCACTGAATATTTGGCATATACATCAGGAAAGCTCCTGGCATATACATGAAACATAGCCACATGCCCCCTGTTCGCCCATGGAGGCTAAGAGCGCCCTCTTCACCTCCATCCGGATGCTATATAGTGGTGTGCCAGGAGTCAAACCTTCACTCATCAGCTATTGAATCCTGAGGATAGGCCATCAATATACAACTCCTTTAAAGGGGTTGAGCAACGAAAAATATTCAACATTTTTCAAACCGAAACCTGGATCTGAATACTTTTGTAATTGTTCTTTTCCTTATTTCTTGTCCACCTCACCGAGGTGGTCGCACGTGCTCAGTTCAAATCTTCAACTGTCACTGTCTTTTAGAAGCTGTGGCAGTTACAGGGAAAGAACTACAGCAGAAAGGAAATGCCCCTGAGAAGAAACCTTGCCCCCCTGATCTAATGGAACAATTGTCGCAATGAATGTGGAGATCTCTGGATCCATGTGAGGTACAGGGCTGGTTCTAGCTTTATTAGAAAGAGATTATCATGTGAAAGATGTCAGATTTTTATTTTTGCATCAAACATGGCATAAAGACATGGCCTTTAAATAAAGGAGATTACCTGCTGTCCCTGGCTGGAAGAATGTAATCGCTGTGACTATGGTCAGCAAGAAAATAGTGGAAAGAGTTATGCTCTGGAGGTCACTCAGCAGTGTAAGCACCTCCCCTTCTCCCCACCCTTAAAGTCCGAGCTGCCCAAAAACTGTGCATACACTGTGTTTTGAGTGTCCATCGCGGCAAGGATGTTCTGACAAATACCTTTGACGTATGACACTATGCAGACATATAGTAATATTAGTGACCCATAGGCTCCCAAAAGGTATATCAATGTCCATTAGCTCAAGAAAAGGCAAACAGACATTCCAAAAGGAGCTTCCCTGGCACATACACCAAATGTACACCTTAGTGCTTGTGTCTCGTGGGTGTTCTTACCATTACATGTAGCTTGGAGGCATTCATAGAAATTGGATCGATGTTTCTACGGTATGTACACAGAGGCTCCCCGTAACAGCTATAGGCTCTGTTCCCTTACCTGCAATGTCATGTGCTAAGTCTTTGATTAGATGTCCCACTATGGCGTATGTAGCGGCTACCACGACCACAGCTGCCAGGAGGAGGTAGATGGCTGTTCGAGGAAGAGTGATGAGCTCCATTTCCATAGGCTTGTAATCGGCATATGAGGGGTTTTCGTTGGAGACAGAGTATTGGTATGAAGACTGGGCCTGAGTGCGGCTGACGGTTAAGTTCATGGTTGACCCAGGGACAACTTCCATTTCCTAAAGATAAGGCATAATGTCTTAATATTAGTCTTTCCAGGCTTCCGTGTACTGATACCATTAAAGTTCTGAAAATGCAAACCCCAGTGTGCAAATCCTGTATATACTGCACAATAGACCGTCTTTGCCCTTATCATCACTTGTGTGATTCTATATTAGACCTTCAGCCATATCCAACATATTGTTACCAAGTCCAAGATGTCCTCTCACTGTATTACAGCTGTGTGGATTATGTATTATTCTAGTGATTCACAAGGCGTCACTGTAGACCCCATGGCGGTTCCATAGTAAACATACAGTGCATCTGACAATACAAGGAACCTGGAAAATACTAAGATCCAAGATCAGCTCCTAACCCAATGGTTGGGAACCTCTACACTGTACATGATCTATGTATTTCATCTCATCTATCTCATATCTATCACCTATCTATCAGTCTCATATCTATCTATCTACGGTATCTCTCTCTCTCTTTGTTTCTCATATCTATCACCTATATATGTTGTCTCATATCCGTTATCTATTTTTTATTTATTATCTATTCTATCATCTATCTGTCTATTTATCTATCTAATCTCATTAAATAAATCTATCTCATATCTATCTATTTATCTATCTTTCTATGTATCTATCTCCTATCTATCTATCTATCTATCTCATATCTATCTATCTATCTAATACCTATTATGTATCTATCTATCTAATATCTATCTATCTATCCATCTATAACACAAAACACAGTAGCACAAGTTAAGATAATGAAAAAGATTTGGGTGCAATCCCTCCAGGCCGTGAGTTAAGAGCCAATGAATAGAACAGTAGAGGAATGAGGCAGCCCTCCAGATATGGTGAAAGGGTGGCTGACCCGCTCATGCCGGGGCTTGAGAAAGGCCTCATTGTGCTTGGCTGAAACGTTGCGTTTGGGGTAAATAAAGTGGGTCCATCACCCTTTCACCATATTTGAAATGCTGCCTCATTCTTCTACTATTGTATCTATCTATCTATCTATCTATCTATCTATCTATCTATCTTTTTGTCTCATATTACTCTATTTATCTAATTGTATTAAATCTATCATCATCTATCTTCTACCTATTTATATCCTATCTATCTATCTCCTATCTATATTATCTCAAATATATCATCTTGACGTTGGCAGTGACTACTAGGTATGGTGGTAAATACAGTCAATAAGCTTGGAGGAGTGCGACTTGGGGGAATCCACAACAATGTCATACAGAGATTCCAAGATTGAATAACAATAAATAAGATTGTAAGCTCTTCAGACAATTCTATCTCCTACCAGATATCCCACAAAATGTGGAGCAGGGTAATACTCACTGTTCACCAATGGTCCCTGCGAGGAGACTTGCAGGCTGCCTGAAAGATACAATGGTGTATTCCCTGTGGTCAGCTTATAAAACAGCTTTCTCATTACTGTGTAGTGCTGCCCGCGGCGCGCCTGGCTCGTGACATAACTCAGGATTACAGGACAAGACCCTCCTGGAGGGATGTTACCACTGATTAATCCCCACGTCACACCACAATGCCTCCTGATTGCTCTCCCTATAATCTATTGGTCTTCTAATGTCTCCTCTTCATTTTCTATTGATTTTACAATACAGTGAAGCTCACTTTTCTGGGGTTGCATTTACATTGTTGACTGTTTTATTTTATACTTCATCTACATAAACATACCCATACCACCCAAATGGCTGAGAGGAAACAGAGGCCCAAATGTGTGATACTCTAGAGTTTTCACAATTTGGCTCCACTCTGGTAACACCCATATTTTACATATGTATACAGCCCCAAGGTATATACACATTAGAATTATTATTACGGATGTTTCTGATTTGTCGTGGGTGTGGCGTGAATTTAAAAAAAGCCTGGATAACCACTTTAACCCCTTTGGGACACCCTTATTTCACCTTAAGGACTAGGCCATTTTTTGCAAATCTGACTAGTGTCACTTTAAGTGGTGATAACTTTAAAACACTTTGACTTATCCAGGCCATTCGGAGATTGTTTTTTCGTCACATATTGTACTTCATGACACTGGTTAAATGAATTCTAGTGAAGACAGGGCGGCACTACCTTCTTGAATTTGCGGTGCACGTGTCCGTGGAATGGCGTCCAGACAAACGTTTCAAAGAAGAAGACCGGCACATCTGCGAAGTGCCGGTCTTCTTCTTTGAAACTGGTTAAATGAAGTCAAAAAATTTTTTTTATAAAAAAAAAAAAAATTGCAAATTTCCAAGTTTACATTTCTCTACTTCTATAATACATAGTAATACCTCCAAAAATAGTTATTACTTTACATTCCCCATATGTCTACTTCATGTTTGGATCATTTTGGGAATGATATTTTATTTTTTGGGGACGTTACAAGGCTTAGAAGTTTAGAAGCAAATCTTGAAATTTTTCAGAAATGTTCAAAAACAAAATTTTTAGGGACCAGTTCAGGTCTGAAGTCACTTTGCGAGGCTTACATAATAGAAACCACCCAAAAATGACCCCATTCTAGAAACTACACCCCTCAAGGTATTCAAAACTGATTTTACAAACATGGAAAATAGAGACACAATTTCAAAATTTCACTTTTTTGGCAGATTTTCCATTTTCATAATTTTTTTCCAGTTACAAAGCAAGGGTTAACAGCCAAACCAAACTCAATATTTATGGCTCTGATTCTGTAGTTTACAGAAACACCCCATATGTGGTCGTAAACCGCTGTACAGGCACACGGCAGGGCGCAGAAGGAAAGGAATGCCATACGGTTTTTGGAAGGCAGATTTTGCTGGACTTTTTTTTTTACACCATGTCCCATTTGAAGCCCCCCTGATGCACCCTAGAGTAGAAACTCCATAAAAGTGACCCCATCTAAGAAACTACACCCCTCAAGGTATTCAAAACTGATTTTACAAACTTTCTTAACCCTTTAGGTGTTCCACAAGAATTATTGGAAAATAGAGATACAATTTCAAAAATTCACTTCTTTGGCAGATTTTCCATTTTAATATTATTTTTACTTTTACAAAGCAAGGGTTAACAGCCAAACAAAACTCAATATTTATGGCCCTAATTCTGTAGCTTACAGAAACACCCCATATGTGGTCGTAAACTACTATACGGGCACACGGAAGGGCGCAGAAGGAAAGGAATGCCATACGGTTTTTGGAAGGCAGATTTTGCTGGACCGTTTTTTTTTACAGCATGTCCCATTTGAAGCCCCCCTGATGCACCCCTAGAGTAGAAACTCCATAAAAGTGACCCCATCTAATAAACTACACCCCTCAAGGTATTCAAAACTGATTTTATAAACGTTGTTAACCCTTTAGGTGTTCCACAAGAGTTATTGGCAAATGGAGATGAAATTTCAGAATTTCAATTTTTTGGCAAATTTTCCATTTTAATCCATTTTTTCCAGTAACAAAGCAAGGGTTAACAGCCAAACAAAACTTAATATTTATGGCCCTGATTCTGTAGTTTACAGAAACACCCCATATGTGGTGGTAAACTGCTGTATGGGCACACGGCAGGGCGCAGAAGGAAAGGAATGCCATACAGTTTTTGGAAGGCAGATTTTGCATGTCCCATTTGAAGCCTCCCTGATGCACCCCTAGAGTAGAAACTCCAAAAAAGTGACCCCATTTTAGAAACTACGGGATAGGGTGGCAGTATTGTTGGTACTAGTTTAGGGTACATATGATTTTTGGTTGCTCTATATTACACTTTTTGTGAGGCAAGGTAACAAGAAATAGCTGTTTTGGCACCGTTTTTATTTTTTGTTATTTACAACATTCATCTGACAGGTTAGATCATGTGGTATTTTTATAGACCAGGTTTTCACGGATGCGGCGATACCTAATATGTATACTTTTTTTTTTATTTATGTAAGTTTTACATAATGATTTCTTTTTTTAAACAAAAAAAAAAATCATGTTTTAGTGTTTCCATAGTCTGAGAGCCATAATTTTTTCAGTTTTTGGGCGATTACCTTGGGTAGGGTATGGTTTTTGGGGGATGAGATGACGGTTTTATTGGCACTATTTTGTGGTGCGTGTGGCTTTTTGATCGCTTGCTATTACACTTTTTTTTTTTATAATTGTATATTTATTATTCAATAAAACAAAGATGAAAATACACTTTTACAATAGAATAATGCACGAAAGTACAAGGTAAGGATGATACATGAAATACATCACATACATATTAAATGGGCATATGTAACACTCGATAATAGTCAGTGATGAAGAATGAAAGACCAAACTAAAATAAAGCAATAAAATGGGCTAACGGACACATTGTCTATCTGTAACCAGTCCGAAGAAGGACTACTATGCGATGTATCTTAAACAAAAAGACATCAGGTAGAAGCCAATAATGCTTAACCCAGCAAATACCCAACAGACAAGACAAATGACATAGACAAAGACATAATGGGGGGGAGGGGGAAGGGAACAATCCTTTCACATGAGATTGTCAAGGTTGTCTAGTGGCCCAGTAATTATCCCATATGTCCCATATGGCGTTGAAGAGTGCCATTTTGTCTAGACTGGACAACGAGCTGCTGTTAGTATCAGAAGCAATAGCTTGAGGCTGGGTTCACACCTGAGCGTATTCGATAAGCGTTTTTTACAGGCGTTTTTGAGGCGTATTTTCGGGCGTTTTTGTATTTTGGAAACGCGCGTGGTACGCGCCTTTGTGTAATTAACCACAGAGGCATCCAATGAAAAACTGCCACAATATGCGCGACAATACGCCCCAAAGAAGCTCCTGTACTTCTTGGGGCGTTTTACAGCGTGTTCGCTCAGGTGAGAACCATGCCCATAGGGAAACATTGGTTTTTGGATGTTAAGCGTTTTAAAGCGTGTAGGAACGCGCTGTAAAACGTACAGGTGTGAACCTAGCCTGAGTGCGTGTTTTTTAACTTGGATGGGGACCACATTGAGCAGGAAGGACAAAGGATCAGGTCGGATTTCAATTCCAAGGACATCACTCAGGAGGGCGCCTACTCCGATCCAGTAGGGGCATATCTTGGGACAGTCCCAAAAAATGTGAGGCAACGTACTCCTATGTAAGCCGCATCTCCAGCAATCACCCGGGACTACTGGATTCATTCTATGGAGGAGGTCAGGAGTGTGATACCAGTACATTAAGATTTTATATTGGTTCTCCTGATGAAGTACCGACATAGATGATTTCGCTGCCCTCCTCCATATAAGGTGCCAGAGTGAGTCCGGTAAGGCCCTCCCCAGATATTCCTCCTACCGCACTATGTAGGAATGCGTTTGAACCCGATCAGGGAAGGGAGTCAGCAATATGGAGTAAATCTCAGAAATTAAACCTTTCGCATGGATCCCTTCCCTGCAAAGGCGTTCAAAGGGAGTCGGAATGGAAACTGTGACCCCTGAAAAAATGGACTGGGCGAAGTGCCTAATCTGGATATAAAAGAAGTTGGAGTAGGGGGGGAGATCATATTTGGCCTGCAGGGTAGAGAACGGCAGAAGGACCCTAGTGAAGGGGTCCACAATATCAGCAAACCGAAACACCCCCCGCTGAAACCATGGTCTCGTTGTGGATGTGATAAGACTAGCAGGGAGCGTAGGGTGATATAAGAAGGAGGTCATGGCAGAGTAATTGGACTCCAGAGGGAATTTGCTACTGCACTGCTGCCAGATGCGTCTGGTACAAGCCATGGGCCCTAGGAGGTCCTTGGCTGGCAGAGTCCTGTCAGGTCCGGACCATAACATGGAGTTAGGATGTACAGGAGCCAGCCAGAGTCTTTCTACCTGCATTCAGACAGAATATGGGTGCAAGGAAGCCCAGGCTGTGACAGAACGTAGCTGGGCCGCCCAGTAGTATTTGGACAGATCCGGGACCCTTAGGCCACCCTGGTGCCTACTAGATAGGAGGACCGACCGCGGGATTCTGTGCCGCCTTCCCGCCCATATGAATCTAAGGAGGTGAAATTGAATGGATCTCAGATCCTTAAGGGGGACTTTAATCGGTAAGGTCTCAAAAAGGTATAGAAGCTTGGGCAAGATCGTCATTTTAGTCGCAGCAATACGCCCCATGAGAGAGAGTGGGAGAGGATGCCACCTATCTAGAAGACCCCTAATCTCAGCATATATACGTGGGAAATTAGCTTTGTAAAGCTCTCCATATCGGGGAGTGAGGTCAACACCCAAATATCGCAGTGAGTCCGTCTTTCAATGGAAAGGAAAGTTAACCCTGAGTGAGCCCAGGGTCTTCTGAGAAAGATTAAGAGGAAGGGCCTCAGTTTTATGGTTGTTGACCTTATACCCCGAGAGCCGACCAAACTCCCGTAGGATGGAGTGGAGGTTTGGTAGGGAAATGTGAAGCTTGGTAAGGGTAAGGAGGATATCGTCTGCATA
Organism: Bufo bufo; assembly: GCF_905171765.1. NCBI lineage: Eukaryota > Metazoa > Chordata > Amphibia > Anura > Bufonidae > Bufo > Bufo bufo. Next base: position 791,033,287 of record NC_053389.1, on the reverse strand, counting down.
TAACGATAGCTTAAACTCCCTGTCCTTGACCATAACACCTCTGATGTCCGGGCAAGCCCTGATCTTGGCCGCCAGGGGTTCGATACACATGGCAAAAAGTAGGGCAGACAGGGGGCAACCTTGTCTCGTTCCATTAGCAATGCTTATGGGTAGAGATTGAGCATGAGGTAGTCTGATCGTTGCTGTGGGGGAGAAGTATAGGCTATGAATGGTTCTAACAAAGGGACCAGAAAGGCCGTAAGCCTGCAGGGTAGCAAAGAGGAAAGCCCAACCTAAACGGTCGAATGCCTTTTCCGCATCTAAACTAAGAAGTAATGCCTCCTCACCCGAGCGACATATGACATCTATCAAGTCAATGTTTCTTCATGTGTTGTCGGCCCCCTGACGGCCCGGGACAAATCCCACTTGATCTTTATGAATCAGGGAGGGGAGAAAGACGTTTAGTCGGGTAGCTAGGGTTTTGGTGAAAATCTTAAGGTCTGAGTTAAGTAGGGCAATGGGCCTATAGTTAGGGCATTCGTGCGGATATTTCCCAGGTTTCGGAATCATCGTGAGATACGAGTGGGACATTGGGGGAGGTACTGCGTTGCCAGCTAGAAAATGATTGAATAGGGTTACTAAGTGAGGGATTAGTTCAGTCCTAAAGGTCTTATAATATTTGTACGAAAAGCCATCAGGCCCTGGGGATTTTCCCTCAGGTAGATGTTCCACCACCTCCTCAATCTCCTCCGGTGTGATCGGACTATGAAAGGCGGCAAGGTCGGAAGTCGATAGGGTAGGAAGGTGACAGGATGCCAAGTAAGATCGGAGTGTATTATGTCTCAGTCCCTCATCTGTGGGAAGGTCGGAGGGTAAGTTGTACAGGGAAGAGTAATAGGCCGAGAACCTCTCCGCTATCACCCGGGGGTCATAGTGGATTGTTCCGTCAGCCCCCCTAATAGCACTCGGACCCGTTTGGGAGCTATGATTCCTGAGTTGTCTGGCCAGCAAAGTGTGGGGCTTGTTCCCCCAAGCATAATAACGCTGTCGTGTGTAAAGTAATAACTTGCTGACACGACCTAAAGCTAGACTTTTCAATTGGGCCCTAGTATCAACAATTCGTCTCAGTGTGCAGCCAGAGGGATGAGCAGCCATTTTGTCTTCTAGTGTTTGTAGGCGGGACGTAAGGGTCTTGACTAAGGCAGTCGAGTCCTTCTTTAATTTTGAGCTTATTGCAATACAATGACCCCTCATGACCGCTTTATGCGCTTCCCACAAAGGACGGAAATCCCCTACTGATCCCTCATTTAGGTCAAAGTACATTTTCAGGTGTTCGCGGAGTTCCTCCCTAATGGTAGGCTGTTTCAGGAGGGAGTCATTAAGTCTCCAGTGGCAATGGCGAACATGGCCCGACTCACTACTAATGTCCACTAGAACAGGAGCATGGTCTGACCAGGTGATTCGGCCCATGTCTGCTCCCTCCAATAATCTGAGGGTCGAAATGGTACCAAAAGAGGTAATTAATACGGGTGTGTGAACCATGTGGGGCAGAGTAAAAGGAGAAGGACCTTTTAGTGGGATAAGTGAGACGCCAGAGGTCATACAGGGAGTATTTCCGCACTAGTTTATTAAAATCTCTGGCTGATCACTGCTGTGTCGAATGTATTGGTCTACCCGGGAGGGCCAGGCGATCCATCGATTCAGAGAACACTACATCAAAATCCCCACCTAGGAGGACTAGGGGCTCTGAAGAGTCCACTCCCTCAGCAAACACCTTGCGGAAGATTCCGCCGAGAAAGCGTATCTGGGACGTGTTTGGTGCGTAAATGCTACATAAAGTGATGGGTCTATCCGCCAAACGGCCACAGAGAATGATATAACGGCCCTGTGGATCTATAATTGAAGATTCAATCCTGAGAGGACACTGTGCAGACACCAAGATGGCAACACCCGCCCTCCGACGGCTATGAGTAGCCGAATAAGCGGTAGGATACAGGTGGGAGGCAAAACGGAAGGAGGAGTTGCCATCAAAGTGTGTTTCCTGTAAGAACACAATGTCCGCTTTAAGGGATTTCAATTCCAAAAGCAAGAGTTTCCTCTTGGCGTTGGAGTTAAGCCCCTTGACATTGAAGGTTATGCACCGCATCATGTGAGTATGTGATGATACACAATGTAAGCAGAGTACAGCTCACCGAGGGAGTCCGTATACGTCTGTAGGATCACACTAGTCGGGCAACGGGTCAGAGACAGAACTGAGGCACACAATCTCCACAGGCAAGGAAGTTCAGGCACCTACAACAGGAGAGAGAACACCAGGGGGAGGGGGAGGAGACAGGACGGGACAACACAAAGACCGACAAACAGATAGCAGTAAACAACTATTCCCAGGGATGTAATCCCTGCTAGGGGCAAATAAGAAGCCCCTTGGGGGGTGTAAGTGTCGGAGACCAACAAATTGAGGCTGGCCAAGGAGCCAACTGCAATTATCTGAGAGAAACGAAAACAAGTTACAACTAGGTGGAGCCTTCAGACAGCCTGCACCGTGATGTAGCAACAAGAAAACAATAACTGGCTTAACAGAGGAAATAAACGATCAACATGGGGGCCCTTCAGGGACCATCAATCCTGAGGGTGTAAAGTGTTAAGGGCAAGTTCTGGACAAACAAGTCCCCCCAGCCGATGGCGGTCAAGCAGATGGGCGATGCCCTGATAACGGAGGAGACAGCAGGGAAGAGGACGCACTTGGACCAGGCCTTCTTTTCCTGGTTACAGGAGATCAAATGCGGGGCGGTGGAAGCGCTGGAGACTCAAACTCCCAATCCGACATGTCAGGGATAGGAATTCCAAGTGATTCGCAGAAAGGGCCGGCAAAAGGGAATCCCCAGCGGTAGGCAATCTGGCGGTCCCTGAGTAACGTGAGAAGGGGCTGAAGATGTCTCCTTTTCTGGAGTGTGAACCAGGATAGGTCAGGAAACAATTGAACTGGAGCGCCATCAAAGTCAAAGTTGCATAGAGATCTCGCCTTAGCCATGATGGATTCTTTAAGGAAAAGTCGTGGACACAACAAATTACATCCCTAGGACATGCAGCAGAGCCCTTAGGCTTGAGTGCTCTATGAGCTCTGTCCAACTTGATCTTGTGCGAGGATGGTTGCCCCAGGATCATGTTAAAAATGGCTTCCAGCGTAGCAAAGAGATCTTCGTCACCGGTAGCCTCCGGAAGACCCCGTACTCGGATGTTATTCTGGCGCCCTCGATTATCCAAATCCTCTAATTGCCATCCCATGCCCCTGAGCACTGCCGTTTGGGCAAAAATGGATTCATGAAGAGTGGAAATATATTGCCTGGTATCGTCACGGGCATTTTCCAGGGAGTCAACCCGGTCCACCACATGTTTAATATCAGTGCGAACTGCCGCAATTTCAGCTCTGCAGGCTTCCGTAACTTCAGAAATAAGAACCCAAAAGTCCTCTTTTGTAGGAAAACGGTTAAAATAACTCGCCCAGGGCTGTGGAGGTTCAGGCAGGGATGGAGGGTCCATAACGGCGAGTGATGGAGGGCTTGGGGATCTGGCCCAGATGTCAGAAGGGAGAGGAGAGCTGCTGTCCCCCTGATCCAGCAATGGTGGGTCTTTTTTGGAGCCACTTTCTTCCCCATATGATCCAGAAGAGATGAGTCGCTGGCCAGTAAGTTGCGGTGCAGGCAGGAGCAGCTCCTTCAGGCAGCCATCACCGTCAGCGTCCGGACACGCCCCCGCTATTACACTTTTTGTGATGTAAGGTGACAAATAATTGCTTTTTTTTACACCGTTTTTATTTTAAAAAAATTACGGTATTCACCTGAGGGGTTAGGTAATGTGATATTTTTATAGAGCAAGTTATTACGGACGCTGCGATACCTAATATGTATACTTTTTTTTTTATTTATGTAAGTTTTACACAATGATTTCATTTTTGAAGCAAAAAAAAATCATGTTTTAGTGTTTCCATAGTCTGAGAGACATAATTTTTTCAGTTTTTGGGCGATTATCTTGGGTAGAATATGATTTTTGCGGGATGAGATGACGGTTTGATTGGCACTATTTTGGGGTGCGTGTGACTTTTTGATCGCTTGCTATTACACTTTTTGTGATGTAAGGTGACAAAAAATGGTTTATTTAGCACAGTTTTTATTTTAAATTTTTACGGTGTGAGGGGTTAGGTCATGTGATATTTTTATAGAGCCGGTCGATACGGACGCGGCGATACCTAATATGTATACTTTTTTTTATTTATGTAAGTTTTACACAATAACAGATTTTTTAAAACCAAAAAAATTATGTTTTAGTGTCTCCATATTCTGAGCCATAGTTTTTTTTATTTTTTGGGCGATTGTCTCAGGTAGGGGCTAATTTTTTGCGGGATGAGGTGACGGTTAGATTGGTACAATTTTGGTGGGCAAACGCCTTTTTGATCGCTTGCTGTTGTACTTTTTGTGATGTAAGGTGACAAAAAAATGGTTTATTTAGCAGTTTTTATTTTTTACGATGTTCATCTGAGGTGTTAGGTCATGTGATATGTTTATAGAGCCGGTCGATACGGATGCGGCGATACCTAATATGTATACATTTCCCCCCCTATTTTTTACCTTTTTTTTTTTTACTTTATTTGGGGAAAATTAAGTTTTTGTTTATTTTTACTTGAAACTTTGAATTTTTTGGGGGTGGGGGAAACTTTTTTTTTTCTACTTTTTTTTTTTCTTTTTTTTTTTTCTTCTTTTTTTCACTTTTTTTTTTAACTTTTTTTTTTACTTTTTTTTTTCTACTTTTTTTCACTTTTTTTTTTGTCCCACTTTGGGACTTGAACTTTTGGGGGTCTAATCCCTTTACAATGCATTCCAATACTTCTGTATTGGAATGCATTGGCTGTATGAGATATACAGTGAGTATTACTCATACAGCTTCCGGCCTGTGAGATCCAGGGGGCTGGATCTCACAGACTCGTCACCGGAAGGCAGCGCGCTGCCTTCCATGCCATTGGGTCCCCCCTACAGCTGCATGGGGACCCGATGGCACCGCCCGTCGAAACCGCAGGTAAAAGCCGCAAACCGCAGGTCAATTCAGACCTGCGGTTTGGGGCTTTTACCTGCGGTTTGCGGCAATCGCAGACACGGGGGGTCACGGGACCCCCGTGCATTTAGCCAAGGTGCCTGCTCAATGATTTAAGCAGGCACCTTGTTCCGATGTGTCCTTAAGTACCAGGACAACATGCCGTACCGGTATGTCATGTGTCCTGAAGAGGTTAATCCAGGCCAGACCCCCGAATTTTGGGGGGCATATGCCTTTTTGATCGCTTGGTGTTGCACTTTTTGTGATGGTAGGTGACAAATTTTTTTCTTATTTAATAAAAAATTATGGTGTTCACTGAGGGGTTAGGTCATGTGATATTTTAATAGAGCTGGTTGTTACTGATGCGGCGATACCAAACATGTTTAGGGTATTTAATTTTCTTCATTTTTACCAAAGTATAAATGTGTGTATATGGGAAAATATTCGATTTTTTTTTTACTTTTTTCATTTTTGTTTTTACATTTTTATTTACACTTTTCCGTTCCGTTTTCTTTAGAACCATATACGGAACCATTCAATTCATTGGGTCCACAAAAAAAAAAACGGAAGGTGTTCCGTGTGTATTCCGTTTCCGTATTTCCGTTCCGCAAAAGAATAGAACATGTCCTATTCTTGTCCGCATTACGGACAAGGATAGTACTGTTCTATTAGGGGCCAGCTGTTCCGTTCCGCAAAATACGGAATGCACACAGATGTCATCCATATTTTTGGCGGATCCGTTTTTTGCGGACCGCAAAATACATACGGTCGTGTGCAAGAGGCCTAAGCCTGATCAGGACCCTGTCAGGCTTAGGCTACTTTCACACTAGCGTTTACGTTTTCCGGTATTGAGTTCCGCCGAAGGGGCTCAATACCAGAAAAAAACGCTTCAGTTTTGTCCCCATTCAAATTGCATTCCGTTCCGTTTGGTAGCGTTCCCAGATCGAAGAGCAAACCGCAACATGTTGTAGTTTGCTTGCCGTCCTGAGATGCAGAGCAAGACGGATCCGTGATGACCCCCAATGCAAGTCAATGGGGACAGATCCGTTTTCTCTGACACAATAGAAAATTGATTCGTCCCCCATTGACTTTCAATGGAGTTCATGACAGATCGGTCCTTGCTATGTTAAAGATACTACAACCGGATCCGTTCATAACGGAAGCAGATGGTTGTATTATCAGTAACGAAAGCGTTTTTGCTGAACCCTGCCGGATCCAGCAAAAATGCTAGTGTGAAAGTAGCCTGTGAAAGGTGTCCAGTTGCCATGGTAACCATTGGGACGCTGCCACAGCAGAGCAGCGGCTCGATGGGAGGAGGGAGCTTCCTCCATCTGTTATGATCAATCGGGATGCTGCCACAGCAGCGCAGCACCCAATGGGGGAGGGAGGGAGCTTCCTCCCTGTTAACCCCTTCCATACAGCGGTCTCTATGGACCGGGGCATGGAAGGTGTTAAACGGCCGATCAGGGCACAGTAAACACAACAGCACAGCCCCGATCTCCTCAACACTCACTGAGGAGATCGTCGCTGCGTTGTTGAACGCTGTGATTGGTCAGTCAAATCTGACTAACCAATAGTGTTGATCGTAAATATTCTAATCGCTAATTTTTGTCGCAAATATTGGCACTTCGAGAATTCGCGAATATCTAGAATATAGTTCTATATCTTCGTAATCGTGAATATTCTAGATTTTTTTTCATCACTACCTATGATTCCTCACATTGAGCTGTCTGTACCCATTCATTGAAAATGAATGGGTACAGAACTGGTCCAGATCTGTTCCGCAAAAAACGGAACAGATCAGGAAAGAAACAACGGACGTGTGAATGGACCCTAACTTGTATTTAATTCATTTAAATTCTTGCTGATTCTGGGCTTTAAAGTCCAGGAGGCGGTCCTATCAGTGATTGACAGCTCTCTGTATACACAGTCATAGGGAGAAGGCTGTCAGTCACTGATAGGACCGCCTCCTTAACAGTGGATACGATGTTTCCTATTTGTTAAAACTGACCTGTTCCCTTCATTCTCTGGGCATAGTTATATTCTGACCTCCATAACTTTTTTTTTTCATATTATATCTATGTAGCTGTGTTTTGGCTTATTTTTTGTGGGCGATATGTATTTTTTTATTAACCACTTGCCGTCACGGTAACGCCGATAGGCGTCTGGACGGCAGCGCTCTCAGGTCTCAGCGACGCCTATTGGCGTCATCTCGTGAGACCGGAGATTTCCTGTGAACGCGGTCACAGGATTGCGCAGTTCACAAGTTGAACTACAGCCTGCCAGCGCTGATCATTGGCTGGCAGGCTGTAGATTTTTTAAATAACCAATCAAATAGGTATATCAGACGCTATTTTGTAAATAGCGTCTGATATACCTGCTACCTGGTCCTCTGGTGGTCCCTTTTGCTTGGATCGACCACCAGAGGACACAGGCAGCTCTGTAAGTAGCACCAAACACCACACACACATTACACCACCCTTCCTGTCACTTATTAACCCCTTATTAACCCCTGATCACCCCATATAGACTCCCTGATCACCCCCCTGTCATTGATCACCCCCCTGTAAGGGTCCCTTATCACCGCCAGTTACTTAGCTACTTGTTAGGTAGTTAGCGCCCAGCCCACCGCACCGCAGTCACTGATTAGTCGCGGATTAGCGTCATCGCTGTCGCTAATCAGCACTAGTACTATATAGTATCTGTAAGTGATCAAGACTGATCGCAATCAGATCTATATCAGTACATTAGGGTCACCTTAGGCTCTACAAAAAACGCAGTGTTCGCCTGATCAGGCCTGATCTTGTGCCCACACTTGCGTTCAGTCCACCCCACCGCAGTAACAGAATAATTTTTTTCTGATCACTGCAAAAACACTGTAAAATCGCTGCGGCGCTATAAAGATCACTTTTGAGCTTTCTGGATCTTTATTAGCGATCGCAGCTTTACTTCGCAAGCACTCCTTTTTACTAGGCAGGTGTGCTCTTTTTCCTGGGTTGTCTCAGAGGAATACCCCCTAAATTTAGTTAGCCCAAAATGTCAAAAAAGGGGTATTCCGCTGAAGAGGCCTACAGGATTCTGGCTCTGATGGATGAAAGCGATGGGGACGCCTCACCCGCTGAATCCAGTGGTTCAGAATATGAACCTGTAGACCGCAGTGGCACTCTAACCGCTAGATGACGAGGTTGAGGTCCCTGCTACGGTCAGGCGTACCCGACCCCATGTCAGTGTTCTGCCTACCCTGCATGATGAGCCTCATTTGCAGCAGAGTGGTGCTAGCGCTGATCTTTTTTATGGTGCGGCATACACCAGCAGCGCAGCACATCCTGGACCTTCTACCAGCACTGCCGTATTCCCTGGTGAAGTGGCGAGCACCAGAAGGGCAGTTCAAGCTGGTACGGTGGCACGTGCAGTAACTCCCCCGTCGCAGCCACCACGTTCACAGGCCCGTAGAGCTCTTAGTCTCCCAGAGGTGCTGGCAAACCCAAATTGGCAATCCCCTGCTTCAGCCGCACCCGTATTGCCCCCTTTCACCGCCCAGTCTGGAGTTCGTGTGGAGACGGCTCATTTAGGATCAGCCCTTGAGTTTTTTGAGCTGTTCTTCACCGCAGATCTCTATGACTTAGTTGTGGCAGAAACCAACCGCTACGCCACAGACTATATAACCGCCAATCCGGAAAGCTTCTATGCCCAGCCTTACCGGTGGAAACCAGTCACAGTTTCCGAATTTAAAATATTTTTGGGCCTTATCCTCAGCATGGGTCTAACTAAAAAAAATGTATTGCGGTCCTATTGGTCTAAAGACCCAATACATTACATGCCCATGTTCTTTGCTGCAATGTCCAGGGCACGTTTTGAGGTCATCATGCGCTTTATGCATTTCGCTGACAATAAAACCTGTCATCCAAGAGGCCATCCTGCTTATGACCGGCTCCACAAAATTCGGCCTCTCATAGACCGTTTGTCATCCAGGTTTGCAGATGTGTATACCCCCAATCAGAACATCTGCATAGACGAGTCCCTTGTACATTTTACCGGGCACCTTGGCATCAAACAGTACATCCCCAGAAAGCGCGCCCGGTATGGGGTCAAACTGTATAAGCTCTGTGAAAGGGCCACAGGCTATACATATCGTTTTAGGGTCTATGAGGGAAAAGACTCAAAACTGGAGCTGGTCGGATGTCCTGACTACCTGGGGAGCAGTGGCAAGATTGTCTGGGACTTGGTGTCACCCTTACTCCACAAGGGGTACCACTTATACGTGGACAATTTTTACACAAGCGTGGCCCTCTTTCGGCACTTACATATAGTCGGAATTCAATGCTGTGGCACCGCGCGACCTAGTCGTCGGGGCTTCCCCCAACGGCTCATTAATACCCGACTTGCACGGGGGGAGAGGGCTGCCTTGTGTGACCAAGAACTGCTCGCGGTGAAGTGGAGGGACAAGAGGGACGTTTACCTTCTGTCCACCATTCACGCAGACACGACAGTACAAATTGAAAGGGTAACTGGAGTCATTGAGAAACCCCTCTCTGTCCACGACTATAACCTTCAATGACCAGATATTGGCTCCCTATTTAGTGTCCCGCCGCACCAGACGCTGGTATAAGAAGGTGTCTGTTTATTTAATTCAATTGGCTGTATATAATAGTTTTGTTCTCTACAGTAAGGCTGGGAGAACGGGATCCTTCCTAAAATTCCAGGAAGAGATCATTTCGGAACTCCTGTATCCAGGAGGGTCCGTGCCCCAAGTCCCTGATGTAGTTAGCCGGCTACATGACAGACACTTCCCGAGTGTCTATCCTGGTACCCCAACTCAGCGTTCCCCAAGAAAAAGATGTTGTGTCTGTAGCAGGGCTGGAATAAGGCGTGACACCACCGTTTTTTGTCCTGACTGTCCTGACCAGCCTGCCCTATGCATAGGGGAGTGTTTCCGCAAGTACCACACACAGGTACACTATGAGGCTAGGTTCAGACCTGAGCGTATTTGATATGCGCGTTTAACGCGCATTTTTGTTGCGCGTTTTTATGCGCGTTTTTTGCAATAGTAAACGCGCGTTTGACGCGCGTTTGTGTGATTGACTGCAGTGTCCTATGGCCACAAACGCGCGTCAAAACGCCCCAAAGAAGCTCAAGAACTTGTTTGAGCGTAGGGCGTTTTTCAGCGCGTTCAAACGCGCTGTAAAACGCTCAAGTGAGAACCAGGGCCATAGGGAAGCATTGGTTTTCATGTGTTGAGCGTTTTACAGCGCGTTTGAACGCGCTGTAAAACGCTCAAGTGTGAACCCAGCCTTAGTGTAGGGATCGCGTGACACAGGACAGGCACACAGGGGTCTTACCCTGCTTTCACACCTGAGCGTTTCTCAAACGCGCGTTTTACGCGCGTTTTTTGCAATAGCAAACGCGCATTTGACGCGCGTTTGTGTAATTGACTGCAGTGTGCTATGGCCACAAACGCGCGTCAAAATGCCCCAAAGAAGCTCAAGAACTTGATTATGCGTCGGGCGTTTTACAGCGCGTTCGAACGCGCTGTAAAACGCCCAGATGAGAACCATTCCCATAGGGAAGCATTGGTTTTCATGTGTTGAGCGTTTTACAGCGCGTTTGAACGCGCTGTAAAACGCTCAGGTGTGAACTTAGGGTTAGGGCCCTTTCACACAGAGCTGCTACTCTCCTTTCACCTGGGACAAAGTGCATAATGTACTTCGCCACATCTCTGGGCGATTTGCACTTTGCACATTGTCCCATGGGGAAGGAGAGGTTTGTCCTCTAAAGGTAACAAAAAAAAATAAATCACAGGTAAGCAAAAAAGTTAATGTTCGGTTTCAAATGTTATATAAAGTTTATAAAAGTTGATGTTAATAAATTTATTGCGTTGCGGCCTGTTTTTTGTTTTTTTTACCTTCCAGGTGGACCAAGCGATCAACCAGCTGCAGCACTGATGTGCATTGGGACAGAAGCATTGCGCTGCTGTCAGATTACACGCAATTCGGTGTATGCGGCGCTGCAAGACGAGATTTCTCCTCTGCAGTAAAAAAGATACGTTTGCCGAGGCTTATGAGCTGAGGAGGTGGCGGTGTTCATATACTTTGGCAAACACTTTGTATAAAAATAAAAATAAATTCTGGCAATGATTTATTCATCCACATCGATTGATGTGAATGGAGAAATCTGGTTTGCCAGGGCATACGAGCTGAAGTGGGTTTGGATGTTGGGCGGAGCTCCTATGTCCTGGCAGACGCCTTTCCCCTCTTTTTTTTTTTTTTGCACATTTTTTGGCAGAGATTTTTTCATCCACATTGATCGATGCGAATGAAGAAATCTGTGCCGTTCATTTTTTCTTTCAGCCCAGAGGCTGAACGGAAAAAAAAATAATCTCATTACCCGTATGCTCAATATAAGGATAATAGCAGAAACTCCTAATGCTGGCCATACATGTAATGATTGTGGAGACCCTCAAATGCCAGGGCAGTACAAACACCCCACAAATGACCCCATTTTGGAAAGAAGACACCCCAAGGTATTCGCTGAGGGGCATATTGAGTCCATAAAAGATTGAACTTTTTGTCACAAGTTAGCGGAAAGGGAGACTTTGTGAAAAAAACAAAAAAAAAATCAATTTCCGCTAACTTGTGGCAAAAAAAAAATCTTCTATGAACTCGCCATGCCCCTCACGGAATACCTTGGGGTGTCTTCTTTCTAAAATGGGTTCATATGTGGGGTATTTACACTGCCCTGTTATTTTAGGGGCCCTAAAGCGTGAGAAGAAGTTTGGAATCCAAATGTCTAAAAATGCCCTCCTAAAAGGTACTCATTGGAATTTGGGCGCCTTTGCCCACCTAGGCTGCAAACAAGTTTCACACATGTGGTATCGCCGTACTCAGAAGAAGTAGGGCAATGTGTTTTGGGGTGTATTTTTACATATACCCATGCTGGGTGAGAGAAATATCTCTGTAAATTGACAACTTTGTATAAAAAAATGGAAAACTTTTACTGTTACAGGCAGAGCTCCATAGAAATGTACTGATATGGTAGCCTCAAGACTTCCTAACACTCGAGGCTATCACATAGAACAAATGTCTTCCCCAATCTCTACGGGGGAGAGCCATTTAAGCCCCAGGAGCATTGCCTCAGGTGCTGTGGTCACAATTGACCATGGCATCTGGGAGATTAACGGGGATATTTATCCCACTGGTGTAAAACTGGCTTAGTTGCCAATAGCAACCAGATTCCACTTTTCATTTTTCACAGCTCCTTTTAAAAATAAAGGGTGGGATCTGATTGGTTGCTATGGGCAACTAAGCCAGTTCTAATTTACACCACTTTTATAAATCTCCCCCTAAGTGTCTGTGATCGGCGTTATCACCAATTGCAGACATTAGCTCTTGGTGTCTGTTATTTTAAACAAGCCCAGTATCCATAGAACCCACTCTGCTCGTTAGCTGGCGCAATTTTTAAAGACTGGACTTCGCCACACTTGTATGGTTGTGGTTCTGAAGGGTTTAGGGTCCATTCACACGTCCGCAAAATGGGTCCGCATCCGTTCCGCAATTTTGCGCAACAGGAGCGGACCCATTACTTTTTTAATGGGGCCAGAATGCGCTGTACGCATCCGCACTTCCGTTCTGCAAAAAAAATAGAACATGTCCTATTCTTGTCCGCAAGTGCGGACAAGAAAAGGCATTTTCTACGAGAGTGCCGGCGATGTGCGGTCCGCAAAATGTAGAAACGCACATTGCCGGTGTCCGTGTTTTGCGGATCCGCAAAACACATACGGACGTGTGAATGGACCCTTAAATGAATAAAATAGACGTGTATGTATTAGTCTCTGTTCACATCTGTACTATGGCTTGTTTTTAATGAAAGCCATGAAACTTTGCCTTGCTCTTAATGACACCAGATGCGATTTGTGATTTATAGTGGTCCATCAAGGCTCTGCTGTAGTTTCCATCGTTTTTATAGCGAAAGTAGCGGTCCAATACGACATGAGTGGTGACAAACAGGCTGCGTGAACATGGCAGCGCTTTCTTTCCTAATACATCTCCCCCTTGTGGCTGCGTCTCAAAATGACGTTTTCCCTAGAGATAACAAGTCAAGTGATCGCCACTGGACCAGAAGCCAGACCACCATGATTAGTTGGTTGCCATAGTGACTGTTTTTAGAGGCGTTGTCCTGATAAGGCAGTCCTTTAAGGATCTGTTCGTATCAGGCGTATGACCTCCATTTAATGTATACATCAAGGAACACTTATGGAAGAAAGTCCTCCACAAATACGCTTGCCCCTATTATATAAGCCTTGGAAACTTGCTTATTGCAGTAGTAGTACACACAGGTCTTTTTTTTTTTACACCCTTTCCTCTGTCAAATCACAAGTTCACCATTTTTACCTCATGTTTTATTTAAGTACACAATATACGTTCACAGGCTCACTCCCTCCATATTGTATTGCATGAGCTTTACAACTGATGTAGAAACACTAGACTCAGTACAAACGTCACATGAATTTCCCGCCTAGAACAGAAGCCTCCAAACCACGCCCCTCGGCCATTTTGAGGCACGTTGAAGCCACGCCCCTTCAAGGCTCCCGCCTGCCAGAGTTCCTGTCAGAGTTCCGTTCAGACCACGCCCAATCTCGCCGGCCGTTTGGAATACCGCGGAAGCCCCGCCTCTTCTAGCTTCCCGCCTTTTGCAACTGTCTGTGAGGAGACTCGGCCAGGTACATGAAATATGACTGGCCGACATTTTGGATAATTAATGTGACGTGGTCAGTGTGTAGATTTAGTGTGGAGAAACGTGCAATATGAACGTGAACACAAGAAAAACACTTAGACAAACTTAACATTGTAAACATTAAATCATTATACGTTGAGACATTATTAGAGCCAGATCCCCAAAAGAAGTATACTGGTGAGCTTGCCGTTATATATAGCAGCAGGTAGGCGGAAAATGATGTTGGAGATGTTTTTGACCTCCACATTTCAAAAGCCAGTTTTGTTTTACATCCACACAACGTATGAGGGCTTATGTTTTTATTTTTTTTTCCTGGGTCGAGTTGTATATTTTAATGGAATCATTTTGGGGTACATGTTTATATAGCATTTAATGGGATGACAGAAAAAAAAAAACACCTTAACACCTTCGTGTGTGACCCGTGCCCGTGCTGCGGCCCGCAAATTGCAGGCCGCAATGCACGATCGCCGGCCGTAGGTCAGCCGCATCGGATCGCGGACCCATTCACTTCAATGCGGACCCATTGAAGTGAATGGGTCCCCATCTGTGATGCGGAATGCACACGGAACTGTGGTCGTGTATTGCAGGCCGCAATACGGCCACGGATCACACACGTTTTTCGTGTGAACTAGGCCTAATTCTGCTAGGTAGATATATTTGCTTTTTTTGGTGTTCACATGAGGTTATTTATTGTGCGCAAATACCAATTTATGTTTTTGTACTTTGTAATTTCTAATGGAGAGTAGGAAGCTGGAAAGAAATTACAAATGGGATGGAATTGGAAAAAAAGCGCAATTCCACCACCGTTTTATGGGGTTCCCTGTGCAGTACACTGTGTACTGTCATTTACTATAAAAACGGACATAATTCCTATTTGGCCCTTTTCTATACATAGGCATCTCAAAAAAACGTATACAATGCAGTATAGGTTTTACGTTTAGTTTTTTTAAACATGGAAGTCCATAGACATTGTGCCCATGCAGTGGCATGCATCAGAGCCTTGCATCTAAGGTATACATCAGGCAGTGCTTTCAGTGTACGTGTCTGACAAAAGGCTCAGATATAATGTGAACAGAGCCTAACCCATAGGATACCGGAGGTTTTTTCGTTTTGGCGTTTCCATTTTTCTTCCCTGTTTACCTGGAGCCATAACTTTTACATTTTTCCGTTCACATATCCACACGAGAGCTTGTTTTTTGCGGGACAACAAGTTGTACTTTCTAATGCCATCTTTTAATATGGCATACCATGTAGTGGGAAACGGGAAAAAATATTCCAAATGGGGTAGAATTGAAAAAAACAACAAAATAAAACGCAATTCCTCTACTGTTTTTGTCCCTACGTCGTTCCCTTTGTGGCAAAACTGACCCGTGCCCTTCATTCTCTGGGTCAGTACGTTTACAACGATACCACGTATGTATAGGTTTTATATGTGTAAATACTGGAAAAATACATTAAAACTTTGAAAAAAATTTTTTGGACACCACCATATTCTGATCCCCTTAACTGTTGTATAATTTATTTTATTCAATTTTTGGGGTAAGAGAAACAATGAAAAAATAGTGAATAGGCCATTTTAATACTTTTTTTCCGTTACACTTTTTACCGTATTGGAAAAATATTTTTATATTTTAATAGTACGAGCGTTTTCAGAGGCGATGATGCCGATGATGTTTATATTTTTTTTATTATTTATGTTTTTTTTTATTCTAAGGTGATTTAAATTTTTATATATTTTTTATATATTTTTTATATTATTTTACTATTTAAATTTTTTTGTAGCCTCTTTAGGAGGCTACAGTCTCTAATACTTTGTTTTTTTACTGAATATTTCTATACTCCCATAGGGAATATAGAAAAACATAGATTCCTGATTTCCTATGTTGGCCTACCACCTGCTGGCCAACGTAGGAATTGCAACTCTAATATGCTGAGTCTTTTTAGAGAGACCCAGCCTATTAAAATTAATTACCGCATCCCATATTGCCGCATGGGGATGCCGGTATTAACCCGGAAGCGTGTGCTTCCAGGTTTTAACCCTTTAGATGCTGGTAATCAAACTTTTTACGGCAGCCAAAGGCTGTAATGTCCACGATTGTCATTTTTGCCGGTCATGGACATTAGCCGCGGGCCTTTGTTTGAAACAGAAGAGACCTCTTCGGATGTGGCGATACCAATTATGTTTAACCCCTTCCCGACACATGACGTACGTTACGTCATGTGCCCCAAAATAAAATCATGTGCCCCAAAATAAAATCAATAATTATGGCAACTCATCCCACAAAAAATAAGTCCTCACACGGAGAAAAACTTATGGTTGTCAGAAAATGGCTGTACTGGTATCCCAGGGACTGTGCAATACCAAGATGGTGCCCATAAAACAATCCATCAAAATCTGTGCTGCAAAAGCCATATGGCGCTCCTTCCCTTCTGAGTCCTGCAGTGTGCACTTACAGCATTTTACGACCACATATGGGTTGTTGCCGTTTTCAGGAGAAAATGGGTAAAAAAAAAAAAACTTGTCTAGTTAAATTGTGAAAAGGCACACATGTAATCAGGACATTTGGCACCTCACTAACCTAGCTGTTTCCAAGCATCTTTGGTCCCCAGTTCTGGTGAGTATGTGAAGAGAGATATATAGTATATATAGAGGTATACTGTAAGTGACATGTATGCTGCTGGAGAGAACTTTTATTGATGCCACAGTCAATAGGGATCATGGTTTTCTAAGTCACCCCACTGTAGTCTCAAAACCGCACCAAAACCCAGGTGTGAATTTGAGATGAAGCTGCTGTCTTCATGCTGAGCTCAGTTAGCTTCAATAAAAATTGAAATCAGAGTTCAATAGAAAAATTGCCATAAATGGTAATAAAATGGTTATTCTCCAGTTCTTTTACATTTTTATAAGGCTAGTTTCACACTAGCGGCAGGGGACTCCGGCAGGCTGTTCCGACGGGTGAACAGCCTGTCAGATTCGTCTAGCCGCTCCGTCCTCTTTGACTATATTGGGGGCGGCAGTACGGCAGCGCACGCCGAGAGGCAGCCGGACTATTATAGTCAAAGGGGACGGAGCGGCAGCCCAGGGGCACACGTGACCTAGTGGCAAGACGGATCCGACAGGATGTTCACCCGCCAGAACAGCCTGCCGGAGTCCCCTGCTGCTAGTGTGAAAGTACCCTAGGGGATTTCTTGATTTCCTTCTTTCTTTCAGTGACGTAATGGCTGACGTAGTGCTGGATCACAGAGAAGTATGTGAAGAATCGGTAAATCCAAGTACTGATAAACCTGACTGGGCTGGTCCATCTAACAGCCAGACTTCCTCTAGGTGAGCACTGGTCACTTTAGAACGCACCTATAATGTAGAAGACATTGATGGCCTTATTATTGTCATTCCATATGTTTGTAGCTTCAGGCCTAGTTCACATTTCCGTGTCTGGTAAAAATCCATCCACGTTTCATCTGTGAAGATGTCCATGAAGGAACTGTATTTGGTCCTTGTGTCCATTTTTTTGCCCTCTGTGTGTCATCCATATTCCACGGACACTGCTCAGCTAAAAATACATTTCAAAGGCATCTCCTATCAGTGGTCAGTAAAAAATGCGGATATATAACACACATTAAAATCAATGGGTTGATCAAAGCACAGGTCAGTGAAAATCAGAAATGTGAACGAGGCCTAAAGATGTCGACTCATCTAGACAACTATTGTTTCCAGAGAGGCTGGCCCAGTAAGACGGGTCATGTTATTATATACCCAGAGCATGCTGCCTCTTGAAACTGATATATAAAAAAAAATGCTACACATGCTGTATGTTTCTATAGACCAACAGCAGGTTTGGTGTTTAAAAATGTCTGCAAATGAGTCTACCATAAAACAAACAGATACAACACACCTAAATGCGTCCTCAATCTGTGTTAATCACAAGCCAGATTCCTGACCTATTTTGTCTGAGAGATAAACACTACAATATTTAGCACTGATTAACCAGGAAGACTTTTATATCAATTAATGAACTAGTCCTGGTTAAAGGGGTTTTCCCTTTACAGACAATGGAGATATGCCCCCCCCCCCCATTGTCTGATAGGTGCGAGTCCCACCTCTGGGACCCACACCTACACCGAGAACGGAGCCACAAAAGTTGTGGAGGGCACACTGTGCATGCATGGGCAGCCGTCCTCCATTCATTTCTATATGGCTGCCGAAAATAGCCGAGCGCTGATTCAGCTATTTCCGTTGGCCCCATAGGAATAAATGGGAGCGGTGGCCTCAGAAGCGCGGTGTGCTCCCATTCACTACTATGTGCAGAGCGCTTGGTGGTGTCCGGATCCGGGGTCCTCCGGCTACCACCTTCCCCACTCTGTGCGATATGCCCCGATTGTCTCAGATGGGAATACCCCTTTAATTCTGTTAGCAATGCTAAGTTTAGTAGCAGAAAAGTATCCGGCACACAGAATATGTCAGGGGTCTGTGGATTGTTAGTTTATTGCAATTTTTGTTGCATACATGGGACATGTTAGATTTTTTTGTTAAATTGAATAAAGGTGGCCATAAATATATGCTGCCTATTTTGGCAAGACTGACCATCTAATGCAGGGATCAGCAACTTTCAGCTGCAGTGAAACTACAACTCCCAACATGCACACTTACTCAAGTGTTCTTGTAACCCCTATAGAAGTAAAAGGAGGATTCTGGGAGTTGTAGTTTCAGAACAGCTGGAGTGCCAGAAGTTTCTGATCCCTGATCTTATATATATAATATATATATATATATATATATATATATACAGTACAGACCAAAAGTTTGGACACACCTTCTCATTCAAAGAGTTTTCTTTATTTTCATGACTATGAAGGCATCAAAACTATGAATTAACACATGTGGAATTATATACATAACAAACAAGTGTTATGTATATAACAACATTCTCTTGATGAGCTTCAAGAGGTAGTCCCCTGAAATGGTTTTCCAACAGTCTTGAAGGAGTTCCCAGAGATGCTTAGCACTTGTTGGCCCTTTTGCCTTCACTCTGCGGTCCAGCTCACCCCAAACCATCTCGATTGGGTTCAGGTCCGGTGACTGTGGAGGCCAGGTCATCTGGCGCAGCACCCCATCACTCTCCTTCATGGTCAAATAGCCCTTACTTTCAAAGTTTTCCCAATTTTTCGGCTGAATGACTGACCTTCATTTCTTAAAGTAATGATGGCCACTCGTTTTTCTGTGTATCCACCTGACTTCTCCTCAACGCAACTGATGGTCCCAACCCCATTTATAAGTCAAGAAATCCCACTTATTAAACCTGACAGGGCACACCTGTGAAGTGAAAACCATTTCAGGGGACTACCTCTTGAAGCTCATCAAGAGAATGCCAAGAGTGTGCAAAGCAGTAATCAAAGCAAAAGGTGGCTACTTTGAAGAACCTAGAATATGACATATTTTCAGCTGTTTCACACTTGTTTGTTATGTATATAATTCCACATGTGTTAATTCATAGTTTTGATGCCTTCAGTGTGAATCTACAATTTTCATAGTCATGAAAGAAAAGAAAACTCTTTGAATGAGGTGTGTCCAAACTTTTGGTCTGTACTGTATATATGTATATATATATATAATATATATGAAGAAATACACCGCAGCACTTCCAATTGGTGAAAAGTGGTGGGATCCTTTATTCACCCACAGCATGGGTGAATAAAGGATCCCACCACTTTTCACCAATTGGAAGTGCTGCGGTGTATTTCAGAAAGGAAAACCATCACTTTGGTAAAGTGCAACACCGCTGGCACCCACTGCTACAAAGCTGCTTTACAAGGTGTGCTGCCCTGAACTCCCTACATTTATTTATATACACAGTACAGACCAAAAGTTTGGACACACCTTCTCATTCAAAGAGTTTTCTTTATTTTCATGACTATGAAAATTGTAGATTCACACTGAAGGCATCAAAACTATGAATTAACACATGTGGAATTATATTCATAACAAACAAGTGTGAAACAACTGAAAATATGTCATATTCTAGGTTCTTCAAAGTAGCCACCTTTTGCTTTGATTACTGCTTTGCACACTCTTGGCATTCTCTTGATGAGCTTCAAGAGGTAGTCCCCTGAAATGGTTTTCACTTCACAGGTGTGCTCTGCCAGGTTTAATAAGTGGGATTTCTTGACTTATAAATGGGGTTGGGACCATCAGTGGCGTTGAGGAGAAGTCAGGTGGATACACAGCTGATAGTCCTACTGAATAGACTGTTAGAATTTGTATTATGGCAAGAAAAAAGCAGCTAAGTAAAGATAAACGAGTGGCCATCATTACTTTAAGAAATGAAGGTCAGTCAGTCAGCCGAAAAATTGGGAAAACTTTGAAAGTAAGGGCTATTTGACCATGAAGGAGAGTGATGGGGTGCTGCGCCAGATGACCTGGCCTCCACAGTCACCGGACCTGAACCCAATGGAGATGGTTTGGGGTGAGCTGGACCGCAGAGTGAAGGCAAAAGGGCCAACAAGTGCTAAGCATCTCTGGGAACTCCTTCAAGACTGTTGGAAGACCATTTCAGGGGACTACCTCTTGAAGCTCATCAAGAGAATGCCAAGAGTGTGCAAAGCAGTAATCAAAGCAAAAGGTGGCTACTTTGAAGAACCTAGAATATGACATATTTTCAGTTGTATATAATTCCACATGTGTTAATTCCTAGTTTTGATGCCTTCATAGTCATGAAAATAAAGAAAACTCTTTGAATGAGAAGGTGTGTCCAAACTTTTGGTCTGTACTGTGTATATATATATATATATATATATATATATAGTGGTGTCCTGACTAGGGATGAGTGAATTTCATGTTATGAAATTCATTTGGTACAAGCAGAATTGCGTTATGAATTCCGTTACCATGGAGGACTCCCCTGCATAACGGAAATGGGACGGATCCGTTTTGCAGCCCATAGACTTCTATTATGACTGTCACGCCGGTGACAGATTTGGGAAGGTCTGAAAGAATATCTGCACATTAGTGATCTGACAGCCTCTTGGTTTCACTTTGTCTGTGTGTTGCTGGTATGTCCACACCTCCTGTTCAGGTGTGGATCATGTGACCTTCACCTCCCCGTATTTAGTCTGACTTTACCCATCACCCCTTGCTCTGGATAGCTACATTTGTTTTTTTGGAAGAGCTGGAGTGGGGTTAGTGGTGAAGTCCTGTTCGTCCATCATCCATCATCCTTAGAAGTTAAGTGTTCCGCTTGTTGTGTTTTGTATTCCCCCCCCACACCTTTGTTGTTTACTAGGCCTCAGCGAGACGCTGGTTCCTTCACCAGGGAAGGAGTGGGTTGTCTCTGCCCGGTCATTACTATTAGGGCAACTGAGGGCCACCAGGGTTTTCTAGGTTCCTGTGTATGGGCATCTCTACCATCGAGAGGTGCCCATACGGATAGGAGTTAGGGCCAGGAGCAGGGTTTTATAGGTGGTGACCCTTTTCCTTCCCTAGCGATAAGGGCTTGTGTCTTTTCCCTTCGTTCTTGTTGTCCTTTTGTGTTCTCCCTTACAACATCCGTGACAATGACGGAATGAATAACGGAATAACTCTAAAGGCATTCCGTCATAGAATTGCGTTATGGTCCATGGTTGCGGAATCCATAACGCAATTCTGCTTTTACCACCAAACAAACCGTGAACGAATTTTAAAATATGAAATTCACTCATCTCTAGTCCTGACTCTCCCCTGACAGCAGATATCAGGGGAAAGAATGATCAGGTAAGTTGTATTTCAACCTGGCTGTTTATAGTCTTCTCATGGGAGATAAGCTGTCAGTAGAGGTGTCTGGCAGTGGCCTATTCCCACCCGCCCTAGCTGAGCACGCATGTGTATGGAGGGTTGGGAGGAACGGCTATCTAAGGTGAATTATCTGCGATTAAAAACATACCCTACTTGTAATACAAGAGCACCACCTTGTGGCCAAATTATAGGGATACAAGTCGTGCATATTTGTTCACATATTCATGTGTGACATGTTAGCCTAGTGGCTCAAAACGTAGAGGTTTCTAGATCGATAACCAACTACATGGCTATGGAAATCTCTAAGCTATACGGTTATGTTCACATGCTGAGGTTCTGAGGTCGTGGTGTGGTAAAAACTGCATCAAAACCATATCAGAAAATCTGTGATGTGGTTTTGATTAGGTCTCTGTTTTTACAGGTGAAACACACACAGTGAACATGTTTTACCTGTAAAAAACACTACCACATCAAAACCGCATTTCATTTTTTCCAGTGCATTTTTTTTTAAATCAAGTATAATTTTTATTGAAATTAGAAAACAAAGAAATTAGAAATTTCTTGTACATTGTGTCATATATCAGCTTCCTAGCTTAATAAAGTATTACTATATTACAAATATTGCATAGTTTGTTATTACATTTCCAGTGCAGTTTTGACTTGGTTTTAACCGCATCTTTTCCACTATATGTGAACATACCCTAAGCCAAGGAAGCACTTAGCTCAGATGAGCACTAGACGTACCCATACACCTTCAATAACTGTTGGGCTGACAGCTGTCTCTCAGAACTTCCCCATACACATACACGTTAGGTTTGGCAGAGCTGTATGTGTTGTCACTAGGGAGAAAGCCACTGGCGGACAACTTATCTTGGGGGAACATAGGGATCGGCCGTTGAAATTCAAAAGTGCCTGATCCTTTTCTCTCCTGACATCATCTGTTGGTGAAGCATCAGGAGCATCCCATACATATTAGATTGTCGGCCGTCCGCTAATAAAATGGCGGTTTTGTCCTTTGTAATTGGCATGGAAGCCTAAAGGCTCATTTGTTCTAGACATTAGTGGGGCCCATTGTGACCTGACTCTGTGTTGTGTGCACATAAGCTTTAAAATAAGTAACATGAATAAACACGTATACTAGGTGAGTCAAAGATTATCTACACTCTGGCTGTAGAATTTATTCTAATAACATTTCAGAAAAGATAAGTGCATCATTGTTATCATGATCTCCCCAGTCCCAGTTCTGCGGGTGTAATTGTGTTACATCAGTTCATTTATAACTGCGGTGCGAGAAGCAAAGGCTGCCCCCGCTTGTGATTATACAAAAGAAGAGCAGCATGCAGTGATTCATTTTTTGTGGTCTCAGGGTCTGTCTGATGCCGATATTTATCGATGACTCTATGAAAAGTATTGAGAAAAGGTTCTGTTATGAAGGCATGTGTATGAATGGAGAGAGAAGTTTAAAGGGGTTCTGCAGTCCTCTGGATAGATCATCAGCATCTGATCGGCGGGGGTCCGACACCTGGGACCCCTGCCGATCAGCTGTTTGAGAAGGCAGCGGCGCTGGCAGTAGCGCCGCGGCCTTCTCGCTGTTTACCGCAGTCCCAGTGATGTCACGACTGGTATCAATGGTCTGGGCGGGGCTAAGCTCTGTTCACTTGAATGGACTACTAGTCGTGACGTCACTGGGCCTGCAGTAAACAGCGAGAAGGCCACGGCACTACTGCCAGTGCCGCTGCCTTCTCAAACAGCTGATCGGCAGGGGTCCTGGGTGTCGGACCCCCGCGGATCTGATGCCAATGATCAGATCTATCCATTTCAATAGAAATTGATGCCAGATCTGGCAAGTGTTCCGAAATTTTGGCCGGAGAAAATACCGCAGCACAATACCGTAAAAGTGACTGAACTGAAGACATCCTGATGTATACTGAACAGATTGCTTTCCATTCAGAATGCATTAGGACAAAACTGAAGCGTTTTTTTTCCGGTATTGAGCCCCTAGGACGGAACTCAATACCGGAAAACCTTAACGCTAGTGTGAAAGTACCCTTACATGGTTTTTGATGCTGGATCCGGCGTGTTCAGTTTCCCATGCTGTACACAAAAACGCTGCTTGCCTTGTCCGGCATGGGAATGCAACAAAATGGAGCGGAATGCATTCTGGTACACTCCGTTCCGGTTTGTTCAGTTTTGTCCCCATTGACAATGAATGGAGATAACACTGAAGCGTTCTCCTCCAGTTCTGAGATCCAATGACGGATCTCAAAATCAGAAAGGAAAACGCAGATATGAAAGTAGCCTTATATTTTCTATAAAAGAGTAAGGGCTTAGACAACGTGGACAGTTTTGCTGATGCAGTTTTGGAAGCCCAAACCAGGAGTGAATTCAAAAAAAGAAGTCTTATCTGTCCTTTATACTTTCTCTCCTTTTATGATCAACTTCATCAGGAAACCTGGCCGTGTCGCCGTACCCTAAGACTGGAAGAAAATAATATCTCAGTGTGCAACTTCCCAAATTTGTGCCTTTCTATTCATATTTAGTATATTGGAACAAGTCAGTAAAGAATTGTCTATTGGTTTTCCAGTCTGTCAGGTCCATCCTCTTCCAATCCTGGGTCGGATGCAGCAAAAACCAGCAGCACCTCTGAAGGAAAGACCTCTAACTATTTTGCTGCCTTGGATGCAAACGTGGAGGCACTGCAGAAACGTGCTCAAAGCCTAATTGATAAAATCAACGAAGGGCGCATCAAGGACCAAACATTGATGAAAAACTTTAACACAAACCTCAACATCAAGGTAACAGTGTAACACGTGTGTGATCGAGACGTTCCATGAATTATATGGTGTTAAAGAAAACCTCTGAGAGACAGCGTTACACACAGCATAATCAGTGGCAGAGAAATCAGTAGCAGATTACTAGCTAAAAACTCTTCATTTTGGTGGCAGATTTGTAATTGGTAGAGGTTTGTATTTGGTTGAGGTTTCTCTGCTTCCCCATTGATTTCTATGAACTCCTCAACCAAATCTGCTTCCAAGAAGTAACGTGCCATTTCTAAAGTGTTTTTCAAATCAGCTACTGAAAAATCCTCTACCATTGTATACTGTGTACACAAGGTGGAGTCTTTAACATTAAACTAAATGGGAAAATGTTTGAGTTTTAGTTGTGGATTTATCAGCTGAAAAACCGTGAACATAGCCTAACTCCTGTCAGTCTCCTTCTGCCTCTCCTCCAAACCGTATCATGAAAAAATAATAATAAAACTATTATATATTATAATAATAAAACACCATTCTGCAGTATAGTGGGTGACTATGCTGAATCCCCACTGCCCTGCACAGACAAACTTACTGATTGCTTTGGTTTCTGTAGCCTAGCAAGAATCCAAACAAATTGTTTGCTGCCTAGCAAGCGCAGCGCTTACAAAAATGTTGACTTTCCCCCTAACGCCTCCATTGTGTGCATTTTGGTGTGCAAAACAGGAATGTATTTATAATGGAAACCACAATGTAAATATGAACAGAGCTTAAGGTTATATACAACCTTTCATCACTCTATAGTTTCAATAGCTACAGTTGCATGGCGATGGCATATGTGTAAAAGTTGCATGAGAGTTGAATGTACATGCAATAACAAACACTTATTTGCCTGAAATTTTCATTTCCTGTAGTCCTATGGCATCACAGTCATGAATGGGGTTAAGCCCCCTAGGTACAACTAGGCAGAGGCAGGTTAATAAGTAGTAATGATCGATTTAAGGCTCGTTTCACACTGGTGTTAATGGTTCCAGCAGGGGAACAGACTGCCGGATCCGTAACTACCTTGTGCCGCAGTGCGCTGCTGTAAGTCTGTCCGGCCCATTCACTATAATGGGGACCAGCGGAGATCTGGCCGCAGCACAGAAAATATGCCAAGAGGCAGCTGGACAAATACGGCTGCCTGCAGCTTCTTTTGTCTGGCTGCCTCTTAGGATATTTGCCGTGCTTTGGCCAGATCTCTGCCGGTTCCCATTATAGTGAATGGGGCCGGACAAACTTCCGGCTGCACATTTTAGTTGCAGTTCTGGCAGGCTTTTCTCCTGCCGGAACCATTAATGCCAGTGTGAAACCGGCCTAACCAATCACTAAGGACCCTATAAAGCTGAGCAGGAAGGAGCCAGTGTATTGTTATAAAGCAATATTACATTTATTAAAGGGAGGGTAAGTTGTGCTGCCTGCGGACTACAGGAAATGAAAATTTCAGGTAAATACATTTTCGTTGGGCGCGTGGCCTGACCGGGGATGTGAGCGACAGCAGCGTGAGTTAGCTCCCGTCACCTACAACAAATAGCCTGCTCCGTGGGCTTACCTGTGCCTTCTGGGGCTGACCACATATCCCTCATTCCGGCATTTGCAGACCGAGCCGACATTAAGATGTATTTAGGGCAGTTACCCAGTGTGGAGTGGCCCTGACGGCGTTACAGCAGCAAATGGGGTCCCTGAAGCAAGAGTTCTCCTTTATGCAACATGACCTGCAGAAAGTTAATGAAAAAATTGTAGAGGTGGAAGGCCGTGTCAGTGAGGTGGAAGAAAAGGTGCCCCCTCTAATTAGGGCATTCCGCACCCATGAACAGCAGATCTCAGCATTGATAGCCAAGACTGACGATCTAGAGAGCCGCCTTAGATGCAACAATGTACGTCTTCTGGGGATCCCTGAAAAAGTTGAGGGACAAGACCCTACGTCCTACTTTGAAAATTGGCTTAAAGAAGTTTTTGGCACAGAGGTACTTTCCCCACTATATGCAGTGGAACGGGCGCACCAAGTTCCCACCAGACCGTTGCCGCCGGGAGTGGCCCCATGACCTGTTCTGATTAAGTTACTTCATTATAGGGACCGGGATGCCATTTTGCGGGCAGCCAGAAACCGCCCTGACATCACCATCAATGGATGGACCAGCATGAACATCGTCTGCGACAGGAGGAGAGATAATGACTGATTATTTCAAGTTTGTACCCTTGGTTATCACTGAGTGACCTGTTGGGACGTTACCCATCTATTGTTCTACTACTGAACTGCCCACGGAACACGTGTATCCTTTTATGGCGGGGGACATTTTTTCGCTCAGTAGAAGTAGAGAGTTTGAAACGTTGCATTTGTGTCCGGTTTCATAGAGGACTTGTGCCTCGGCCTGTTAGATAATGCAATGCAGGCAAATTTCTTTTTTTGTTCTGTTTTTCTGACTTTATATATTACAGCCATATTGATGCTCTGTATCTTTGACATCATACCTGCTTGTCGTGCTGCTCTCATCTACAATGTATTATGTTATCAGCTGGGTTATATTTCTGATGTTTAAGTATGGCTAGTGTATTTAATATTGTGAGCTGGAATGTGCGTGGCCTGAGTGACCCGTCAAAGCGATTTGCTGTGATGGATTATCTACGCCCGTATTTTCCCTCTATAGTTTGTTTGCGAGAAACCCGCTTTATTTGCATACGTTGCACTATATTCATGCAGGAATATCTATTAGTATCATTACATATACATCCACCTTATAGCAGTGTGCCGTTAAGAGGCGCCTTGACATTTATTAATGATAACCTTTCACGGACGTTCCCGTGGCAGGTACCAGGAGATCAGAGAAGCCGGACAACTCGTGGGTTAAATTGACAAGTTCACTGTGGATCTTATTGTGTCTGTGTTTTGGTGAATGCCACACCCCTTGCTTCAGGTGTTGCTTGTTGGTAAATTACCTTCCCCATAAGTAGCCGCTTCTCACTGTTGGAGGTGCGGTTTATAGATTTTCTTCCTGCCTTCTAACTAGCTGGTCGGTTGTACTCTGTGGTACTTTTGGAGTTGCCAGTTTTCTACTTTCAGATAAGTCTTGTCTTTCTTATCGTTTTGTGTTTGTTATGTTCCCTGTTTGTATCTGGGCCTGAGACAGAGACTTCCATTCGTCCATCTTGGGAGGAATGGGTTGTCTCTGCTCCTAACCTCATTCCAGGGCCTTATAGGGATATAAGGGCCTAGGTATCCAGCATATGAATAGTCCTACCTTCAAGGTCTAATCATATTGATAGGTAGTTAGGGCCCGGATTAGGGTTGTTTAGGAGGTGACCTGTTTCTTCCCTAGTTTCCAGGCCTAGTTACTGTTCCCCCTTCCCTCCTGTGTTTAGTGTGAAGCCCCCCCCCCCCCCCCTCGCCCACTGATCGTGACATTATAAACCACTGAATAACCGTAATTCGGGCTGTCTCTGGAGGTGGATGACCTTCGCCCGACCATCTCACAGATGCAGAGACCACTGTTGGCTGATCCTAGTAGTAGTTACCTGACCTGTCCTGAACCTAAAGTTGCTCTGCTGGATAGATTCTCGGGGGGATAGTGATCATTTTATTTGGTTCAGGGAAGCGTGCAAATGTTACTTTAAGCTGCGTCCACACTCATCTGGGAACGAGAGCCAGAGAGTGGGTGTGATTATTTTGTTGCTTTAAGGGGACGCCCAGTCTTGGGCTTTTTCTCTGCCGACCGGATCACAGTCTCTCCCATCAGTAGATGCATTTTTCAGAGCTTTAGGTCTCATCTATGATGACCCGGACCAAACCTCCCTGGCCGAGACTAAATTACGCGGCCTGCGTCAGGAAGAGTGTTCGGCGGAGATCTATTCCGTATTTAGGAGGTGGGCTACGGATACTGAGTGGAATGATCCAGCTCTCCATAGCCAGTTTTGTCAGGGATTATCTGAGAGGCTGAAGGATGCTTTGGCCTTTCATGAATCCTGAGTCTTTGGAAGCCGCTATGTCTTTGGCAGTACGTACTGATAGAATCCTGAGAGAGATCTAAGGGCGCACTCTCTCTGGACGTTCTATTACATAACGTACCGTATTCCTTTGACTCTTTGGGTGAAGAGACTCCTCAGCTTATACTTGGGGATGAACCCATGCAATTAGGGGGAGCAACTCCGGGATCTGCTTGCAAAAGTAGGAGTCGCAAGCAGGGAGTATTTTAAAAAAAAAAAAAATTTCTGCAGTCAAAGGGGACATTTTGTCAATATATGTCCAAGCATTCAGTGGCAAAAAGATAAACAAAAAGGGGCATCTAAATCCCATCTGACTATTGGAGGTGTGAGTGGGGAGTCAGAGAATGTGCATTTGTCCTTTGCTGGTAGTACCCGACTTCTCCTGACTGCCCAGGTGGCGCTAGAGTCAAACTGTGGGAATTGAAGTATTTATCGACAGCGGGGCCGGGATGAACCGGATTGATGCTCAGTTAGTCCGCATGCACGGGTTATCACCAAGTACATTTAAAAAAGACATTCCTGTATGTGCTATTGATTCTGCCCCTCTTACTCAGAGGCGCTTGTCGCAAGTTTTGTGTCCCGGGGCGCCAAAGGCACGCTCGGTCTCCCATCAGCCGCAGACCTGCTGCTTAGCTTCGGGAGCGTGGATCTGTGTTTGGCCTTGTTCCCAGGGCGGCATGGCTAGCTGTGAGGCTCCCTGCTCCTAGGTCTGCCTTGAGCGCCGAGCTGATCACTCAGTGCTCGACTTGTCTGTCTGTCTGTCAGTCATGTGACGCTGGCCCGGTCTGGGAATTCAACTGTCCTTTTCTTCGGCTTTTCATCCTCAGTCGAACGGACAGACGGAGCGCACTAATCAGAGTCTGGAGACTTGAGATGTTTTGTATCTGAGAACCAGGAGGAGTGCTCTTCCTTTTTGTCTTTGGCAGAGTTTGCCATAAACAATCGTAGTCAGGAGTCCACTGGTGAGTCTACGTTTTTTGGGGGCCTATGGATTTCACCCGCAGTTTGGTACATTTTCTGGTTCTAATACTTCTGGTATCCCCGAGAAAGAACGTTTTTCGTCAACAATATGGCGAAAAATTCTAAATAACTTAAATAATATGCGCAACAAATATAAACGTGTGGCTGACAGGAAACATATGAATGGTCCGGACCGGACCTAAGGGTGGGTGATTCTGTGTGGCTGTCCACAAGAAACATTAAATTGAAGGTACCTTCCTGGAAGTCAGGTCCATAGAAGATCATGGCCATTATTAATCCTGTAGTTTTTCGTCTTGAGCTTCCTCAGGCCCTGAAAATTCATAATGTGTTCCATAGGTCTTTGTTGAAAAAATATGTGGAACTTTTACAGCCATCTTCCTTGCCATCCGCTCTGGTCATGGTGGACGGTAATTTGGAATTCGAGATCGCGAAAAATAATTGACTCTGGAGTTCTCCGTGGATCCCTTCAATATCTTGTCCACTGGAGAGGTTATGGACCGGAGGAGAGGATGTATGTGCCGGCATCTGACGTTAATGACAATCGTTTAATGAATGCCTTTCATAGATCTCACCCAGATAAGGTCGGTCCCCTGAGGTCACCCGTAGAAGCGGGGTTACTGTCACGGACGTTCCCGTGGCAGGTACCAGGGGATCGGAGAGACTGGGAACTCGTGGGTTAAATTGACAAGTTAACTGTGGATCTTATTGTGTCTGTATTTTGGTGAATGCCACACACCCCTTACTTTAGTTGTTGCTTGTTGGTAAATTAACTTTCCCATAAGTAGCCGCTTTTCACTCTTAGACGAGCAGTTTATAGATTTTCTTCCTGCCTTCTAACTAGCTGGTCGGTTGTACTCTGTGGTACTTTTGGAGTTGCCAGTTTTCTACTTTCAGATAAGTCTTGTCTTTCTTATTGTTTTGTGTTTGTTATATTCCCTGTTGTTTGTATCTGGGCCTGAGACAGAGACTTCCATTCGTTCATCTGGGGAGGAATGGGTTGTCTCTGGTCCTAACCTCATTCCAGGGCCTTATAGGGATATAAGGGCCTAGGTATCCAGCATATGAATATTCCTACCTTCAAGGTCTAATCATATTGATAGGTAGTCAGGGCCCGGATTAGGGTTGTTTAGGAGGTGACCTGTTTCATCCCTAGTTTCCAGGCCCAGTTACTGTTCCCCTTCCCTCCTGTGTTTAGTGTGGAGTTTTTCCCCCACACTGATCGTGACATAACCCTGATATACCCGATATTATGGT
Organism: Bufo bufo; assembly: GCF_905171765.1. Taxonomy (NCBI): domain Eukaryota; kingdom Metazoa; phylum Chordata; class Amphibia; order Anura; family Bufonidae; genus Bufo; species Bufo bufo. The sequence continues at coordinate 791,002,720 of NC_053389.1, read as the reverse complement.
GGGAGACTTTAACAACACTATTCACCCCTACTGGGATAGATATAGGGGACGCGGGCAGACGCTGATGGTCCTGTATCAGCCTTTGGTAGATTATTGGAGGAGGGGGCCCTGATTTGTGGCGTATCCGGCATCCCAATGTACGTCAGTTTTCTTGCTATACTAGATCGCACAAGGCTTTATCACGCATTGACTTGGCATTGGCAACTGAGTTGGTGAGCAGACAGGTGGTGGAGGTGAAGTATTTGGCTAGGGTTTTTTCTGACCATTCCCCTTTGTTTCTGCGTCTGTCTGCCACACCCGTGGTTCCCATCTCTCAATGACTGTGGACATTTAATTCTTTTTGGTTACAGGTAATTGTTCATACATTAGTTCTATTATACAGGAGTATTTCAATCTGAATGCAGGCTCAGCCGTGAAGGCTTGCCTAAGGGGGGTACGCATTCAGGGAATTAGTAGAACCAAACTTAAAAGCCGACAGTTTGGAGAATTTTTGAGGGACAGAGTTGAGGGGACAGAAGCAACCTTTGTGGAGAATGGCGATCAGCTGTCTTTGTCTAGAAGGAGGCACAGGATGCATATAACTCGCATGTTGTGGAACTTGCGCGCACAAAGCAATCCTTTCAGCGACAGAAGTATTATGATGAGGGGGAGAAGACGGGTCATTTACTAGCCCTTGTGGCTAGGGCACAGTCCAGATCGGCGTATGTCACTGCTTTACAGGGGGTGGATGGGTCGGAAATTGTGAATAGTCAGGCAATAGTGTCTATCTTTGGCTCCTTTTATACCAATCTGTATCAGTCACGTCTAGGGTGTAATAGGGAAGATATATCATCACATTTACGTGGGCGATTCTTGCCCAGGCTGTCAGATTCAGATAGAGCATAGCTTAATAGTCTGCTACAACTGCTAGAAATTGAGGAGGCAGTATCTTCCATGGCTAATAATAAATCACCGGGTACTGATGGGCTGCTGGTAGAAATTTATAAGAAGTTTGGAGACTTTTTACTACCTCAGTTGCTAAAGGTTTACCAGGAAGCCTCAGAGATGGGGGCTCTTCCGGCATCCATGCAAGAGGCTATTATATTTGTTCTCCCTATGCCGGGAAAAAACCCTCTCCTTCCGTATTCATACCGACCTATATCATTTTTGCCCACAGACATAAAGATTGTCAGTATGGGGTCTGTGTCCCCACCACAGGGTGGCAGATCGCTGTCTGCACATCGCAGCACCATGGGTCCCAGTACTGTCTTACCTTGTAGGAGACGCAGGCGCCCACCAGCATACCGCCGCATCCGTCCTCACTGCCAGGTGTCATCTGATGCGATTATAGGAGTAGGCAGCTGGTTCCTGATTACCGTCCCCACCCGGAGGTGGGACTATTTGTATTTAACGCAGCTTCACTCATCATGAAGTGCCCAAGCGTGGTTGTTGTACCGCTTGACTCCCGCTAAAGAGTTTGACTACGCATCTGCCTGCCGTCTGTTTATTGGATCACCTGGATTATAGACCTCTGCACTGTCTGACTACGCATCTGCCCATCGCCTCCTGTAAGTCTGCCCGGATCCTGACTCTGCACTGCCTGACAACGTGACCGCTTATATCTGCACGCTGTATTGCTCTGAACTTTGTTTTGCCTGTATCTGTCAAGTGACTTTTGAATACTGTCTGCCAATAAAGACCATCTGTTCCTTTACTCCGCCTTTGTTGGACTCTGTTCACACTACTGCAGGTAGCTGCATTCTGGGTAACTGGTGCAGACACCAGGGTCCTGACTCAGAGTCAGCAATATTGGGCTAATTTCCAGTCCTCTATAAGCTGACACAGAGGATCCACATCCTCTGGTCGTAACAAAGATATTGGCTAAAGTGCTAGCTTTGTGCCTATCTAAGGTTATCTCCTCCATTGTACATATGGATCAGTCTGGATTTTTACTGAATAGATCCACAGCGGTTAATATCAGACGCCTCTCTCTTAATATGAAGATTCCGGTGGACAACCCAGGAGATGGCGGCATCCAAGGAACAGATGACCCTAAGGCATTTGATAGCATTAAGTGGGAGTATCTGTGGGAGGCCTACAGCGTGGGTACGAGTTAAGGGATGTTTATCAGAAGGATTTCGGCTATACCGGGGAACCAGGCAGGGCTGCCCTTTATCTCCGTTACTGTTTGCTCTAGCCATCGAGCCATTGGCGGCTATTATTAGGAGTCCTGACGGGATTACAGGGTTTAGCCGAGGCGGGTCACAAGAGAAAATTGTGGACGATGCCTTGCTGTTCCTGGCCGAGGCTAGGGAGTCCCTACTGGAAGTTATGTGCTTTTGGGTGCTACTCTGGCTTGGTTATAAATTGGAGCAAATTGTCCCTTCTCCCTGTGGATGATGCTGTGACCTATACTCAGACAGGACTCGCATTCTATCCGCAAAAAAAAAAAAACTGAATGGAAACAAAATACGCTCGTATAAACGGGCCAACCATGCACATTTCTGCACTGTGACAGAGAGAGAAGCTGTGCCAGGCACATCTGCCGGCTCTTATGTTCCAGTTGAAAAAAAGGATCGGGCTTGTAGAAATCGATGCAAGACTTGGAGACAGGTAACTCATCACATTGCTGCTGGATCCTGCTGACGCCATGGTGCTGGCCACACACGCATGATGTGACATTCAGCTCTCTGTAGCCGGTCATGGCAATAATTTCTAATTCTCTACTCTTCACACAAATAATGCTATAATTACAATCTATAAATGAATGTCGTTTTGGAATGAAAAGATGGTAAAATTGAAGCAGCAGAATCCTTCATGCATCCTGTGATAATGCAGCATTAAATTGTCCACTCATGGCTGTAGGCCCTCTTTGGATACGCTTTTTCAGTTTTTTTTCTCCCTCCCCAGGATATTTATGTGTTCAGCTTTGAGCACATTATTGTAACTGCATTAAATCCTTTGAGTATGCAGGTATCTGGAGTAATTAGAGAGCAGAACAGAACATCCTCTGCCTTGATTTACAGCATGTGGCAGAGATTTTACCACCAGCTGTTACAAAAACAAAAAAAACTCTATAAAACACGATTTGCATCTCTATTATATTTCCTGACATTTATTGATGCACAGAAGCTGCATTATAATTTTCTAATTTGGCAAAATCAGAGAAAAAGCCGCCACGTGTTACTGGCAAAAGCAAAACCCTTATGTATCAGAATAAAATGGGTTTATTATTTTTGGTCAGGCAAATAGTAGTGTAGACCTTTCTTATGATGGTCTTGAGTGTCTGTCGAGTTGTCACTTTTTCTTTCTCAGGTGGCGGAACTGTCTCAGTGTCTTGAAGAAAGAATGTACCAGATGTATGAACAGAACAACACACAACTACAGGTCAGGCTGCAGGAGCTTTCCAATATCATGGACAGGATAGGCCAGCTGCAGGCTGAGCTCAAGCAAGTCTGCCAGACGGTGGCTACTGTCTACAAAGACCTGGGCCTCCAGCACGACAGCTAAGTGCACAGAGCCAGTATTCTGCAGGTTACATTATTCGTTCAGGTTTGGGTCTTTTAATTCCCTGGAATATGAAGTTTTCCTCTAAAAACACATTTATTTAACGTTTTGCTGTACTTTGTGCTTTTAGTAATACCATACTGTGTGCACATGCAAAATCTTTAAAGCGTAGCAATTCTCAGCCACAAGTTTTCAGTGTAATTAAAACTAGACAAGTCCTTTCAATTGGTTGTATATTTAATTTGTTAGATCTGAGAAACACACTCCATATGACAGCCTCATCTTCCAACTCAAGCACTGCTCCTCTGAACCAAATGCACAGTATCATGATGATTTATGATGCTATGAGTTCCTGCCTGACTGTGGATCTACTGGGCTATACTCAGATACTACAGTACAGTAGACCAGCGGGCAGGAACTCACAGCATCATAAATCATGATCCTATGCTTTTGGGTCAGAGGAGCAATGCTCGAGTTGGGAGATGAGGCTGTCATACCGAGCGTGTTTCTCGTCCCGTACACTCGTGCAATTAGCCCTAGACCCCAATATTTATAGAAAAATAGTGGTAGGTTGTGGTGGCTCACTAGCAAGTAGTTAATGTATGGTGCTGCAAGCTCATATAGAGGGAAACACCCCACCCTCTCTTAAAAGGCAAATGTAGTAATAGGAAAATGAGCGAGCACTCATACACTTGGCAACCAGATTGACATGTGCAGAAAATATTTATTAAATCCCCATAAAATATATAAGAACAATGTGGCAATAATATACAACATTACAGTCACATATATTGTGGTAGATATGATCGATACTATATTCGATAAAAATATATTCGATAGAAATATTCGATAAATTGAATGGTAGAAAATTCAATGTTGAAATATTCGATAGAATATTCGATACCACTCAATAGTGTCGATAAATTCAATAATATATATCACACCAAGAAACTTCAAGTATATGCTGTTATTTGGGAAAGAGGGGGTATTATCTTCTAGCGCTCTATCCCAATTTGGGAAACTGAATGTCACTGAAAATGTTGTAGGTGTATTCACTGGGAGCGCAATATGTTCATAAAGTGTCCACAGGAATCCTGATGATGTGAAAAGTCTCTTATAGCATATCCTTTTAAGGTCGATATGAGCTTTGAATTGAAGAAAACTTTAAATCGATGTTTGGCTTACCGTCTAGCGTCTGTTGTCTCCCTATTGCTTCAATGGAGCTTATTCAGTCGCTCCATACAGCAAGCTGGTTTAAATTTTGCGGGAGTTCCAAAGATTGCGGGAGTTACCACTCTGTTCCGCAATTTCCTTTGGTGCAGCTTTCGACGATAAGAATAGTTAATCCTTTACTGTAGAAATTTTCTTCTGTATGGCCATACAATATTATCGGAGGCTTTTCAATGCAGGTACCATACGCGTTACGGGTAGATTCACTCTCCCTTCCTCAGACCACTGAGGAAGGGAGAGTGAATCTACTCGTAACGCGTATGGTACCTGCATTGAAAAGCCTCCGATAATATTGTATGGCCATACAGAAGAAAATTTCTACAGTAAAGGATTAACTATTCTTATCGTCGAAAGCTGCACCAAAGGAAATTGCGGAACAGAGTGGTAACTCCCGCAATCTTTGGAACTCCCGCAAAATTTAAACCAGCTTGCTGTATGGAGCGACTGAATAAGCTCCATTGAAGCAATAGGGAGACAACAGACGCTAGACGGTAAGCCAAATATCGATTTAAAGTTTTCTTCAATTCAAAGCTCATATCGAGCTTAAAAGGATATGCTATAAGAGACCTTTCACATGATCAGGATTCCTGTGGACACTTTATGAACATATTGCGCTCCCAGTGAATACACCTACAACATTTTCAGTGACATTCAGTTTCCCAAATTGGGATAGAGCGCTAGAAGATAATACCTCCTCTTTCCCAAATAACAGCAGGGCAATTCCATGGAAATGTCAACCCCATCACACAAAAATGAAATTGTATTTAAAAACACAATGTGTGTAATATTAATGTACACAATCTAAAATTCAAGGAAATATTGTTTTGTAACTTTTAAAAAAAGGCACCTTGATGTAGCAACATTGTAAACCAAGATGGCCGATTTGCTTGCACAGATGGTGCGTTCTTTGTCAAGTTTGTGATACCATCAAGTAAGCCAGGACGTTTTGACATTTGTTTGATAAGTGCAGTCACTTGTAGCATGCATTAGAGATTTGATATTAATAGATAGAGACTTTCCACCATGTTTACAAGTCAACCACTAGCTGTTTAAAGATGGTGTGCATGAGCATGTGATTCCGTCACGATAACCGAGATTTTTCTTGCTATACGGGTCGGTATTTTATACAGGACAGTAAAAAGTTTTGTGCAAAGCACTACCTTTACCAGGATTATTACTGTAAAAAGTCACAAATTTTCCCATGTTATTAGGACAGTTATGGCACTGTGACGGAATCACCTGAATGTCCATAAGGCTATTTCATGCTAACTAGAGTGGTAGTATAGGTCTATGTAGCATCCAATTTATTTTAGGTCTTTGAGTTTGTAGCAACTTGTGAGAAAGATGGGCAAAACTGATGCTGAGAGACAACGTGAAAGTCGACAAAGACAAAAAGATGCAGGCCTGCATGAAGCAATGAAAGCAAAGCATCAGAAGCAAGACAAGCGGACAGAAATGACACCAAAACACTTAAGAAATTCAACAAACAGCATAATATTGCTCAAAGATACAGAGACAAGCAGAAGACAGTTCAAAAGATAAAGCTTCTATATCTACAGCAGTTGCCTATACTCCATGCAGTCATGAATATGCTTTACCTTCATCATTTCCTTACAATCGTAGGCAAAGTCTTTGGAAAGCACTTAAAGGGGTTGTCCGGGTTCAGAGCTGAACCCGGACATACCCTTATTTTCACCCAGACAGCTCCCCTGAGGCTAGCATCGGAGCATCTCATGCTCCGATGCGCTCCCTTGCCCTGCGCTAAATCGTGCAGGGCAAGGGCTCTTTTGTTTTCAATAACACACTGCTGGGCGGAAACTTCCGCCCGGCAGTGTGATCGTTGACATCACCGTCTCTGAGGGGCGGGCTTTAGCTCTACCCTAGCAGTTTTACTGGCTAGGGCAGAGCTAAATCCCGCCCATCAGTGCCTGGCAGCCCCATGGAGAGCCCCGGTACCGGATCTCCAAAAAATGCCTTTCCCCTGCGCAATTTAGCGCAGGGCAAAGGAGAGCATCGGAGCATGAACTGCTCCGATGCTGCTGGGGGGCAAATGGAGGTATGTCCGGGTTCAGCTCTGAACCCGGACAAGAGCTGAACCCGGACAACCCCTTTAAGCGGGTCAAAAGAGGTCTTCCGCACAGTCCACGGAAAATCATAAAAGTTGTACAACGCCTCAGTGATCAGTTTCCCTCTCCATCCCAATCTTTAAGTCCCAGAGCAAGTAATCAGCAGGTCAATGCTGTTGGGGAAGAGTTCTACAACAGCGATATCAGTTGGATGTCACCTGGTTTAAAGGACTACATCATTGTTAAATGTTGGTAGTTTCGTGCTCTGTACATACTATGGGAAAAATTAAAACGATCATACGTTGGACAACCAGCAGACTCCCAATTTGAAGTTCTCAACTTGAGAAAGAATGATGAAGCAGGCCAGATTTTTCTGTTCCCAGAAAAAGAAAATCAATGCTGGGTTGATGAACATGATGTTATACATATACCGCAGCCAACTTTAAAGTTGTCTTATGACAGAATAAATATGTATTTGCGAACTCCGTTAATGCAGAATGAGTGCTGCTTGTATAAAAGAAAATGATAAGCTTTTAAATATTCATTAAAGAAAACTGAAGTTGAATAAAATCTTTCATTACACTGCGAAGGACAACTGGTGATTCCGTCACGGTGATTCCGTCACAGTGCTGAAATCGATGGTAAGCTATGTTGTATAACAAAGTGCGAAAAATGATATCTGCTACTAGGCTATATACTAAGTAATGTATAACATATATAACAGAAACATTATCTTTTTCTTTTACATTCACAGAGATTTATTCTTTTTGAAACAAACTCATCTCTTTGTGTCCATGAAAAGTGATTCCGTCACAACATGTTATGGACAATTTACACAATGTAACAGAAGCAAAAAATCTAAGTATTTTTGCTTAAATGTACAGTCTCATATATGCTTTGTCACACAATGCCAAAATGCATATAGCATATACTTTAGTAGCAGACTTATTTACCGTTAAATGTGGAAGCACATACTTAAATAGTGATTCCGTCACAAATGGAATTGCCCAGCATATACTTGAAGTTTTTTGGTGTGATATATATTATTGAATTTATCGACACTATTGAGTGGTATCGAATATTTCAACATTGAATTTTCTACCAATTTATCGAATATTTCTATCGAATATATTTTTATCGAATATAGTATCGATCATATCTACCACAATATATGTGACTGTAATGTTGTATATTATTGCTACATTGTTCTTATAAATTTTATTACTTGTATTTTATGGGGATTTAATAAATATTTTCTGCACATGTCAATTTGGTTGCCAAGTGTATGAGTGCTCGCTCATTTTCCTATTACTACATTTATAGAAAAATACCTGTGGGAAGAGCCCTGCCTGCTTTACAAAATTAATAGGACACAAATTGAAAAGAATCTGGTGCTGTTGTGAATTAAAGTGGTTGTCCAGTACATGAAAGAAAAAAAAAAAAAAGTATATAAAATCTGGCACGTGCCATACTATTGGCATCACTGCTTGTAAACAAATGACTCAGATCATCTGTGCTGGATCGTTAGGGGATTGAATTTTGTTTCTATTTTATAATATTTGCATCTCTTTTTTCCTCTTAATTACTGAAGAAACACCATTAACCACCTCGGCTCCCCTACCTTAAACACCCTTAATGACCAGGCCACTTTTTACACTTCTGACCTACACTACTTTCACCGTTTATTGCTCGGTCATGCAACTTACCACCCAAATGAATTTTACCTCCTTTTCTTCTCACTAATAGAGCTTTCATTTGGTGGTATTTCATTGCTGCTGACATTTTAACTTTTTTTGTTATTAATCGAAATTTAACGTTTTTTTTTGCCAAAAAATGACATTTTTCACTTTTAGTTGTAAAATTTTGCAAAAAAAAACGACATCCATATATAAATTTTTCTCTAACTTTATTGTTCTACATGTCTGATAAAAAAAAAAATGTTTGGGTAAAAAAAAAATTTGGTTTGGGTAAAAGTTATAGCGTTTACCAACTATGGTACAAAAATGTGAATTTCCGCTTTTTGAAGCAGCTCTGACTTTCTGAGCACCTGTCATGTTTCCTGAGGTTCTACAATGCCAAGACAGTACAAACACCCCACAAATGACCCCATTTCGGAAAGTAGACACCCTAAGGTATTCGCTGATGGGCATAGTGAGTTCATAGAAGTTTTTATTTTTTGTCACAAGTTAGCGGAAAATTATGATTTTTTTCTTCTTACAAAGTCTCATATTCCACTAACTTGTGACAAAAAATAGAAACTTCCATGAACTCACTATGCCCATCACGAAATACCTTGGGGTGTCTTCTTTCCAAAATGGGGTCACTTGTGGAGTAGTTATACTGCCCTAGCATTTTAGGGGCCCTAATGTGTGGTAAGTAGTTTGAAATCAAAATCTGTAAAAAATGACCGGTGAAATCCGAAAGGTGCTCTTTGGAATGTGGGCCCCTTTGCCCACTTAGGCTGCAAAAAAGTGTCACACATGTGGTATTGCCGTACTCAGAAGTTGGGCAATGTGTTTTGGGGTGTCATTTTACATATACCCATGCTGGGTGAGATAAATATCTCGGCAAAAGACAACTTTTCCCATTTTTTTTTTATACAAAGTTGCCATTTGACCAGATATTTCTCTCACCCAGCATGGGTATATGTAAAATGACACCCCAAAACACATTCCCCAACTTCTCCTGAGTACGGCGATACCAGATGTGTGGCACTTTTTTGCAGCCTAGATGCGCAAAGGGGCCCACATTCCTTTTAGGAGGGCATTTTTAGACATTTGGATCCCAGACTTCTTCTCATGCTTTAGGGCCCCAAAAATGCCAGGGCAGTATAAATACCTCATGTGACCCCATTTTGGAAAGAAGACACCCCAAGGTATTAAAGAGGACCTTTCACCGATTCTTACCCTATGAACTAAGTATACATACATGTGGAGCTGCCCCCGGGGATCTCTCTTCACTTACTATTATCCCCAGGCGCCGCTCCGTTCTCCTGCTATGTCCTCCGGTATCTCCGTTCCCTAAGTTATGGTAGGCGGAGTCTGCCCTAGCGCTGGCCAATCGCATTGCAGAGCTCACAGCCTGGGAGAAAATAACCTCCCAGGCTGTGAGCTCTGCGCTGCGATTGGCCAGCGCTAGGGCAGACTCCGCCTACCATAACTTAGGGACTGGTATCTCCGCCTACTATAACTTAGTGAGCGGAGATACCGGAGGGCATAGCAGGAGAACGGAGCGGCGCCCGGGGATAATAGTAAGTGCAGTGAGATCCCCGGGCGCCGCTCTACATATCTGTATAGTTAGTTCATAGGGTAAGAATCGGTGAAAGGTCCTCTTTAAATGAGGGGCATGGCGAGTTCATAGAAAAAAAATTTTTTGCCACAAGCTAGCGGAAATTGATTTTTTTTCGTTTTTTCTCACAAAGTCTCCCTTTCCGCTAACTTGGGACAAAAATTTAAATCTTTCATGGACTCAATATGCCTTTCAACGAATACCTTGGGGTGTCTACTTTCCGAAATGGGGTCGCATTTGGGGTATTTATACTGCCCTGGCATTTTAGGGGCCATAAAGCGTGAGAAGAAGTCTGGAATATAAATGTCTAAAAAATTTTACGCATTTGGATTCCGTGAGGGGTATGGTGAGTTCATGTGAGATTTTATTTTTTGACACAAGTTAGTGGAATATGAGACTTTGTAAGAAAAAATAAAAATTTCCGCTAACTTGGGCCAAAAAAATGTCTTAATGGAGCCTTACAGGGGGGTGATCAGGGAGTCTATATGGGGTGATCACCCCCCTGTCATTGATCACCCCCCTGTAAGGCTCCATTCAGACGTCCGTATGTTTTTTACGGATACATGGATAGGATCCGCAAAACACATACGGACTTCTGAATGGAGCCTTACAGGGGGGTGATCACCCCATATAGACTCCCTGATCACCCCCCCGTCATTGATCACCCCCCTGTCATTGATCACCCCCCCTGTAAGGCTCCATTCAGACGTCCGTATGTGTTTTGCGGATCCGATCCATGTATCCGTGGATCCGTAAAAAACATACGGACGTCTGAATGGAGCCTTACAGGGGGGTGATCAATGACAGGGGGGGTGATCAGGGAGTCTATATGGGGTGATCACCCCCCTGTAAGGCTCCATTCAGACGTCCGTATGTGTTTTGCGGATCCGATCCATGTATCAGTGGATCCGTAAAAAACATACGGACGTCTGAATGGAGCCTTACAAGGGGGTGATCAATGACAGAGGGGTGATCAGGGAGTCTATATGGGGTGATCAGGGGTTAATAAGTGACGGGGGGGGGGGGGGGGTGTGTAGTGTAGTGTTTGGTGCTACTTATTACTGAGCTGCCTGTGTCCTCTGGTGGTCGATCCAAGCAAAAGGGACCACCAGAGGACCAGGTAGCAGGTATATTAGACGCCGTTATCAAAACAGCGTCTAATATACCTGTTAGGGGTTAAAAAAAAAAAAATCGCATCTCCAGCCTGCCAGCGAACGATCGCCGCTGGCAGGCTGGAGATCCACTCGCTTACCTTCCGATCCTCGCATATACGCGTCCAGGAGGAATGAATCGACCGCCTCCACGACGCGTCGCTGCGTTCGGCGGTTAAAGGGGTTCTCCATGAATCAATTAAAATGGTGGCAAGCAACCCATCCTAGAATGTGACAGGTTGCATCCACTTGTAGAGCTGCCACGATACCTTCACTTTCTAGTGCTGAGCTTTCCAGCATTACAAGAGGAGGAACTGTGCCCTGCAATAGATAGTAATGATGTGATCACGCCTGAAATATGCTGTCATGGCTGAGCAGCCCAAGAGGAACAGGGATCAGGTTTGCATCATTACTATCTATTACAGAGCACAGTTCCTGCTCTACAATTGATTGTAATGGTGAGATCCTGGAAAGCTCAGCACTTTAAAGGGAAGGCAGTATGTAGTGAGCACAGTATGTAGTGTGGCCACGTTCCCTCAACTTCGCAGGCAGCTCTAGAAGTGGTCTCACATTCTAGGTTCTACTAACAATATTTATCCCCTATTGACAAAATAGCAAAAAAGTATCTAATTGCAGAGGGGTCTCAACCTAGGATCCCGAGAGATCATCAGAATGGAGGTCCCGAAGTGCTCTATGAGAATGAAGAGATGGTGTGCATGCATGACTACTGCTCCATTGACTTTTATGGTACTGTCAAGTGAAGCACTTGCGCTATACTCTGCGATACGATAGAAGTTAATCAGGTACTTTGCTTCTCCCCTGCTCTGTGAATATAGGATACGTATTGTTAGTGGAGAACCCAATTCAAGGCCAAAAGTCTGTAGCTCACCAGTGCATTAGTTGTAGTGATTCTCATCATTAATGTTGATGGGTCAATGTTTGACTTCTGTGAACCCTGCCAGTGGTGCTAGAAAAGTGACATACCTCTGCTCTGTTCAGGGAGGGGGCAGTATGGTATCTGGAGAAAGCAGAGCATAACCAACAATAGGCAAAGGTGTTGTCATCACTCCAACCACCCAAAACTGACTGACTTCCACGGCTAGCTATCCATTTTTTTTTTTTTAATAGCTACGAGCCTTAAGCTACATTCACACAACCGTGTGTGTTTTTTTCTGTCCGCAAATTGCAAATCCACAAAAAAAACGGATGACGTCCGTATGGCATCTGTTTTTTTGCGGCTCCATTGTAACAATGCCTATCCTTATCCGCAAAATGGACAAGAATAGGACATGTTCTATTTTTTATTTTTTTTCCCGGGTCTACAGAACAGACATGCGGATAGCACACAGTGTGCTGTCTGCATTTTGAATGGGTCTGCATCCTATACACAAAAGGAATGGACACGGAAACAATACATTCGTGTGAATGTAGCGTTAGACTGATAGAACATAGAATTTATATAATGAAAAGTTTGAAAAATGTCCTAAATTCCCATTAGGAATTATTATCACTTAATAAATGATAAAATAACAATATCATATTTAACAATTTGATGTTGAAGCCACAGTTGGTATATTCCTACTGACTGACTCCGACAGTTCCACTTTTATGGCACTGCTGCCATTGATGGGGTTCCCAGTGGTTGGACCCTGCCTATCGGAAATGGATGGCATATCCTAATAATATTCTCCTGTGTGTGTTGATAGGAAAGACCCTTCGATTCATCTATTATATAAAGTGATGATTTATTGCTAGGACATGCCACCATGTTCTGGTCACTAGGAGTCCAACCTTTTAGACTCTCGCTGATCCTGAGAACAAAGGGACCAAGGCCGCCTGAAGATTACTCAGATGTGTATTTATCCATTTCAGCTGCACTGGTGACACTCAGAATATATCCTCATTTTACGTTGCACACAGTTTTTTTTTTTTTAAACCCATCTATTTCAGTGGAAGGTGTAAGCAGACTTACGGTGTGGATGTCTGCTGGGAAACAGTATTGGGGGTTTCATTGTCCACCCTGAAACACAGATACCCTGAACATCTATAGAAATGTGCTGAAGAAAGAGGCCCACACTGTTGAAATCAAAACTAGAGATTTTTATTTAAATCTTCAAATATTATTATATACTTTTTTTTTTAAGGAGATCTCACTCTACAGTAAGAAAGTTCTTCATGTCTGTTCTGACAATCTTTACGCTCAAGCAACAGACATATCAGTTTTTACATAACCCCAGAACACACATCTTTGTAATCCATAGCTGGAAAACTGCCAACCATACCAGGTCCGCCTCTACGTGTTCAGCTGTGTACAAACATAGCAGCATGAGAGAAATGCATGTACTGGAAGCTTAAGAAGCAGTACGTGATATGGACTGTGTCCTGACTGACAAGCACTCCAGTCCCCAGAAATAACCAATTTTCTAACTTCGACTAATGATGAGTGTAGAATCTGATAACAGGAATCCAGGCCCAAGAGACATTCAGTAACTGCTGCAGCATTGCATCGTTCTGTACAGAAGTGAAGTCAGATTACTTGTTAACAGTGAAGGCCTGCAGCCCCGTGATAGCTCTGCCCAGGATTAAGGCATGGACGTCATGAGTGCCTGAAAAGAACAGAACAGGAATATATAGTAATATCACAAGATTCATAACCTCCCCTATGGGTTTCCTGTGCAGCCAGATCCACATGATGACTTCTGTTCAGCTGTGAGTTGCAGTAATAATAAAGCATTACTGGGCTGCACCCTCAGTGTTTCCTATTGGTAAGCAATGCGTCTGCATGGCTGTAATGTTACCACAATTCTCTAGGAAACAAAAGTCACTGATTTACCATGGTCCCAGGCCCTCATACTGATGTTTGACAACCAGTGTTGGTCCAGTAATCCCACCACCCTATTACTGAATGCCAGTATGGTTTTTCTCACCAACAAACTCTCAGTCGCAGCAGTAGTCAATATCAACACTTTAGGCCCTTAAGGTTACAGCGTAGGGTTGTATTTTTTAGTGCCACTATTTTGGGGTACATATAATGTACTGAAAAACTTTTTTTTGAGGGGGAAAAAATGGTGCCTTTTCTGGGGCATACACCGTGCAGTATAAATAATGTATAATTACAAAGATAGAGTTCTATAGTTCTTTTATGATTTACTATTTTTGCACAATAAAAACACTTGAAAAACAAAAAAAAACTTTTCCCCCAGCATTCACTGTGCAGGATAAACACATAAATTTTACTGGTGATCATACCTAGAGAGACATACTATTAGGCCCTTCATCTGACAAGTCCTAACAGGCAGAGGTTGGACCTACAGGGCTCTCTTTAGGCACCCACTTGCCAGGGAAATCCATTGACCTTTCACAGTCATGTCACAGGGGCATCAGTGGGATAACCAATCTAATTGCTTCAACTATTGGTATCTCTGATCCTGGGCGCTGCAGCAGAGTGTAAGCTGTAATACATAGCGGACACCTACTGTTGATGCTGTTTGTACAGCTCCTATGCCCACATCAACCCTGTGCCATATAATTACAGCCATTAACTACATAGCACCAGTGCCATAAATCTTCACCGTGTGGCACCGAGGGGTTAAGCATATTTTTACAATGTGATAATTGGATTTTTGTACTTACCGTAAAATCCCTTTCTCGTTTAATTCATTGAGGGACACAGCACCATGGGTATATGCCCAGCTACCACTAATTTCGCAGGAGTTCCAAAGATCGCAGGAGTTGCCACTCTGTTCCGCAATTTCCTTTGGTGCAGCTTTCGACGATAAGAATAGTTAATCCTTTACTGTAGAGATTTTCTTCTGTATGGCCATACAGTATTATCGGAGGCTTTTCAATGCAGGTACATCACTTGTTTTGGTGAAACAAGTGATGTACCTGCATTGAAAAGCCTCCGATAATACTGTATGGCCATACAGAAGAAAATCTCTACTGTAAAGGATTAACTATTCTTATCGTCGAAAGCTGCACCAAAGGAAATTGCGGAACAGAGTGGCAACTCCTGCGAAATTTAAACCAGCTTGCTGTATGGAGCCACTGAATAAGCCGGCAAATATTTAAAGCTCCATTGAAGCAATAGGGAGACAGCAGACGCTAGATGGTAAGCCAAACATCGATTTTAAAGTTTTCTCCAATCCAAAGCTCATATCGAGCTTAAAAGGATATGCTATAAAAGACTTTTCACATTATCAGGATTCCTGTGGACACTTTATGAACATATTGCGCTCCCAGTGAATACACCTACAACATTTTCAGTGACATTGTTTCCCAAATTGGGATAGAGCGCTAGAAGATAATACCCCCTCTTTCCCAAATAACAGCATATACTTGAAGTTTCTTGGTGTGATATATATTATTGAATTTATCGACACTATTGAGTCATATGAATATAGTGTTGATCATATCTACCACAATATATGTGATTGTAATGTTGTATATTATTGCTACATTGTTCTTATAAATTTTATTACTTGTATTTTATGGGGATATAATAAATATTTTCTGCACATGTCAATTTGGTTGCCAAGTGTATGAGTGCTCGCTCATTACTCTATTACTACATTTGCCTTTAAGAGAGGGTGGGGTGATTCCCTCTATATGAGCTTGCAGCACCATACCTTAACTACTTGCTAGTGAGCCACCACAACCTACCACTTTTTTTTTAGATATCAAAAAGGTTGGCTCCGCCCAGGTGGGCTATACCCTCTCCACAGACACTAGGCTAATCAGTTTGTACCAATAGCAGTAGGGGAGAGAAACAAAAGCGAAGAACCAACATGTCCTGGACTGGGAAATGAAACAACAGCCTGGTGAAAGAAAGAGAAAGGTGGGATCTGGGTCCCCCAATGAATTGAACGAGAAAGGGATTTTACGGTAAGTACAAATATCCAATTTTCTCGTTGATATCATTGGGGGACACAGCGCCATGGGACGTCCCAAAGCAATCCCCGAGTGTGGGATAGAAATCTCATGCAAAAAGTAGGGTTCACAGGTGCAGAAAAACCATGTGACCCAACAAGACCAGGAGAGACCCTAGCATGAAATTGTTCCAAGGAAAAAGGAAAAATATGGGAGACCGGCAGGATCCCAAGGACAAGTGCCTGGGAAACAGGCCTGCAAAAAGGAACAAAGGGAAACACCCAGCTCCACCCAAGGTGGGAAAAATAAAGCGCTAGAGGATAAGGAGCAAGGCCAGATGTCCTGCACGAGAACCAAGAGTGCACTAGAGAGCCTGAGGAAGGATCTAGAAGAGCCAGGGCTCCCCCTGAAGAAACAGGAGAGTAGCACAGCAACGTCAGTTGGTAACAACCTGGCGCTCTGGATTGTCTCAGACCAAAAGCACAGACTGTTCGTGGCCAACCACATGTAAAGGCCAGGGTAGAGAGGAGACAAGGAAGTACTTGAGGCTAAACGCTTGAGAGAAATCATAAAGAAGACTCACATGTGAAAGGAGCAAGCCTCCTTCCACAGCAAGGAAGGTGGGGAAGGGAAACGCCCTATCAGAAGGTGGAAACCCCTTCCTGCCAGAGAAAACAGCCAAAGGATGAACAGTTCTCCAAACGAGGGAAAGCTCCGTCCCAAAAGTGACCAATACGTAGCAATAAACAACAAGGTACCAGGTACTTGACCAACGGGGATGGGAAGAGCGGTTAGAAACTCAAGAGGGCAACAAGTCTATGAGGACCCAGGAAGGAAAAGGACCAAACCGGGCCCAAAGAAGCAGCTGTCATACAGAGCCTGTGCCATGCCATGGGTAGCTTCCCTGGAAGGGTGCGGCCAGCCAAATGGTCTAAGAATGATTGGGGTCAGGGACTCCAAGCAGGATTACCCAGTCAGGGGCTCAAGAAGGGTCCACAGAACCGGACCACCTAAGGGCAACAAAAGCCAGAATATCAAGGAAACAACAATTGGCCATGGTTGACCAACCATCCCAAGTGTAGTGACTAGCAAACTGTATAACACTGTCCCAGAAGGTGCAAGTACAGCAGCCTGGATTTTGGAAAAGAATTACCAGACATCCATATGTCAGAAAGGATGCAGAAGTCGGCAGGGGAAGCCAGGAGAGACTACAGTGGCATGTAGAAACCAGCTACCAGCAGAGTACAATGAAACCCCCAAGGAAGGAACTGACAGGTGCAGACAACGGCCAGGCCCAAGGGAACGGCCCTTCTGTCATGTGACACAACTAATCAGAGAACATAAGGGAGTACTAAGAACACCCGGACCATGGAAGAACTAAGGGACCATGTCCTATACCAAAGCAAGCAGCGGAAAATTCCACCCACCGGGCAGGTGTGTGGCGCTCACTAGTCCTGTCACAGCCATATCAGAGTGGGACCAATGGTACCAGGTACATACGGTAAGTGGGATGGTTGACAGATACAACACCCAGAGACGGTACAAGTACGCCACTGGAGGGGGGGGGGGTGGAAATAGGTTTCCAGGAGCATGCTGGAACCAGGAAGGATGGGCGAGTATTGCAGTTGGGGATGGTACGTTGAAGAAGGAGCAGCCTGACGCCAGCCCACAGTAAGCCCAGAAAGAGTCGTGCAAGTGCCGATAGACCACAGTTTGCCAAACAGGGCACAGAGCTGGAGATGGTACGAAAAACTCATCTGATGAGGGAGTAAAACGGCTATGTGGTACACACTAGACCTAGGATGGTGGAATGGCGTCAGGAGCTGCGGATGGAGCCCCTGCGATAGTGCTGTCACCCTGGCTGTAAATGGAAAACTAGCAACCAGAAAGGTCTGCCGGATACATCTGGAAGTGGTATGAAAGACTCCCTCTGAGGGGGAAAGCGTACGTACCTGGGGCACCACATAGGCACGCCGGCGTGCTAATGGCCTGGCGAGGGCACCAATACACACTGGAGAGTCAGCAAACTGCCGTACCTCAGTGGAAGGTAAGTACCTACAACCAGAGGGGTTCCACAAAGGATTCACTAAAGGGGGGAACCCATCACGGGGAGAAGGCGTCCCCCAGTGGACAATTGTCTCTGACCACTCCGATACTGCTGTATGATGGAAGACAACCTGGTGCTCTGCTCAGAGACAGAATAGGTGCAGATTGGTCCCCAGATGAGGAAAAAGGAACCTGAGGAGATTCCCTCAGAGCTAGTCCTGTTCTCTTTGACCACCCATAGAGATTCTGTATGGTGGAGGACATCCAGCGATGACCCGAAACTGTTGTAGCAGCTGGTGCTCACAATGCTTCGTACTTCTGTAGGAAGAATATCCAGTATGATCCCTGTACTCTGCCAGGACTGTGCCATGTAACTCTATGAAAAGAAAGTACAGAGGCAGTAATAACGCAAGTACCCCAGGTGTAACGCGGCTGCGCAGCATGCAGTAGTACTTCGTAGGGTTGACAAAGAACAAACCTAGCGTGCCAGCCAACAACATGCCAACGGCAGAGGGGGAGTAGTTGTCTGGTGCATAATAGGACTGGGAAGTCTTGTTAAATAGTGTGTCAGGCAATGAAGTAAAAATCATTCCTAGTACAGAGGCAATAAGAAGACTTGTTCAGGAGGAACTGCACCTTTTGTCAGATCTGGCCAGGCCAGGCCAGCCATATACTGGATTTAACAATTGCAACTCTACTCCGCCCAGGAAGGGGGGGGGGGGGCGGCTAACAAATGGATACCAGGTATGCATATGCATGCTAGAAGCAGAAAAGAGAGTGATGAATACAGCATCAGGAGATGGAAACAACACTCCGCGGGAATGGGGGGCTACATGATTGCCTATCACAGATAAGAGCCAGGGAAGGGAGGGAAATGGCAATAATGCAGGAGCCGTAGGGGCCAGATTGTACCAATAGGGCACAGCTCTTGCAGATACTACAAATACTCCGCCTATAATAGGAGTAATGTGGCTGCATGGTGCTCATTATAATGAGAGTGGAACATAGCTACAGCATCTGGAAATGCTACAGTATTTGGAGACGGTACAGGTACTCTACCAATAGGGGAGAAATATGGCTGTGTAGTGCAGACTTAAAACCAGACAGGTGTAATGGGTACAGCATCTGGAGATGGTACCGGAACTCCACTTAAGAAGGAAGCGATGCCTGCATGGTGCGCACTAGAATCACAGAGGTGCAATGGCTACCGCATTAGAAGATGGCATCTATACTTTGCCTGGTAAGGGAGAAATAGGGCTGCATGGTGCATTATAGAACCAGACAGGTGTAATGGCTACAGCGTCTGGAGATGGTACAGGTACTCTAACTATGAAGGGAGCAATATGGCTGCTTGGTGCACACTAGAACCAAACAGGTGCAATAGCTACGGCAATTAAAGACTGCCTCTATACCTCACCTGGAGGGGGAGAATATGGCTGCATAGTGTACTGTAATGGCAACAGGCACTCACTCTGGTGAACCAGAGCTCCCTCTGTATATATGGTTTCATGTCGCACGCTAGAACCAGAATTGATGTTTTGGCTCCCGTGCCTGGCGGGGAACACTCTCCGGCTAGGCGGGTGTGTTGAATATAGCCCCTGGTACAGAGAAATAGCTGCAGTGCTGGGTACAGCATTTGGCAGTGGTACAAGTCCCGTCCCTCCCCACTGTTAATGGGAAGGTGTATTTACCTGGGACACCACGTAGGTGTGCCGGCATGCTAAACACGTGGCTGGCTGACTTACCTGTGTGCAGCCAGGGGAGTGCCATCCGAAAGTCCACTAGAGGGGATACCAACCCTGGAGAGGAGAGGTTCCTCAGTGGACATTTGTCTTTAACCACCCAGAGAGAATCTGTATGGTGGAAGACCGCCGCCTGGTGCTCTGTTTCCGAGAGAGAATCGGAGCAGAGGTTTCCCCTGGGCAGCGGATGGAATGGCAGGGAAGGATTTGTCACCAGCCTCAAACCTGTCCTGGGAGTGACCCGAGGATGCCGAGGGGGATAGTTGTGACAACCCGAGGTCGTCAGCGGGACCTATACCTGAGAGGGCAGAGGTGGCCACAATGTGGGCAGGCAATCGGTGCAGCGACTCTGCCATAGATTAGGAGAGTCGGACAGGATTCTCTATGGCTTGGGACAGGGAAGAGGCCCATTCAGGAGGGACCGACACAGAAGGGTAGGCCAGGGTGTCAAGAGAGGGCCTGGGAGCTACTGCGCACAAATAGCGACAGGCTGACCGCGTGGCAACCCTTTAGCGCAATGGGCACACGTAATTACGTGGCGACCCCAAGGGAAGGCAGAGGGCTGAGGGGGAGTCTGGAAAAGGAAAACAACGCCAGCCAGAGGCTGTCCTACCAGACCCCAGGTGCTATGTCCTGAAGAGGAGCTGCAGAGGAGACCAGGGAGGTTGCAGGAGAGATGGCATCTTCTTCTTCCAGGGAGAGGTTCCACCCCCAACAGAAAGCCTGCGATTGGCCGGGATAAGAGGATAGGGTAGCTCCTCCCAGAGGCCGGGAGGGGGCCACTGAGAAAGCCTGGGAAACCTAAGAGGGTGGCTGGAAGAGCGTGGCCTAGCAGGCCCAGAAGCCGGGGCCTCGATTTATGAGGTGGTCGGCAATGGAGCGCCGACAGCGGGCGAATCATGGCAGCCTGCCAACTAGGTGAGGAGGGGGAAGGGACGCCTTGGGAGAGGCAGTTCGG
Source organism: Bufo bufo (assembly GCF_905171765.1). NCBI lineage: Eukaryota > Metazoa > Chordata > Amphibia > Anura > Bufonidae > Bufo > Bufo bufo. Next base: position 790,981,884 of record NC_053389.1, on the reverse strand, counting down.
GGCAAACGGAGCACCTGGGGCCCGGGGACGGGCTGGGGAAAGAGCGGCCTAGTCTCGGCAGAAGCCGGGGTCTAAAGTAGCGGGGAAGGTTGGGGAGGGAGTGGGGAAGGCCGCGGAGGAAGCGTGGTGGCCAGGGAGGAGAGAATGGAGGGAAAGGACCACCAGGACCCCCAACAAAAGTGGAACCCACCCCCTGGCCACGAGAGGCACTGGGACTTCTTGGTCAGGGACGAGGAAAGTACTTACCATCCGACGTCTTCGGGCGTCGCAGGGTCACCCCTTCGGCAGACAACACTTACGTGGGAATGCCGGATATCCACTGCGGATGCATTAATGGGGGACTGAGTGACTGGCGATGGTACCCGAGTACACGCCTGCAGGGGGTGCAACTAAAGTGGTAATCCATGATGGAGCCTCATCCTACAACAGGTCGAGGCCTGCAGAAGAAGGAAAAAATAATAAAAATAAAATAAAAAGCAAAAAGACCTGCAAAAAAAGAGCAGGTAATGTCTGCCTCCTACAGACACTAGACTAAAACTGAATAGCCTAGTGGCTGGGGAGAGGGTATAGCCCACCTGGGAGGAGCCAACCTTTTTGATATCTAGTGTCGTCTCATAGTGGTAGCTGGGCATATACCCATGGTGCTGTGTCCCCCAATGATATTAATGAGAAATTTTTGGACTCCCCTACAGTTATATAGACTTCCAGTGTCTACGAGCGTCCTGCTATGTACCTACCTTCATACGTGTTTACAGCCTCCAGGTTCATGACATGTCTGATGATATGGTATTCATCAGAAATCCCATTTCCTCCCAGCATATCCCTGGCCTGACGGGCAATGTCCAGCGCTTTTCCACACGAATTCCTCTTCAGCAGGGAGATCATTTCTGGAGTAGCTCTACAAATATGTTATAAGGAGAAGAAAATTTACTATGCATCTGGACACTGCCTTCTAAAGTTGGTTTCCCTTCTGTGCCTCTCACCATCAGGATATTAAATGACAAAATTGTAGGTACATGCAGCCGCCACTAGGGGGTGCGCGCTGTGTACAAATTTATACAGCTCCCAATAAGATCAGGGTACGCTGTATAAAATCCATTTGCCATGAGCTCCGTCTAGTGGCAGATACAGGTTGAATGATAGTACAGTGGAAGGTAGAGGAGCTCCAAAAGATGGTCACTAGTTTATAGTACAATGATTTCTGGCCCCCTGGTAAGAATCTTTGTTTTTGGGGGGGTTGCAACTCCCTCAGTGACATCTCATGCAGAAAGCAAACATCTACAGTGTATAGCGGACAGAACCACAACAAAGAAATCTGGAACCTACTTGTCCTCATCCTTCAGGCGTCCAAGTTGCAGACACGCCTGCAGGCCAATGGTGATTTCTGTCAGCATATCTGCCATCTTCTTCTGTATAAGCTGGTTTCTGGCAAGTGGCACACCGAACTGAATCCTGTCAGATCAAAATAAGAATATCATAGCACAAGCCCAGGTGTCCTATGTGACAGACAGATCACAAGCTCCCAGTATTACAGCGACAGCTCTATCTATTGGCAAACGTATCTATGACAGTAACAGCTCACACAGGGCAGAGAGCTTTATCATGTGCCCCCAGTAAATTACATACCTATCCAATGTATACTGTCGTGCTGTATGGAAGCAGAACTCTGCCGCACCCAGTGCCCCCCAAGATATTCCATAACGGGCATTATTGAGACAACCAAAGGGTCCCTGAAAAGGAAGAGGGATATGAAACAATATGCGATATAAAGAGTAATAAAAGGACATTTTTGTAGTAAGTAGGTAGTAATACGAGGCGATATAGGAAAGGTTATATGGAGTAATAGGAGGAGCTATAGAAGGGGTTATATGGAGTAATAGGAAGAGATATAGGAGAGGTTATATGGAGTAATAGAAGGAGATATAGGGAGAGGGCTCCTGTGAACAAGGAAGACATAGCAGAGCTGGAGAGGGTTCAGAGGAGGGCAACTAAAGTAATAACTGGAATGGGGCAACTACAGTACCCTGAAAGATTATCAACATTAGGGTTATTCACTTTAGAATAAAGACGACTGAGGGGAGATCTAATTAATATGTATAAATATATCAGGGGTCAGTACAGAGATCTCTCCCATCATCTATTTATCCCCAGGACTGTGACTGTGACGAGGGGACATCCTCTGTGTCTGGAGGAAAGAAGGTTTGTACACAAACATAGAAGAGGATTCTTTACGGTAAGAGCAGTGAGACTATGGAACTCTCTGCCTGAGGAGGTGGTGATGGCGAGTACAATACAGGAATTCAGGAGGGGCCTGGATGTATTTCTGGAGTGTAATAATATTACAGGCTATAGCTACTAGAGAGGGGTCGTTGATCCAGGGAGTTATTCTGATGCCTGATTGGAGTCGGGAAGGAATTTTTCCCACCTTAAGTGGGGGAAATTGTCCTGTACCTCACAGGGTTTTGTTGCCTTCCTCTGGATCAACTTGCAGGATAACAGGCTGAACTGGATGGACAAATGTCTTTTTTTGGCCTTTTATACTATTTTAGGTCATATGAAGTAATAGGAGGAGATATAGGGAGAGGTTATATGGAGTAATAGGAGGAGATATAGGGAGAGGTCATATGAAGTAATAGGAGGTGATATAGGAGAGGTTATATGGAGTAATAGCAGGCGATAAAGAGGGAGGTTATATGGAGTAATATCTCACCCCCATGCCTGACACATTGGGGAGGAGGTTTTCTTCTGGAATTTCAACATCTTCCATTAAGATCATTCCGGTGGCTGATGCCCGTAGAGAGAATTTGCCTTCTATTTTTGGGGTGGACAGCCCTTTGGTTCCTCTCTCTATAAGGAAACCTCGGACTCTGCCATCTTCACACACAGCCCAAACCACACATAGATCAGCGATTGGAGAGTTGGTGATCCTATGGATATAAAGGTATATACGGTCTTGAACATTACATACTAGTACACCTCTAATATTTACTAGCGATCACCATTGGTTTACATGCATCATGTGATATGTACTGATGGACTACAGTGCATTCGGGAAGTCTTCAGACCCTTTCACATTTTGTTACACAGCTGCCTTGTGCCAAAATAAAAAAAGTTTTCATCCATCATTCTGCACTCAATACTCCATAATGAGAAAGTTTCAAAAATTTCAGATGGACTTAAGTATTCAGACCCTTTGCTATGACACTTGACACATAGTTCTGGGGGCCTCCCATTTCTCTTGATCATTTTTTTATTTGTTCTACACCTTGGAGTCCACCTGTGGTAAATTCAATTGAATGGACATGGTTTGGAAAGACACATCCCTGTCTATATAAGGTCTCACAGCTGACAATACATATCAGAGGAAAAAGAAGCCATGAGGAGGAAAGAACTGCCTATAGAGCCAGAGACAGGATTGTGTGGAGGAATAGATCTGGAGAAGGGGGACAAAAAAAAAAAAAAAAAAAGTCTGCTGCACTGAAAGCTCCCAAGATCACAGTGACCTCCATAATTCTTAAATAGAAGAAGTTTGGAACAATTAGGACTCTTAATAGAGATGGCCGTCCCACCAGACTTTTGGGGAATTATCAAGGAGAAGGCCTTTGGTAAGAGAGGTGACCAAGAACCCAATGGTCCCTCTGGCTGAGCTTCAAAGTCTCTGTGTGCTGTGTGGGAGAAACTTCCAGAAGGTCAACCATGACTGCAGCACTCCACCAATCTGGGATTTATGGCAGAGTGGCCAAAAAGAAGCCTCTCCTCAGTATAAAAAAACAAAAAATGTTTGCAAAAAAGCACCTACAGGACTCTCGGATTGTAAGAAACAAGATTCTCTGGTCTGATGAAACCAAGCCTAAACTTTTTGTCCTCAATTCTAAGCCTCATATCTGGAGGAAACTGCTCATCACCTGCCCAATATTATCCCTACAGTGAAGCATGGTGGTGGCAGCATCATCATGCTGTGGGGGTGTTTTTCAGTGGCTGGGACAGGGAGACTGATCAGGGTTGAGGGGAAGCTGAATGGAGCAAAGTACAGAGATATTCTTAATGAGAGAACCTGATGCATAGAGCTCTGGACCCAAGACTACGTTGAAGGTTAACCTTCCAACAACACAATGACCCTAAGCACACAGCCAAGACAACACAGGAGCAGCTTAGGGACAACTCTCTGAATGTCCTTGAGTGGTCCAGCCAGAGCCCAGACCTGAACCCAATCTTACATCTTTGGAGAGTCCTAAAAATGTCTGTCCTCTGATGGTCCCCATCCAACCTGACAGAGCTTGAGAGGATCTGCAGAGAAGAATGGCAGAAAATCTCTAAATCCAGGTGTGCAAACCTTGTGGCATCATCCCCAAGAAGACTGGAGGCTGTGATGACTGCCAAAGGGGCTTCACCTAAGTCCTACGTAAAGGGGCTGAATACTTATGTCAATGCAAGGTTTTAGTTTTTCCTGTTCAATAAGTTGGAAAAGATTCTAACATTCTGTTCCGACTTTCTCATTATGGAGTACTGAGTGCAGAATTATGGGGGAAAAGGGTGGAAGGATCCAAAGACGTTCCGTCTACTCATTGCAGTTATTACCAGTAGTAACCATAGAACAGGGTTGTTTGTACAGCTGATGAAGCAACAGTTACTTCCCTTACTATTCCCCCCCCCCCCCCACACCTCCTACTGTATTTTTTTTGTTTTCTCGTGTTAAGAAAATGTAACCCAATAGAAACATGTTGATGAAAAATAACAGGGATGTTTGTGAAGACAGGGTCGTACCAGGTCTTGGATCCATTAAGTGTGTAGGTTTTGCTGCTTGGATTGTATCTAGCTCTGGTTTCCATTCCAGATGGGTCACTGCCATGATTTGGTTCTGTGAGGCCGAAACATCCGAGCAACTCTCCTCTCGCTGCCATGAAAATGTTACTTATTGAATGGATATAAGAGGAACATCTGATACTGCACATGATAGCACCAACAGCAGCACAGACACTACTACACCATGACAGTCATCCTCAGAGCAGGGACTAATTGTAGACAATAACATTCTCAGGTAGGATCTAGTACTACACTGTAACAGTCATCCTCAGTGCCGGAAACATCTACTACCCTGTGACCGTGACCTACAGTACAATGCAGGAATACTACTACACCATCCTCTGTACCACAGCGACCACTAATACACCGTGACAGTCATCCACAGCACAGGAACTACATCTACCCTGTGACAGTCATCCTCAGAGCAGGGACTAATTGTAGACAATAACATTCTCAGGTAGGTTTTACTACTACATTGTAAGTCATCCTCAGTGCTGGAACTACTTTCCTGTGACAGTGACCTACAGTGCATGTACTATTACACTGGGACAGTCATCCATAGTGCAGGAATACCACTACACCATGACAGTCATTTGTACCACAGGGACCAGTAATACTCTGTGACAGTCATATTCAGCGCAGGGACTACTGCTACACTGTAAAGCCCCATTTAAACGTCAATGTTTTGGACAGTGATTTCCATAAGTGATTGTGAGCTAAAACAGGAGTGGAGCTACACAGACATAAGATATAAGGGAAAGATCTGCACTTGTTCTGTGTTTCGGCTCAAAATCACTAACGTGTGAATGAGGCTTAACAGTCATCCTCAGCACAGGGACTACTACTACCTCATGACAATCATTCTCAGACAGGATCTTCTACTACACAGTGACAGTCATCCACAGAGTAGGAGCTATCACTACATCATGACAATCACCCACTTACACACAGCACAGGCACTACTACTACACCTTGACAGCCACCCGCCGCACACACACTACTACATCATGACAGCCACCCACACTACTACACCATGACAGCCACCCACACTACTACACCATGACAGCCACCCACACTACTACACCATGACAGCCACCCACACTACTACACCATGACAGCCACCCACACTACTACACCATGACAGCCACCCACACTACTACACCATGACAGCCACCCACACTACTACACCATGACAGCCACCCACACTACTACACCATGACAGCCACCCACACTACTACACCATGACAGCCACCCACACTACTACACCATGACAGCCACCCACACTACTACACCATGACAGCCACCCACACTACTACACCATGACAGCCACCCACACTACTACACCATGACAGCCACCCACACTACTACACCATGACAGCCACCCACACTACTACACCATGACAGCCACCCACACTACTACACCATGACAGCCACCCACACACACTACTACACCATGACAGCCACCCACACACACTACTACACCATGACAGCCACCCACACACACTACTACACCATGACAGCCACCCACACACACTACTACACCATGACAGCCACCCACACACACTACTACACCATGACAGCCACCCACACACACTACTACACCATGACAGCCACCCACACACACTACTACACCATGACAGCCACCCACACACACTACTACACCATGACAGCCACCCACACACACTACTACACCATGACAGCCACCCACACACACTACTACACCATGACAGCCACCCACACACACTACTACACCATGACAGCCACCCACACACACTACTACACCATGACAGCCTCCAGCCGCACACACACACACTACTACACCATGACAGCCTCCAGCCGCACACACACACACTACTACACCATGACAGCCTCCAGCCGCACACACACACACTACTACACCATGACAGCCTCCAGCCGCACACACACACACTACTACACCATGACAGCCTCCAGCCGCACACACACACACACACTACTACACCATGACAGCCTCCAGCCGCACACACACACACACACTACTACACCATGACAGCCTCCAGCCGCACACACACACACACACTACTACACCATGACAGCCACCCACACACACTACTACACCATGACAGCCACCCACACACACTACTACACCATGACAGCCACCCACACACACTACTACACCATGACAGCCACCCACACACACTACTACACCATGACAGCCTCCAGCCGCACACACACACTACTACACCATGACAGCCTCCAGCCGCACACACACACACTACTACACCATGACAGCCTCCAGCCGCACACACACACACTACTACACCATGACAGCCTCCAGCCGCACACACACACACTACTACACCATGACAGCCTCCAGCCGCACACACACACACTACTACACCATGACAGCCTCCAGCCGCACACACACACACACACTACTACACCATGACAGCCTCCAGCCGCACACACACACACACACACTACTACACCATGACAGCCTCCAGCCGCACACACACACACTACTACACCATGACAGCCTCCAGCCGCACACACACACACTACTACACCATGACAGCCTCCAGCCGCACACACACACACTACTACACCATGACAGCCTCCAGCCGCACACACACACACTACTACACCATGACAGCCTCCAGCCGCACACACACTACTACACCATGACAGCCACCCACCTCACACACACACACACTACTACACCATGACAGCCTCCAGCCGCACACACACTACTACACCATGACAGCCACCCACCTCACACACACTACTACACCATGACAGCCGCACACAGAACACACACTACTACATCATGACAGCCACCCACAGAACACACACTACTACACCATGACAGCCACCCACAGAACACACACTACTACATCATGAAAACCACCCACCTCACACACACTACTACATCATGACAGCCACCCACACAGTAGGGCACTAAGGCACACCATTACCCAATCTAGGAAGATATTTTTGCTTCTGCTCCTCTGTTCCGTACGCGTAGATCGGATGCATTACCAGCGAGGACTGAACGCTCATGACGGAGCGATAACTGCTGTCCACCCTCTCCACTTCTCTGGCCAGCAGCCCGTACGCCACATACGATGTCCCGGCACAGCCGTAACCTGGAGGAAGCAGCAAGTAACAGTCAATGTGCAGCTGAAAAGACTGTCCTGGTCACATAGATAAATGTGTGATCTGTTACCTTTAATAGTGGACCCCAGGACACCCAATCCTCCCATCTCCGATATAATCTCCCGGTCAAACACTAGGAACAAGAACCGTGGTCAAGTTATACGACGCGGGAAGACGTCACTGCGGGGAAGGGGGATCGGTACCTAGCACTTCTACCTTCCTGACGGTTCGCCATCAAAATCCGCGGCATGAGCCTCTCCTGGCAGTAAGAGCGGAAGCTGTCCCGTATCATGATTTCCTCCTCTGTCAGCTGCGAGTCCAGGCAGAAGGCATCGCGCCAATCAAACTGCACCCGGGCTGTGGTACAAATACAGACACATGAAGATCATTACCCGCATGATGAACAGGCCAGCAACTTCTTCTATACTTTGTGTTTCTGTAACTTCCCTTTCTAAAGATATCTGCTTCCTGTCAGTGAATGGGATCACAGGTTTGCATCCAGCCCTGCTAACAGCTGAGGGTTTTGTACAGCCTATCAGTCTAGTGCCATCCTCTGATAAGTAACTATACCAACAGCACAAATCTCTTTCTCGTCCTAGGTGGTTTGCCACTATGTATCGGTGCTGGAATCCTTACTAAGGATTGTCTAGATCAGAGATCAGTAACCTCCAGCTGTTCAGAAACTACAACTCCCAGCATGCTCCACCCTTCTGTGCAACGTAGAAGAACAGTTGAGCATGTTTGCATGCTGGGAGTTGTAGTTTCACAGCAGCTGGAGTGCTGAAGGTTTCTGATCCCTGGTCTTGGCCGAATACACTAACAAAGCCTCACCTGCACAAGGACAACAAGAATATTTACGGTCACTGACAGCAAGCAGAAATCTTGGAGGTGTTGAATAACTGTTGCACAAAGTATATTAGGAAGTTGCAGAATTTTGCTTTATATACCGTGGACGAGTCCATTAGCTCTTTTGCTGCGGACCCATTTAAGGGTCACCGAATATTTTTCTTCCAGCTCCCCTCTCCCCACACAGAAACAGCACCGCAAAATAAAACTTTTCATTATAACAAAAAAAATGTGAAAAGGACTTTATAAGGATAATTAAAGAGCCTCTGGCAGCAGGGTCAACCCTATTAAAGCAGGCATATTGACCGATAGGGTTGATCATGCTGATGAAAACGGTATCTTTTCTCTGTAGCTTGCAGCACTGTGGAGATCTCATTACTTTTATCTTTAAGCAAATCAGGCAGTTGGGAGCACTGAGGGACGGGCGTAGCTCTTGGAGCACTGCAACAGCTACACCCCTAGTGCTCAGTACTCTCCCACTGTGTCTGAAGTGGAGGAGTGCAGCTGCAGGGAGGATGAAAAGGCACAGGTGCATCTCAATAAATGAGAATATGCGCGTGCACCATTAGACTGGGCTGTTACAGCGCAGCTACCATTACACAGGGCTATTACCGCACAGGAACCATTCGACTGGGCTATTACAGCGCAGGCACCATTAACCAGGGCTATCACAGCGCAGGCACCATTAGACTGGGCCGTTACAGCGCAGGCACCACTAGACTGGGCCGTTACAGCGCAGATACCATTACACAGGGCTATTACAGCGCAGGCACCATTAAGCAGGGCTATCACAGCGCAGGGACCATTAGGCTACATTCACACAAACGTATTTTGTTTTCGTGTCTCTTCTGGGTTTTTTTTGCAGTTGGATGAGGACCCATTCATTTCAATGGGTCTGCAAAAAATGTGAACATCACACCCGTGTGCTGTCCACATCCGTATGTCCGTTCTGTGGCCCCACAAAAATAATAGAACATGTCCTATTCTTGTCCATTTTGCGGACAAGGATAGGCACTGTTACAAAGGATCAGGACATCCGTTTTTTTGTGGATTCACAATTTACAGACCGCAAAACACATACGGTCGTGTGAATGTAGCCTTAGACAGGGCTATGATACCTGTCAATCACAGAGGAGGGGGAAGTGTGTTGAGAACTGGGGTGTCGCGGTAGCAGTGCTCCATGAGCTACGCCGGCCCCTCGGTGCTCCAACTGCCTGATTTCCATACAGATAAAAATCCTCATATCTCCACAACGTTGCAACCCCCAGATAAATAAGGCCAACCCTACCAGGCAATAGGCCAGGTTTATTAGGGTTGATCATACTGACAGAAGCTCTTTTATGCTTTTTGACATTATATTCTAGGCTTGGCAATAGTCAATATGTCCTGGGATGTGAAGGGGTTAAGCGATGAAATGGTAAAACAAGACTTACACTTTGCAGATCTCTGTTCATTCTGCGTCTTGAGGTCTGTAATAGGGAACATACAACTACAAGTCACAGCCTCAGTAATGTGACCGCTCCGGCGGTAATTAGTACAGCATTAGGCCTCATGCACACGACAGTTCCAGTTTTTGCGATCCGCAAAACACGGAAGCCGCCCGTGTGCCTTCCGCAATTTGAGGAACGGAACAGGCGGCCCATTGTAGAAATGCCTATTCTTGTCCAGAAAAAACGGACAAGAATAGGGCAGGTTATATTTTTTTGGCGGGGCCACGGAACGGAGCAACGGATGCGGACAGCACACGGAGTGCTGTCCGCATCTTTTGCGGCCCCATTGAAGTGAATGGGTCCGCACCCGAGCCACAAAAACTGCGGCTCAGAACAACGGTCGTGTGCATGAGGCCTTAGGCTGTATTCAGACATGACAACCTCTGTAGGGATTAATGTGATAGAACTCTTCCACCACCTTGTGGAAAAGAGGTGAAATACAGCATCACAGCATTACATTCAGTCAGATGATCCACGGTCAAACTGGAAAATGCCGTCTCACCGACTGTGCTGAGCAGGCGGGCAAAAATGCTATGTCCAAGGGCCCGACGGCAGAGGTAGACCACAGCTGCCACCCTTCCCTAGATAACAACCCCATTGGAGCCCTCATCATTATGTATCTCACATTTCAGAGGTATTACATTTTTATATCATATGTCATTAAAGGGGTTGTGCAAGAATGGGGTGGGGTGGGGGGTGTTGAGGCTCCCTCGGTGAAACATCTAGTTTGACACCTCGACAGTGACCGGCTCTCCCCTTATGTCATGACAAATGGTCACATGACGCTAGAAGATCTGGCAAGGGAAGGGGGCGCAGCGGAGCGTCGCAGGCCGGGAGGAGGAGCGGGGAGCAGGCTTCCCTTTACAGGTCCGGCCAAGTGGGAGGAGGTTTCCCAACTCCAGGAGTCTAACACAGGATAGGCCACCACTATCTGATCGCCAGGGGTCCTTCACCCCACACATCTGACTATTTGGGGTAGCACCAGCTCCATCCACTACACAATGGATGGAGCTATAAAATTCCGGCTCCAGAGCTACTGCAGGTGTCCATCCCCCAACCATTAGATATTGATGGCCTATCCTGAGGTAGTCAATAGTAAAGTCCTGGAGAACCCCTTTAAGCTTTATTGACATATACTATGGTCCTGATCTATCAGTTCCGGGGTCAGCTACGCCGATCTCGATAGGATCTCATCATATATTAAATGGCACCCCTTGTCACTCCCCTTTTTTCGGTGAGGACAGCGTAAGAACGCCGGTTGCGACTAAAACCCCCCCCCCCCCAAAAAAGACAGGTTTTGCAACTTTTAACACCAAAAAACTGGCAAATACGGAATGATAAATCCCCCCCCCCCTTTGTTTTTCAAGTTCTCACCTTCTGAATTATCTCTGCTTGCTGCCAGTGAATAGAAATACCTTTTACATCCAGATGCAGAAAATCCACCCTTGCAGCTGAGGCTTCCCTTCCTAGGCTGATAGGTTGTTACAATGTATCAGCGCAGGGAAAACATATCAGAACCGCAGAGAGATGTGAGCTGCTGATGAGTTTACTTTACACATGATTTTCAAAACTGACAATAAAAGGAAGTATTAGGTCTGTGCGGATCCCCCCAACACACACAAAAAAAATAATCATATTCACTGGCAACAAGCACAGATATTGAAAATAGTATATAACTGAATATTCAAAAATTGCAGGCGTTGTATTACCCTAAGCATGGATGCTGCATCCATCAGATCAGGAGACTCTGCCAGTGCCGCCGGATTACAGGACGCTTACCTCTCTGCTTGGCGGCAGTGCCCTGTGCCCGGGCTGCGGTGATGCTGAAGCCACGCGTCACAGCTCTGAACAGACGAAGGGGGCTGCACGACAGCGACATGACGATGAAGACCCTGCAAATAATTTACTACGCGATCAGACAGTCCATATAATGTACAGATTTGTCCTATAAACCGGACCCCCCCACGGTGGATACGATTTTAAAGAGGAAACTGGACAACCCAGGGGATCGACCTGCAGATCAACCACCCACAACCGGACGCACAATTTGAGTATTTTAGGGGAGTACGTAGTAAACTTCCATTTATCTGTAATCTGATAATCCAGCACTGGGCGAATATCGTCCCGGTTGTGCATTGCCTAGTGATGCAGCGCCGTTCCGGGGGCTTAGACTTTCTGCATTGTTATTTTGCCACCAATGCCAGATTATCAGATATTCCAGACCATCGGATTCTGAAGTAAATGTTTGTGTCATCCATGATACTAGCTGTCCCTTCTTCACCAATCAGATGCATCCTCCCAGGCCTCACCCCCTGCTCCAGCCAATCAGATGAGGGGAGTATTAATACTGACCGGGAACAGCTGAAGCCTTGGAATGTCCAATGTCCAGCCTCGTGATCGACATGCCCACTGGATCAGGGCATGCTGGGAGTTGTAGTGTCGCCACTTGCAGACATATGGATCAATGCTGTAGAACTACAATACCCATTATCCCAAATCTCCACGTCGCATCACACAGTCCTATATGTAATCATTATCCGGCGTTTACCCAAATGTGCAGAACTTTCACCTGCCTCCGATCGGAGATGCCGCCGCCATCACTGAGCACATCTTTATATATAATAAGCCTTTATGAGGATCATTATTTAAAGGGGAAGTGCACCTTAGCAGTAACCCCTTAAGCGCTGCTCTGCAATTACAACTCCCAGTAAGCCCTATTGGTCCATGTTGGGAGTAGCAGTTACACAAAAATAAACCGTTTTGTCAGAAGATAACCTTAGTGTATAATCTCAGGGCACATAGAAAGCAGCCCAGTCCTGGAAGACATGCTGGGACTTGTGGTACTACAACAGCAGGTATCACGCCCCATATAGACGAAGCCGTGTGCAGTTCTGCCGCTCACAGAGTCTCCCTAGCCGTGCACACACAGGACAGAAAGCAGTAACACACAAACTACAACCCTCACCTTCCGCGGCTTCTTCTTGGCAGGTTATGAAACTGACGGCGTAGCAGCGCCACCTGGCGGACGAGTTTGCGCGTCGCTGATTAATGACGTCACTGACAGGCTGAAGACGCCATGTTGAGTGTAGTGAGCGGCTAAAGGACTTTCTGGCGTCACATGGTCACGTGACATAATAAAGTCACTTGGCTAATATACTACTTTGTCAGAGACATGACGTTTATGTCAAATTACAAGAATGTCAGGAAGCGTTATAGGCACGACCCAGTTGTCCATAAGAACCAATCAGTGAAGAAGAATTGTGTATAGTAACCAATCAGCACAGTGGTTGGCAGTAGGGACCAATCACATGACTGCTTTTATGTTTCAACTTGTCTTAGAAATATGAAAGCTGTTATATGATTGGCTGTTGTGGTGACACGTTTAAATGTATGAGAACCTCCTCTCCGCAATGACTAGTGATACAGCTTAACCCCTTAGTGACCAGTCTGTTTTGGGCCATACAAACCAAAGGTTTTTTTTCTCTCCAGTTTTTCATTGTCGCCTTCCGAGCGCTACACTTTTTTTTTTTCTATTTAGCCGTATGAGGGCTTGTTTTTTTGCTGGAAAAGTTATGTTTTTTAAAGGCGTCATTTGGGGATAACGTACGGTACTGATTTACTTTTATTAACTCTTTCTGGGAGGAAGATGGGAAAAACAGCATTACTGCCACTGAGTTTTTATGTTATAAATTTGGCGGCGTTCATTTTTCAACATAAATAACATGATAACTTTACATTCTGCGTCAGCACGATTACAGCGATACCAAATACATCGAGTTTTTTTTCTGTCTTCCTACTTATGCGCAATAAAACCCCTTTTTTTTTTAAAAAAAGAAGAAAATGTTTTCCATCGCCGGAAAGTGACAGAAACACCACCGAAATGGATTGGAAACACCATAGGGGCGATGTCTGGATGCATCTTGGACTCCCAGGTCGCTGCTGGGAACCATGTTGTCCGAGTTGTACGCCACTTTTACAGACTGACAAAAATACGCACAAAACCCCCCCAAAAAATAAATTTTACAGGAAAAATTGTTAGGAAACATTCTTTCCTGTATATTCAATTGTATATAAAGTGCAAGTGCTGCAATAAAATTACAAGGAAGAGGCACTCCGATACAACCTGTATGTCACATAATGGAGGGCCTCATTCACATTGTGCTACAATAGTTCAGGTAGTGGGACTCCTACACTCATAAAGCCTATGCAGTGAAAGGGCTGCCAAAAATTACAAGGAACCGGCAGTACAATACACTCTATATTACACATAAAGGAGGGCATCATACACAGCCTTGAAATATTATGATTGATGGCCTGCTGGTGACCCTCAAAAACAATTGGAGCAAGGGCCTGCTGCTGATCTGACCATCTAAAACATTATGGGCGGTGGCCTGCTGCCGCATTGGTGACTCTAGATAACCTCTGGGCGATTGCACATCCCCGTGACGGCGACGATCCATTCGGATGTCTGCCCTATCAACTTTCGATGTTCTTTTCTGCGCCTACCATGGTGATCACAGGTAACAGGGAATCAGGGTTCCATCCCGGAGAGGGAGCTTGAGAAAGGGATACCACATTCAAGGGAGGTCAATGGCTGAAATCTGATTGGGTGGAGAGGGTGGGTCAAGTTATTAAAGCAGAAAAATCTAAGTAAGGCAGGAGGCGCACAGCAATTACCCACTCCCAACCAGGGGCGTAGCTAGAAATGAATGAGCCCCATAGCAACATTTTTTTATGGCTGGGGGGGAACACTGCCCACCAATGATTTTAATACGGGAGGGGGGAGGGTACACTGCCCACCAATGATTTTAATACTGGGTGAGGGGAGGGCACTGCCCACCAATGATTTTAATACTGGGGGGGGGCACACTGCCCACCAATGATTTTAAATAGGGGGGGGGAGAGGGCACACTGCCCACCAATGATTTTAATACTGGGGCAGAGGGCTGGTGAGAGGCACTGGGGGCTGATGGAGAGGCACTGGGGACTGGTGAGGCACTGGGGGCTGATGGAGAGGCACTGGGGGCTGGTGAGAGGCACTGGGGGCTGCTATGAGGCTACTGGGGCCTGCTATGAGGCTACTGGGGTCTGCTATGAGGCATGGGGCTTTTATCTGAGGTTTGATTGGGGTCATTCATATTGGGGTCTGAGCTGAGGTGTGATCTGAGGTCTTATTGGGTTCTTATTAACATTGGGGGTATGATTGGGGCTGTCAGCTGAGGTCTGATTAACATTGGGGGTCTGATTGGTGGTCTGACCTGAGGTATAATGAAAAATATTTTTTTCCGGAGCAGCTTGGAGAAAAAAGGCCTCACAGTATGCCACACTCCTTCTGCCCGGCCAAGCCAGCCAGCACCCCTGAGGCCAAGCCAGCCAGCACCCCTGAGGCCAAGCCAGCCAGCACCCCTGAGGCCAAGCCAGCCAGCACCCCTGAGGCCAAGCCAGCCAGCACCCCTGAGGCCAAGCCTGTCAGCACCCCTGAGTCTTCAGAACTGTAAGTAAATTATATATAAGGGGAGCTTATAATATGAAAGAGACGAATTATGTCAGAGCTGCTCTTCACCTACACGTGCATCAGCACTAGATATATACCCCTTACTCTCCCTAATACCCAAACTACACAGGATACATATCCCTACCTTCTGTCTAATACACTTACACACCCCACAATATGTTCTTTCACCTTCTTGTGTTACAGACCCCTGTACAATTTAACAATCTTCTTTAAGGGTCCATTTACACGTCCCTTCGCGGTATTAAAATCATTGGTGGACAGTGCACCCTTCCCCCCCTCCCCTGTACCAAAATCATTGGTGGGCAGTGCCCCCTCCCCCTTCCAGTCCCAAGTATTAAAACAATTGTGACTGCTGCGACCCCTATAGCTACGCCAGTGCATGTAAGTATGCTGCAGAGTAACTGACCATGGCAGCCAGGACTTCAGTAGCGTCCTGGCTGCCATGGTAACCGATCGGAGCCCCAGCGTTACACTGCTGGGACTCCGATCGGAACTGCCGCTGCCACCAATGATGGGGGGGGGGGCACACTGCCCACCAATAATTTTAATACGGGGGAGGGGAGGGCACACTGCCCACCAATGATTTTAATACTAGGGGGAGGGCACTGCCCACCAATGATTTTAATATGGGGGGGAAACACTGCCCACCAATGATTTTAATACGGGGGAGGGGAGGGCACACTGCCCACCAATGATTTTAATACTGGGAGGGAGGGCACTGCCCACCAATGATTTTAATACTGGGGGGGACACTGCCCACCAATGATTTTAATACGGGAGGGGGGGGGGGGCACATTGCCCACCAATGATTTTAATACTGGGTGGGGGGAGGGCACACTGCCCACCAATGATTTTAATACTGGGGGGGCACACTACCCACCAATGATTTTAATACGGGGGGGCACACTGCCCACCAATGATTTTAATACGGTGGGGGGGGGGGGGGGGGGGGCACACTGCCCACCAATGATTTTTATACTGGGGGGGGAGGGCACACTGCCCACCAATGATATTAATACTGGGGGGGCACACTACCCACCAATGATTTAAATACTGGGGGGGAGGGCCCACCAATGATTTGAATACTGGGGGGGGGGGAGGGCGCACTGCCCACCAATGATTTTAATATAGGAGAGGGGGGGGGTGCACTGCCCACCAATGATTTTAATATCGGGGAGGGCGCACTGGGGGCGGATGGAGAGGCACTGGGGGCTGATGGAGAGGCACTGGGGGCTGATGGAGAGGCACTGGTGGCTGCTATGAGGCTACTGGGGCCTGCTATGAGGCTACTGGTGTCTGCTATGAGGCATGGGGCTCTTATCTGAGGTCTGATTGGGGTCATTCATATTGGGGTCTGAGCTGAGGTGTGATCTGAGGTCTTATTAACATTGGGGGTATGATTGGGGCTGTCAGCTGAGGTCTGATTAACATTGGGGGTCTGATTGGTTGTCTGACCTGAGGTATAATGAAAAATATTTTTTTTCGGAGCAGCTTGGTGAAAAAAGGCCTCACAGTATGCCACACTCCTTCTGCCCGGCCAAGCCAGCCAGCACCCCTGAGGCCAAGCCTGCCAGCACCCCTGAGGCCAAGCCAGCCAGCCACCCTGAGGCCAAGCCTGTCAGCACCCCTGAGTCTTCAGAACTATAAGTAAATTATATATAAGGGGAGCTTATAATATGAAAGGGACGAATTATGTCAGAGCCGCTCTTCACCTACACGTGTATCAGCACTAGATATATACCCCTTACTCTCCCTAATACCCAAACTACACGGGATACATATCCCTACCTTCTGTCTAATACACATACACACCCCACAATATGTTCTTTCGCCTTCTTGTGTTACAGACCCCTGTACAATTTAACAATCTTCTTTAAGGGTCCGCAAAACAAGGACAGCGGCAATGTGCGTTCCGCATTTTGCGGACTGCACATTGCAGCACTTATAGAATATGCCTATTCTTGTCCGCAATTGCGGACAAGAATAGGACATGTTGTATTTTTTTTGGGAACGGAATTGCAGACCCGGAAGTGCGGGTCCGCAATTCCGTGTCCGGGCAGCACATCGTGCTGCCCCATAGAAATGAATGGGTCTGCAATTCCGTTCCGCAAAATGCAGAACGAAATTGCGGACGTGTGAATGGATCCTTATACACAGACATTTAGATTCATACATTTCCTACACTGGCACAAATGCGTTGCCAGTGACCAACTGTCTGTGCTCAGCGTAACCGTCGCAAGTGCATGAGGAGCTGCGGATGTGGCAGCGAGGTCCGAGAGGTATGTGGGGGTGGGAGATCCGGAAGGGGGGGGGCCCATAAATTATTTTTTGCTATGGGGACTAGTCATTTCTAGCTACGCCCCTGCTTAAATGCACTGTGGCCGCCCAGCGCTCCTTCTTCTTGTAACTCACAAGTCTGTGCGGCGCATTGCTTATGCTTATAGCAATGTGCCGCACAGACCTGTGACGAGTTACAAGAAGGAGCGCCGGGCGGCCATAGCGCATGTAAGTATATTGCTGCAAAGTAACTGGCCAAGGCAGACAGGACTTCGGTAGCGTCCTGGCTGCCATGGTAACCGATCAGAGCCCCAGCATTGCACTGCTGGGACTCTGATCGGAACTGCCGCTGCCACCAATGATGGGGGGGGGGGGGGGGGGGATACGCTGCCCTCTATCGCACCGGCAGATTAATTATTATTTTTTTTAATCCTCAGCCGGCGGCCCGGCTAGGACTCCTATGGCGATCCCTACGCCACTGCTCCCGACTCAGGGAGGTAGTGACGATAAATAACAATACAGGACTCTTAAGATGCCCTGTTATTGGAATGAGTAATAAAAAATTACAGGGAATGTCACTGCGGTATTTTGGATGAGGAAACGTTATACAGGAGAGGCCCTGCTGCCGCTTTGTTGACTCTAGATAACTTCTGCCTGATAGCATGTCCCCATGACGTCCACGATCCATTTGGATATCTTCCCTATCAACTTTCAATGTTCTTTTATGCGCCTACCATGGTGACCACGGGTAACGGGGAATCAGGGTTCCATGCTGGAGAGAGAGCCTGATAAACGGCTACGGCTACTATTTCAAAGCAAGGCAGCATGAGTTGCGGGCCTGAAGGTGAGCTGACCTTGTAAAAGATTTTAGGTTCGGGCCTGCTAGTGAGCTGACCCTGTTAAACATATGCTAGTGCCTGCGGGTGAGCTGACCCTGTAAAACATTTTATGCAATGGCCTGCAGCTGAGATGACCCTCTAAAAAGTTCTATGCGAGGGCCTGTATGTGAGCTGACCCTGTAAAATATTTAAGTCGTGGGCCTGCATGTGAGCTGACCCAGTAAAAGATTTGAGTTGCGGGCCTGCAGGTGAGCTGAACCAGTAAAAGATTTTAGGTGTGGGCCGACAAACCCAACCTGAATTTGATGTCTGCATTAATCTTCAGGTGACCGTGATACAGCTCCACAGATTGTTTCCATCTGCATCTTTCTAAACAATCTGTGGCCTTAGTCTTTTATCCAGACTCCGTTATTGTGCCACTATGTGGCCTCCTCATGCTGCCATCGCCACACCATGTCACCGTGCTACTCATTTTTTATCACCATGCTGCTGCTGATGCTGCTTAAAAGGCCTTAAACTGATCACCAGGCCCACAATCTAATTAAGGTTTTGTAATCGATAAACCCAACTTGTTTTTGTGAGCTGCATCAGTGGCGTAGCTAGAATTGACTGGGCCCCACAGCCAATTTTTGAATGGGGCTCCATCCCACAGTAATTTTTTAGCGACCCCTTCCTTTCATGCCACCCCCATTCCTGTGGCTAGTAAAGATCGCTCTCTCAGACCAGGTCCGGCAGCTGTTCCATTAGTTTTATACACTGTCTATACTGTCACTGTATATAATTTCATTGTGTAATACTGTTGAGGGGGCCCTGACCAAATCCTTTACTCTTCCTCCTCCTGGATGGGCCCCTTCTGGGTCAGGGCCCCAAAGCTGCAGCTTCCCCTGCTTCCCCTATAGCTATGGCCCTGGTCTGCATTAATCTGCAGGTGACCGTGATACAGCTCCACAGATTGTTTCCATCTGCATCTTTCTAAGCAATCCGTGGCCTTAGTCTTTTATCCAGACTCAGTCATTGTGCCACTATGTGGCCTCCTCATGCTGCCATCTCCCAACCATGTCACCTTGCCACTCATTTTTATCACCATGCTGCTGCTGATTAAAGTGATCACCAGGCCCACAATCTAATTAAGGTTTTGCCGCCTGTCTGCTGAGGTCCGAGTTTTTTCGTTAATGACACCGCCGCTGAGCACCACTGCCACCAATGATTTAATTCAGCCTGGCTAATTTTATTTTAGTTATTTGGCTGAGCAAGGCTTAATTTATTTGGGGGAACATGAAGCACCGCTGATTTATTTATTTGGGGGACCCTGAGCACTTCTGATTTATTTATTTGGGGGACCCTGAGCACCATTGATTTATTTATTTGGGGGGGGACCTGAAGCACCGCTGATTTATTTATTTGGGGGACCCGGAGCACTTCTGATTTATTTATTTGGGAGACCCTGAGCACCATTGATTTATTTATTTGGGGGAAACCTGATGCACCACTGATTTATTTATTTGGGGGTACCCTGATCACCGCTGATTTATTTATTTGGGGGAGACCTGAAGCCCCGCTGATTTATTTATTTGGGGGACCCTGAGCACTTCTGATTTATTTATTTGGGGGGTATCCTGATCACCACAGATTTTTTATTTTTTTTGGGGGGGGGGGGGTACTGTGAGCACCACTTTTACAATTCATAACAGTAGCAAAATTAGTTATGACGTAGCAAGGAAAAAAATGTAATGGTTGGGGGTCACCACAACATGAGGAACTGTATTAAGGGGTCACGGCTTTAGAAAGGTTAAGAACCACTGCTCTAAAACATTATGGGCGAGGGCCTGCTGCTGAGCTGACGCTCTAAAACATTATATGCGAGTGCCTGCTGGTGAGCTGACGCTCTAAAACATTATATGCGAGGGCCTGCTGGTGAGCTGACGCTCTAAAACATTATATGCCAGGGCCTGCTGCTGAGCTGACGCTCTAATACATTAGGGGCGAGGGCCTGCTGCTGACCCTCTAAAACATTAGGGGCGAGGGTCTGCTGCTGAGCTGACCCCCTAAAACATTAGAGGCGAGGGCCTGCTGCTGAACTGACCCTCTAAAACATTAGGGGCAAGGGCCTGCTGCTGAACTGACCCTCTAAAACATTAGGGGCGAGGGCCTGCTGCTGAACTGACCCTCTAAAACATTAGGGGCGAGGGCCTGCTGCTGAACTGACCCTCTAAAACATTAGGGGCGAGGGCCTGCTGCTAACCTGACCCTCTAAAACATTAGGGGCGAGGGCCTGCTCTTGAGCTGACCCTATAAAAAAATTTGAGTTGAGGGCCTGCAGTTGAGCTGACTCTATTAAAAAAATTAGAGTGGAGGGAATATATGCAATCTGGATGAGGAGGAGGAGGAGTAGAAAACAAGATTCAACCATATACTTTTTTTTTGTGGTGGAAAAGGTACATTGGAATACACTACAGTAGATTGAGTACATTATAAATGACAGATTGAAATTGCCTTTATGTTCATCATCAGCTCAGCTCTCCTCTGGTGGAGTTGAGAAGTCAGAGGCAATCCAGGCCTTGTTCATTTTTATCTGAGTCAACCTGTCTGAATTGCCAGTGGACAAGCGGATACGCTTATCTGTTATAATGCCACCAACAGCACTAAATACATGCTCAAATAAAACGCTGGCGGCAGGGCAGGCCAGCACCTCCAAGGCGTAGAGTGCAAGTTTGTGCCACGTGTGCAGCTTGGACACCCAGTAGTTGTAAGGCACTGAGGGATCATCCAGATCCAGGACGCTGACACGGTCTGCTATGTATTCCTTTACCATCTTCCAAAACTTTTCCCTCCTTGTACCACTAGGCCGCGCTTCAGGGTGAGGTTGCTGGTGGGGTGTCATGAAAGTGTCCCAGGCCTTGGAGAGTGTTGCCCTGCCTTTGTTGGAACTGCTGTGTGTTCCCCTTGTCCCCCTTGCTCAGTTGCCTAAGGAAGTACGGACCCGGCCGCCAGCGTTGTCAGATGGAAAATTTTGGAGCAATTTCCAACAAGGATCTTCTAGTATTGCACCATTTTGCTCGTCCTCTCCACCAGAAGAATGAGAGATGAGAAGTTCTCTTTGTAGAGGGGGTCGAGAAGGGTGAACACCCAGTAATCCGTGTTATCTAAAATGTGTATAACATGAGGGTCGCTGGAAAGGCAGCCTAACATGAAGTCAGCCATGTGTGCCAGAGTACCAACAGGCAAGACGTAGATGTCGACATCAGGATGACTCCATCTTCTCATCCTCCTCCTCTTCTGCCCATCCACGCTGAACAGATGGAATTAAAGTTCCATGGGTACTACCCTCTGTAGCAGAGGCAACTGTCTCCAGCTCCTCTTCATGGTCCAATTTGCGCTGAGAAGACGAACTGAGGGTGGGTTGGCTATCACCCTGTGTGATGTCCTCCCCCATTTCCTCGTCTGCCACATTCAGATCGTTGTCCTTAATTGGGAGCAGCGATCGTTTGAGTAGACACAGCAGTGGGATGGTTACGCAGATAATAGCGTTATCGCCACTATCCATCTGTGTGGATTCATCAAAGTTTTTTAAAACCTCACAGAGGTCTGACATCAATGCCCACTCCTCACTCGTGAATAGTGGCAGTTGACTCGAAAGGCGATGACCATGTTGCATCTGGTATTCCACAACTGCCCTCTGCTGCTCACAAAGCCTGGCCAACATGTGGAACGTAGAGTTCCAGCGTGTGCTCACATCGCACAACAGTCGGTGAGCTGGAAGCTGCAAGCGCTGTTGCAGCGTTGACAGACCGGCTGAAGCTGTGGACGACTTGAGGAAAAAGGCACACACGCGGCGCGCCTTCACTCTAGCAAATTGAGGTAGGTTTTGATAAACCGCTGAACCACTAAGTTTAAGACGTGGGTTAGGCATGGGATGTGTGTTAGGTTGCCGAGCTCCAAAGCCGCCACCAAGTTACGGCCATTGTCAGACACAACCATGCCTGGTTGTAGGTTGAGTGGTGAGTGCCACAGCTCGGTTTGATCCCTTATACCCTCCCAAAGCTCTGCCGCTGTGTGCTGTTTGTCCCCTAAACAGATCAACTTCAGCACGGCTTGTTGACACTTACCCACCGCATTGCTACACTGCTTCCCGCTACCGATTGATGGCTGAATGCTGCTGGAGGTGGAAGTGGAGGAGGATGCGGCGGAGGAGGAGAAGTGGGAGTTGGAGCCAGTAATATAGCTGCTGGCGGAGACCCTGATAGACGTAGGGCCCGCAATCCTGGGCGCGGGTAGCACCTGTGCCATCCCAAGGTACGACTCACTCCCGGCCTCCACAACATTTACCCAGTGTGCGGTCAGGGAAATGTAGCGTCCCTGGCCACCAGCACTTGTCCATGTGTCCGTGGTTAAGTGGACCTTCCCAGTAACTGCGTTGGTCAGGGCACGGGTGATGTTCTGGGACACATGCTGGTGTAAGGCGGGCACAGCACACCGTGAAAAATAGTGGCGGCTGGGGACTGCGTACTGAGGGACGGCCGCCGACATCAGGCTGCGGAAGGCTTCAGTGTCCACAAGCCTAAATGGCAACATTTCAAGGGCCAGTAATTTTGAAAGTTGCGCATTTAGTGCTATGGCCTGTGGGTGGGTGGGTGGGTATTTGCACTTGCATTCAAATGACTGTGTTATGGACATTTGGACGCTGGGACAGGGAAGTGGATGTTGTTGCTGATGGTTTATGCAAAGGTCCAGGTGCAGGGCGAGGGGCATCCGGACCTGCGCCTTCGACAGGGGATTGGCCAGCAGAGCGTAACACAGGGGAAGAGGAGGCAGTGGTGTGACCCGCAGACCCAGATTGTGGACCCAGGCGTTCGGCCCACTTGTTAGGGTGCTTGTATGCCATGTGGCGGATCATGCTGGTGGTGGTGAGGTTGCTAGTGTTCACGCCCCGGCTCATTTTGGTACGGCACAGGTTGCAAACTACCACTCTTTTGTCGTCTGCACTTTCATCAAAAATGCGGCATACTGCAGAACACCTACCCCTTGGCAAGGTAGATTTACGCATGGTGGTGCTCGGTGTAACGGTAGCGGGCCTGTTTGGTGTGGGCCGACTTCTCCCTTTTGAAACCCCACTGCCTCTTCCAGCCTGTTGCAGTGCTGCGGATTAGTGCCCTATATATACCTGATACACCCGATCACCGGCGGTGTGTCTCTCGTACCCGAGTAGGAGGAGCCACATCCAGCTTCTTGCAGGTTCAGGCGTTGCGGCCGATTCTAAAGCTTCAGTTATTGTACGGTACGGTGCGCACGGGCAGCAGTGCAAGGTGAATTTTTCGTCACAAAGTAAGTACGTCTCCAATAGAGCGAGCTGTACACTTGCGGCCATGGTATTGGGCTCCCTCTATTGCGAGAGGTTCGTGCAGGCGGCGTGCGCTTTACGGTGGGACGCACACGTGACCGACCAGCGATCCTCCTGTTCTTGGCCACCGCTCGCTCTGCCATCCGGGGCACCTTCGGTTGCACGGAATAGGCAGGCGGGGGGTGGTGAGTTTAGATTTAGAAAAGGAGTGTGCAAGCTCCAGGCTTCTCCTAGGAGGCGGCCAGGGGCGCTGAGAACACCAGTACTGGTCTAAGCACATCAATGCTAGTCACTTCCAGTTACACCAGATAAAAAAAATATTTTTTTTTTTAATATAATGGTGCCATTGGAACCAGCTCATACAAATTCAAGGGCTAATGGTCATACAAATGCTCATACAAATTCAAGCGCTAATATCACGCCGACTTGAGGGAGTCTTTCCGTTTTTCATTTGCCTTTTCAGTCCTCAATTTACTTGCCATCGCCGCTGGAAATACTGTTATCTGTTGCATCTGCGGCTGTGCTATGTATTGTTATGGTTTTACCTGGATCGCCCAGGTCTAGTTTTTTCTTTTAGGTTATCTGGATCATCCATGTCCAGGCCATTGCTACATGCCACAGCTGCGGCCCCGCTATATGTCATATGTCGCCTGGATCACCCGGGGTCAATCCTTACTGATACTATTCTATATGTCATTGTTTTGTTACCTGGATCGCCCAGGCCGAGTTAAATGTTGTGTGTCACCTGGATCGCCCAGGTTCAGCCCACTGCTGATACTATGCTATATGTCATTGTTTGTTTCCTGGATCGCCCAGGCCGAGTTAAATGTTGTATGTCACCTGGATCACCCAGGCTCAGCCCACTGCTGATACTATGCTATATGTCATTGTTTTGTTACCTGGATCGCCCAGGCCGAGTAAAATTTTGTATGTCACCTGGATCGCCCAGGCCGAGTAAAATTTTGTATGTCACCTGGATCGCCCAGGTTCAGCCCTCTGCTGATACTCTGCTATATGTCATGGTTTGTTATCGGGATTGTCTAGGCCAAGTCAGATGTCATATGTTACCTAGATTACCCAGGCTCAGTCTATAGTTACGGGTCATCTGGATTGTCCAGGTCCTGTCCACCGGTATACGTTACAGCTATTACCACGCTTAATGACGTTGTTCGTTACCTGGTTCGCCCAGGCTTAGTCCGATGTTATAGGTCGCCTGGATCATCCAGGTTTGGTCCACTGTTGAAGATCTGTCATGTCCAGCTAATAGGTCTATCCGTCTGTTAGTCATATTCACAGGTCGGTTGTAGTATGGTACAGCCAGTCGTCACTTCACCCTCTCATGCCCAGTTTCGATTGTCAGGATCATTCCACCCTCACATGGGTTAGCCATCTAAAAGCATAGCAGGCTGACTCGTTCAGACAGGTCTCACGAAATTATTATGTAAAAAAAAAAAAAAAGAGAGAAAGAGATCTCGCGGTCCTCATCCTATCTCCACGGTTACGGTATTCAGCCTACTTCATGTTCTCCTCAGATACCTGGAAGTCACTTCCGGCCGTGGTTTCGTTTTCAAGCCGGACAAGCGCCTCTGTAAGGTAAGAATTGCGCAACAAGGGCATAGGCATCGGTAGGTTCCATTTCATGCATATTTCAGCCCATATATACCTTTGCTAGTTCTTGTTTCCGTTTTTTTTTTATTTGCTAGTGGCAATCCAGAACAGGTCCGTCGGCAATCTGGGAACAAGTCTTGATTCGCATCAGTGGATTAAAGACTGAGTCGGGATGTCACAAGTGTCTGACATGGATGATAATTTATCGATGCCAGGCTCATCAGTTTCAGGCCGCGCCAGCAACAGGTCACTCCGGAGCTGGACTATCCCAAAACTGATCGCCGAGCTCAACAGAAAGGGGATCCGGTATCCGGAATCTGCGAGAAAAGCAGAACTTTATAGATTGTTAATGACAGAGCCCTCAGGGGAACAACCCTCCCTAGCTTCAATTCAGCTATCCATAGCCCAACTCCAATCCTCCATTAGCGGTATAGTCAGCTCCGTGGCAGACATTCAGTCTAGGGTTGGGGTTCTGGAATCTCAGCCGTCAGCATCCGACCAGCTCCTGGCATCCGCACCAACTCTGTCCTCTCCACAGACTCTTTCAGGTACTCCCATGCCCACCCCTCAAATTGCGCCTTCTCACTTTTTACTAGACACCCTCAAGAAGGATATTGTGGCAGGGAGAGACGTAAATTTGGCATCCATCCTCATAGCGTCCCAAGATGTCCCAAAAAAAAAAGTCATCAATTGTGGGGATGTGTTGGTAGACTTAAAAGCGAAGGATGCACGTGTCACGGGGTTCCGAAGGTGCACTCGGTCCCCCATTGCCCGCAGACCTGTTGCTTAGCTTTGGGAATGAGGATCTGTGTTTGACCTCATTCCCAGGGCGGCTTTACTAGCTGGGTGGCTCCCTGCTCCTAGTCTGCCTTGAGCGCCGAGCTGATCACTCGGTGCTCGACTGGTTGGTCTGTCGGTCATGTGACGCTGGCCACGTCACATGACCCTCACTCCCCACTATAAATACAGGCAGCCTGCTGGCTACAGGTTGCCTGTTAATTTCTAGGTTCCTGGCTATTTGTTGGACTGCTGAATACTTACCTGATCCTGTTCCCTGACCATCCTTTTGCCTGCTCCTCCTGTACTGCGCATCCGTCCTGGTATTGTGACCTCGGCTCCCACCTGACTACTCTCTTAGGACTCCTCTTGTACTTCTCTGCTCTCCTGGTATTTGACCTCGGCTTCTCCTGACCATTCTTTGCTTAATCCTTTGTACTGCGTAGCTCTCTTGATATTGACTCGGTCCGTTCACGTTCTGTTGTTTGTCTGTCTGTCATCCCTGCACTTATTCCAAGTTAGGGATTGCCGTCCAGTTGTCCCCTGTCATTAGGACTCGCGAGGCAAGTAGGCAGGGCCAGGGGTAAGGGTGGACCGCAGTGGTCACTTCCCTTCCCCCTGTGTGTGTACGCGACCGTTACAGATTAACAGGCCCAATAACCACTGTATTATGAATCCTCTGGTGACCCTGACTGATCATGTCTCTAATCTGACGCAGAGGGTGCAGAAGTTAGGGGAAAAACTCAGTTCTTTTGAGTTAGGGCAAGGTTCTTCCACTCCTCAGGCCTCCAGTCTGCATTTTGAGCCCCAGATTAAGCTCCCAGAACCCTTTTCTGGAGACCGGAAGAAGTTTCTCTCTTTTAAGGAGAATTGTAAACTTTACTTCCGTTTGCGCCCCGTGTCCTCTGGCCCCGAGAGTCAACGCGTGGGCATTATCATTTCCCGATTACAGGGTGATCGGGAAACGGCTCTAAAGGCACTGGTTCAGGGCAATCTACCAGCGGAGGATTATTGC
This sequence comes from Bufo bufo, assembly GCF_905171765.1. NCBI lineage: Eukaryota > Metazoa > Chordata > Amphibia > Anura > Bufonidae > Bufo > Bufo bufo. Next base: position 790,954,241 of record NC_053389.1, on the reverse strand, counting down.
ACCCAATTTAGAAAGTGGTGTGTCCCCTCAGGATGGAACGAACCAGCCTTGAAGAGTCAGTTCAGGTCAGGTCTGTCTGATAAATTAAAGGATCTTCTGGTCAGTTATCAACTTCCAGAGACCTTAGAGGAGATCCTGACCATTGGATCAACCAGTGTCCTAAGAAGGTCCTCTCTGTCAAGTCTCCTAAGGCAAGGCAACCTAAAGACCAGGTACACCCTGAATTTTCTAAATGTAAGCTTTCGGTACCCATTACGATTTCTCTGGGAGTAGATAAATGGCCGGGTAAGGCCTTTATTGATTCTGGCTCAGCGGCTAGCTTTATTGACTCTGAGTATGCCGTAAGATTGGGTATTCCTATGTTTGCCTTACCAACTCCTATCCATGTCATGGCTATTGATGCTACTCCTCTTATTGGTGGTACGGTGAGCTTATGTACCTCAGAGATTTCTCTAACCGTGGGTGTGTGCCACTCAGAGAGATGTTCCCTTTTAGTCCTGGAGAACCTACCGGCTGAGGTGGTACTAGGGTTGCCTTGGCTCCGACTACATAACCCCACTATAGATTGGTCCAATGGGGAGTTGGTGAGATGGGGGCCTAAGTGTGACTCGTGCTTGTCCGTGGTACAGGCTGGGGTCTCAGTAAAGTCTGATACTTTACCCACTGTTGTTAAAGAATATTCTGATGTATTCTCATCACCAACCCCAGAGGTTCTACCCCCCCATAGACCTTATGATTGTACCATAGAGCTAGTAGAGGGGGCCAAGTTTCCTAAAAGACGAATTTATAATCTTTCTATGCCCGAACGCAAGGCCATGGAAGATTATATTAAGGAGAGCCTTGGTAAAGGGCATATTAGACCTTCTGTCTCTCCTATGGGGGCGGGGTTTTTCTTCGTTAAGAAAAAAGATGGTGGTCTTAGGCCATGTATCGATTACCGGAGATTAAATAAAATCACTGTCCAGAATAGATACTCCCTCCCATTGATTCCGGATTTATTTAACCAGGTTCTGGGGGCAACCTGGTTTTCCAAAATTGACCTGAAAGGGGCATACAATCTAATCCGAATCAAGGAGGGAGACGAATGGAAGACGGCGTTCAATACTCCGGTAGGACACTTTGAATATCAGGTAATGCCTTTTGGACTCAGCAATGCCCCAGCTGTGTTCCAAAACTTCATGAATGACATTCTTAGGGAGTTCTTAGGTAAATTTGTTATTGTCTATCTTGACGACATTTTGATATTCTCTCCTGACTTCGAATCCCATGTGTCTCATGTTAAACAAGTATTAGAGGTGTTGAGGGAGAATCAGCTATCCGCTAAACAAGAGAAATGTGTCTTTGGTGTACAGGAGATTCTGTTTCTAGGGCATGTTCTGACTCCTCACGCCTTCAAGATGGATCCTGGTAAGGTACTAGCAATTAAGGAATGGGTAAGACCTTCATCCTTAAAGGCCTTACAACGGTTCTTAGGTTTCGGCAATTACTATCGTAAATTTATTATGAATTTTTCCATAATTGCTAAACCGTTGACCGACCTTACTAAGAAAGGGGCGGATTTGGAGAATTGGTCTACTGAGGCCATTTCTTCATTTGAAAAATTAAAAAAGGCATTCAGTAGCGCTCCCATTCTGATCCAGCCTGATCAGGAGAAACCTTTTATTGTGGAGGTGGATGCGTCCGAGGACGGCGCAGGAGCAGTCCTTTCACAAGGTCCTGCTAGCCTCACTAATCTGAGACCATGTGCCTTCTTCTCCAGGAAATTCTCTCCCACGGAGAGAAACTACGACATAGGGAATAGGGAGCTGCTGGCCATTAAATGGGCATTTGAGGAGTGGAGGCATTTTCTGGAGGGGGCAAGGCATTGTGTAACTGTTGTCACTGACCATAAAAACCTTATGTTTCTCGAGTCTGCTAAGAGGTTGAATCCCCGTCAAGCCAGATGGGCTCTGTTTTTTACTCGTTTAGATTTTTCCATTACGTTCAGGCCGGGAAGTAAAAATGTGAAGGCGGACGCATTATCTCGGAGCTTCCAGGCTTTTCAACCTACTGAGGTACCACCTGAATCCATCCTGCCAGCAAAAATCTTCTTAGCAGCTCTTACCCAGGATATCTCGGCTCGCATTAGGTCTGAACAACATTTGGCACCGGTATCCACCCCAACAGATAAGTTGTTTGTTCCCGTACAATTTCGTCTCCAGCTGTTGGGTGAGTGTCACGATTCTGCCTTTTGTGGACATCCGGGTGTTGAGGGCACTAAGGATCTGGTTTCTAGATCTTATTGGTGGCCCACTCTAACTAGGGATGTCAAGTCCTACGTGTCAGCCTGTGAGGTTTGTGCCAGATCCAAGACACCTAGGACTCGCCCTGCTGGTAACCTACGACCCCTACCCATTCCCAGTAGACCCTGGTCCCATATCTCGATGGACTTTATAACTGACCTACCGCCGGCGGAGGGTAAGACTGTAGTTTGGGTAGTGGTCGATAGGTTTAGCAAGATGGTCCATTTCATTCCCCTGTGTAAACTCCCGAATGCCAAAACCTTGGCGTCTATTTTTGTGAAAGAAATTGTTCGATTGCATGGTATCCCGGAAAATATTGTTTCTGACAGGGGTGTGCAGTTTGTGTCCAAATTCTGGAGGGCCTTCTGTCAAAAATGTAAAATTTCATTATCTTTTTCCTCTGCCTACCACCCTGAGAGTAATGGGCAGACTGAACGCCTTAATCAGTCTGTCGAACAATTCTTGAGGTCGTATGTTGCTGATGACCAGCAATTATGGGTGAAATATCTTCCATTGGCTGAATTTGCTTTGAATAACCGTGTCAATTCTTCTGCTGGGGTTTCACCTTTCTTTTGTAACCATGGTTTCCATCCCCGTTTTTATTCTGGGTCATCCGTCTCCTCCTCTAACCCTGAGGCGGATAGGCTCTCCTCTGAACTGTGCACAGTTTGGGCCCGGGTTCAATCGAACTTAGAAAAGGCTCAAAGTTCTCAGAAACTCAAGGCCGATAGGAGACGTTCAAGGGGGGTGAATTTTCAGGTTGGGGATAAGGTATGGTTGTCCTCCAAGAATCTCTCTCTTAAAGTAGATTCTAAAAAGTTTGCTCCTCGCTTTATTGGACCATATAAGATCACGGAAGTGATTAACCCGGTATCTTTTAGGTTGGAGCTGCCCGAGTCATTCCACATTCATAATGTGTTCCATAAATCTCTGCTTAAAAAATATTTTGAACCGGTAGTACCATCAAAAGCCTCGCCTCTGCCAGTTCTTGTTAATGATGCTGTCGAGTATGTGGTATCTAAAATAGTGGATGTCAGGAAGGTGCGTAATTCCTTGCAGTACCTGATTCACTGGAAGGGGTATGGACCTGAAGAGAGATCCTGGGTACCTGCCAGGGAGGTTCATGCTCCTAGACTTGTTCGTAAATTTCATTTAGAACACCCTGAAAAGCCATCGCCTGAAGTCTTGGGTCCGGTGGCCCCTCGTAAAAGGGGGGGTACTGTCACGCGGTTCCGAAGGTGCACTCGGTCCCCCATTGCCCGCAGACCTGTTGCTTAGCTTTGGGAATGAGGATCTGTGTTTGACCTCATTCCCAGGGCGGCTTTACTAGCTGGGTGGCTCCCTGCTCCTAGTCTGCCTTGAGCGCCGAGCTGATCACTCGGTGCTCGACTGGTTGGTCTGTCGGTCATGTGACGCTGGCCACGTCACATGACCCTCACTCCCCACTATAAATACAGGCAGCCTGCTGGCTACAGGTTGCCTGTTAATTTCTAGGTTCCTGGCTATTTGTTGGACTGCTGAATACTTACCTGATCCTGTTCCCTGACCATCCTTTTGCCTGCTCCTCCTGTACTGCGCATCCGTCCTGGTATTGTGACCTCGGCTCCCACCTGACTACTCTCTTAGGACTCCTCTTGTACTTCTCTGCTCTCCTGGTATTTGACCCCGGCTTCTCCTGACCATTCTTTGCTTAATCCTTTGTACTGCGTAGCTCTCTTGGTATTGACTCGGTCCGTTCACGTTCTGTTGTTTGTCTGTCTGTCATCCCTGCACTTATTCCAAGTTAGGGATTGCCGTCCAGTTGTCCCCTGTCATTAGGACTGGCGAGGCAAGTAGGCAGGGCCAGGGGTAAGGGTGGAGCGCAGTGGTCGATCTACTCTCTGTACTCTTAAAAGACCACCAAGATCGGGTCTTTGTGGATTTCTTGATCTCCGGTTTCCGTGAAGGTTTCCATACGGGGATCATTGCCCTTCCTCAGTCTAATTGGGAGGGTGGAAATCTGCTATCAGCCAGTCGTGATCCAGAAGTGGTTGAGTCACTGGTCCAGTCAGAGGTTAGCAAGGGTTTTCTCTTGGGCCCCTTCACCGATATTCCTTTTAAGCACTGGCGCATTAACCCAATTGGCATCGTTTCAAAGCAGTCATCGAATAAAAAGCGCCTAATTTATGACCTGTCTGCTCCACATGCTTCTTCTACTCCAAGCTTAAATTCACTGATACCATCAGACGAATACTCGATGCAATATTTATCCATTGATGAGGCGGTACAACTTATCTTACTCTCGGGCAGGGGCTCTTGGCTTACGAAAGCAGACATAGCTGACGCTTTCAAGCTGCTGCCTATTCGGCCACAGCTTTGGGGTTGTTATAGCATCAGATGGTCCAACAAGTTCTATTTCGCCAACCGTCTCACTTTTGGCTGCAAAAGCAGTCCCTGGATATTTGACCAGCTGGCAAAGGCTCTCCATTGGGTTTTGGTCCACCATGGCGATTTTCCGATGGTCATTCACTATCTGGATGACTTCCTGATAGTCGAGAAGCAGCATCCATACCCGTCCGGCCTAGCTACTTTAACAGAAACCTTCGCCCAATTACAGGTCCCGGTAGCTCCGAATAAAACAGAAGGGCCGGCCACCCAGGTCACCTTCCTAGGTATTATTCTGGATACTCTCCGGATGGAAGCCAGGCTTCCAGCAGAGAAATTAGTTAAGATTCAAGCAGCCATAGCCAAAGCCGTGTTTTCAAATTCCATCACCAAAACGGAGCTCCAGTCCCTTTTGGGGATGCTTAATTTTGCGACTAGGGTCATGCCTCAAGGCAGATCATTTACGTCCAGGTTACTTCAGCTTCTCCCTGAAGCACCATATCAAGACAGCATCATACCCCTGGACAATCACGCCAGGGCAGATCTGGCCATGTGGAAATTGTTTCTTACAAACTGGAACGGCATTTCACTATTCATTCCCCCACGAACCGTGCTCTCACCCATAGTTTTTTCGGACGCGGCAGGGTCAGCCGGGTTTGCAGCCATCTTCGGTAACTATTGGCTAGCAGACGGGTTGTCCCTTGAGTTGACCTCAGACTTAGCGGCTTTAAAATCATCTCCTCTCATAGAACTCTACCCAATAGTCGCAGCTGCTCAAGTGTGGGGTAAATGGTGGGCCAACTCCTCCGTCTTGTTCGTCACTGATAGTCAGGCAATAGTCGACATCATTGATAAACAAAGAGCTAAATCACCCAAGATCATGTCACTACTGCGTAGATTAGTATGGCTATCCCTTTCCTTCAATTTCCGTTTCTCTTGTGAACACATTCAGAGACAGAAAAACACAGCAGCAGATGCAGTGATTTACCGTATTTTTCGCCCTATAAGACGCACTGGCCCATAAGACGCAGCTAGGTTTTTGGGGAGGAAAATAAGAATTTTTTTTTTAACCAAAAGGTGTGCTTTTGGTGGGTTTGGAACTAATGGTGGTCTGTGGATGGCACTATTACTCGGGATCTGTGGATGACGGACACTGTTATGGGGGATCTGTGGATGACGGACACTGTTATGGGGGGATTTGTGGATGACGGACACTGTTATGGGGGGATCTGTGGGTGACGGACACTGTTATGGTGGGATCTGTGGATGACGGACACTTATGGGGGGGATCTGTGGATGATGGGCACTGTTATGGGGGGATCTGTGGATGACGGACACTGTTACAGGGGGATCTGTGGATAACAGACACTGTTATGGGGGGATCTGTGGATGACGGACACTGTTATGTGGGGATCTGTGGATGACGGACACTGTTATGGGGGGATCTGTGGATGACGGACACTGTTATGGGGGGATCTGTGGATGACGGACACTGTTATGGGGGGGGATCTGTGGCTGACGGACACTGTTATGGGGGGGGGGGGGGATCTGTGGCTGACACTGTTACAGGGGGGATCTGTGGCTGGCACTGTTACAGGGGGGATCTGTGGCTGGCACTGTTACAGGGGGGATCTGTGGCTGGCACTGTTACAGGGGGGATCTGTGGCTGGCACTGTTATATATGTGCCATCCACAGACCCCCCACCCCATAACAGTGCCATCCACAGACCCCCCCCAGCCCATAACAGTGCCATCCACAGACCCCCCCCTAGCCCATAACAGTGCCATCCACAGACCCCCACCCCTTAACTGTGCCATCATTCATAAAGTAGGCGGCGCAGGCACGTGACATCAGGGAGTTACGCTGCCGCCCGCCCGCCCGGCCTGCCTGCCGGCATTGTACAAAAGCTATTAGGATGTATGGTACTATTAGGAGTTGGGGGGCATGTGTAATAACTTTTAATTGAATAAGACATTTTATATTTGTGCAGCACTGGAGCGGCTGGGCGGGGCTATCGTACAGTGACTGCACCGCCCCGCCGCTATTGCCGGACCCCAGCTCCTCCTCCCAGTCCCTCCCCGCTCACTCGTACAATCCGTACATCGCAGATTGCGATGTTAAAATGTCAGCATTCGCCCCATAAGACGCAGGGGCATTTCCCCCCCATTTTTTTGGGGGGAAAAGTGCGTCTTATGGGGCAAAAAATACGGTAACTTTTTTTTTTTTTCAGGAGATGCCCGACGCGGATCCCACGGGAGCTCCAATCCCAGCCTACAACACTCTTGTCATGGGTTAGAGTCATTGGTCTCAACAGCAAAACATCTCATACAGCAGTCGTTATCGCAAAATATGGCTAGGAATTATCAAGCCGGGTTAAAAGCTTTCGATAGATTTTAGGCTTGTCCATCCTCGGGGCGACTGGGACGAAATCTCTTATATAATGGCTTTTTGTTACTCCCAACATAAACTTTCCTACAACACCATCAAATTATACCTAGCGGGTTTACAACACCACTTCATGCTCACTAACCCAGGTCGCAATTCAATTTTTTCCAATCAGGCCATTAAAGCGGCTCTTAGGGGAATCCAAAAAAATCCGAAAAATATTTCTCCTCGCAGACAACCAGTGTCCAGTGAGTTGTTCAGGGAATTGTCTTCTGCACTGGATGGTAACCCTTGTGGGCCCTTTACCAGCACGGTAATCCAAGCTGCCATGTACCTCAGCTTCTATGGCTTCCTCCGACCAGGAGAGTTTACTAGCAGTTCACTGGGACAAAGCTGCCTCCGCAAAGAACAGTTGTCTTGGCATAATAGCCACTAAATACTTAGCATCCCGTCGACAAAGACGAGTCAGACAGGGCCACCCACTGAAATTAAATATTTCCCCATTTAGAATAATTGGTGCCCAGACCAGATCCTTAAAAGATTATTGGGCCTGTTGCAAGCAGCGCCTCACGACAGTCCTCTCCTTCCCTTCAAGAGCAAGCCACTCACTACGAGTCAATTCACTTCCCATATCCGCTCCCTGGCAGCAGGGCTTGGGCACAACCCGAAAGTCATTTCGTTCCATTAATTCCGCATCGGGGCAGCATCTTCAGCATCAAGACACCAGGTCCCCGCTCATGTCATCCGATCAATGGGGCGCTGGAGATCCTCTTGCTTTAGCAGATACATACCCAATCCGCACAGGGAAATCTCCCAGGTTTTTTGGTCATTGGCTTTGTAAATCATGCGGGTTGCGAGAATTTCAATAAATTGGTTAAGCAAGCATAGCGTCCTTGGCTTCTTTTTGCCCTCTCCAGGCCTACCCACGCACGTGGCTCCAGGCACAACTCAGCCAAAAAGCTCGGGTTTTGGCATGCCTTACCCACGATCCTTACGTGTCAACCCAGTCCACAAGTATTAAAGGCTATAGACAGCCTGTATTTGTGGGAGGGGCATCAGTGCCCTATATATACCTGATACACCCGATCACCGGCGGTGTGTCTCTCGTACCCCCCCTCCCACCCCATTCCATACACTTCAATAGGGTAAGCCCTCTCCAGGCACAACTCAGCCAAATAGCTCGTGTTTTGGCATGCCTTACCCACGATCATTACGTGTCAACCCAGTCCACAACTATTATTTTTTTTAGAATATTCGTCATTTTTTTCCATCTGAAGTCATGATTCATCCCTGCTTAAGTAACTTTTGACCCACGTCTGTATTGATCACGTAATATTCGCATATTACCCGATCATTACCTTGCCGATTTTCCGAGTAAAAAAAATGTATAATATAACGAATATCCCTCCCCCTCTGTACTGCTGTCCTCGCTCGACTTTTCACCTTCCCATGTTTGGTCAGTGACCTTGTCGTCAACCACCTCCTCTTCCACTTCCTGACTCTGCTCATCCTCCTGAATTGACCTAACCACAACCTCAGTGATTGGTAACTTTATCTCATCATCATCCACCTCGTGAACGAATGATTGCCGTTCACCACCGTCATCTTCTTGAGACTCTGAAGGCTCAAGAGGTTGGGAATCAGGGCACAATATCTCAGGTCCCTCTTCAAGCGTGCTGGGCGTGAGGGCCAAATGTAATAGTGGGCCTGGATAGAGCTCCTCGGAATATCCAAGTGTGGGATCACTAGTTTGGCAAGCCTCTCCATGGTGGGAGGAAGGATGATCAGAGAGAGGATTCGGTTGACCAGACTCTTGGCTACAGAGACTGGACTTGGTGGAAGAGAGGGTGGTGCTTAACCGACTGGAAGCAGTATGTTCAGCAATCCAACCGACCAACTGTTCTCACTGGTCCGACTTGGACAGTGTTGTCCTGCGCCGCCCAGCTAAGTTGGACATGAAGCTGGGTACGGTGGATTTTTTTTTCTGGTGCACTGGCAGCAGGCACAGTTTCATTGCGCCCAGGGCCTAGAGATGTCGCAAACATAAAATTTTCCGTTCGCGAACGTGAATTTCTCCAAGTGTTCGCGAACGGGCGAACCGCTATAGATTTCAATAGGCAGGCGAATTTTAAAACCCACAGGGACTCTTTCTAGCCACAGTAGTGATGGAAAAATTGTTTCAAGGGGACTAACACCTGGACTGTGGCATGCCGGAGGGGGATCCATGGCAAAACTCCCATGGAAAATTACATAGTTGACGCAGAGTTGGATTTTAATCCATAAAGGGCATAAATCACCTAACAATCCAATTTTTTTTTGAACAACGTGGTTTAAAACATCCAGTGTGTGTATACGATCAGGTATGATGTTGTATCGATCAGGTAGTGTAAGGGTTACGCCCGCTTCACAGACATTGACAGACCAAACTCCCCTTTTAATACACCGCAAACAACCGCAAACAGTCCATTTGCCCAACCGCAAACTCCCCATTTGTACAAGGTTGGATACCAAGCTAGCCATGTCCTGTTGATGTCATTGAAGGTTTCTTCCTCCACCCAGCTACGTACAACACCAAGGGTCCTGGAAAGGTGAATTGAATTGATTTTTCGAACGGGGAGATGGTTAAAAAAAAGCTGGCTCCCTCCCCTTTGTTTGAATCCACGGTCACTGCGTCTGTGCCGTGCAATTTACTGTCCCACCCGATATGAGTGGTATTTTCTGTAGTTCTCTCTTCTCATCAGTTTAATCCCTGTTACGTCCCCAATCTGGGGTCCATTTATTAAATTGATTTTTCGAACGGGGAGATGGTTAAAAAAACGCTGGCTCCCTCCCCTGTGTTTGAATCTACGGTCACTGCATCTGTGCCGTGCAATTTACTGTCCCACCAGATATGAGTGGTATTTTCTGTAGTTCTCTCTTCTCATCAGTTTAATCCCTGTTACGTCCCCAATCTGGGGTCCATTTATTAAATTGAATTTTTTTTATCTGCAAGGTATTTGTGAGTGAGTGACACCCTGTAACGGTATAAGTGGAGGCCTAGCCACTAGCCAGTGGCCACAATACAGTCTATGTGGGCCTGACACACACGGGCTTGCAACTGTGATTAGATCACAGAAAAATATTAAATAGAATTTTTTTTATCTGAAAGGTATTTGAGTAAGTGACACCCTGTAATGGTATAAATGGAGGCCTAGCCAGTGGCCACAATACAGTCTGTGTGGGCCTGACACACACTGGCTTGCAACTGTGATTAGATCACAGAAAAATATTAAAGGGATTCTGTCACCTGCTTTAACCATTTTAAGCTGTCACCATCGCTATGTTGACTAAAGTACCTTATTTCCAGCAGTCTTCTTTTTACTTTATTTCGTTTTGTAGTTTTGATCATCAACCTCCTGAGGGCAACAGCGCTCAGGTCACATCACTGGGCTCGGCAACTGCAATATATATATAAAAAAAAAAAGAAAAAAAGCAGACTGATGTACCAGCCCTGAAAAGGGCTTTTTGGGGTGCTGTCAGGACGCTGTCCTTACAGCAGATGAGTCTGTGGACACAGAACAATGCCCTAGCTAACGCTTTCCCTATTGAATCAGCAGCAGCAGCACTGTCCCTCCTCTCACTGAGAATGCAGTTTCCGAATTAATCTAAAATGGATGCTGTCCAGGAGGTGGGAGGGTCTGGGAGGGAGGGTCTGCTGCTGATTGGCTGGAATGTGTCTGCTGACTGTGAGGTACAGGGTCAAAGTTTACTCAATGATGATGTATAGGGGGCGGACCGAACATCGCATATATTCGCCCGCCGCGGGCGAATGCGAACAAGCTATGTTTGCCGGGAACTATTCGCCGGCGAACTATTCGGGCCATCTCTACCAGGGCCATGGCCTCTGCGTGCACCATCAGCATCACGCCCACTTCCCCGTCCCTTAGTGCTCGCCTTCTTCATATTAATGGTTTTTGTCACTAGATGTGGCGCAGATCTTTTTACAGTCCGCTAAAGACACAGTTTTTTGATGCAGGACAGTATACGTCACAGAAACACACAGAATATGGACACTATATTAGGCCCAGATTTTTGGACTTTGCCCTAAATAAACAGTTTTCGGATGGCGTACTGTTTATGTCACAGAATACCACAGAATATGAACCCTATTTTAAGCCCAGATTATTAGAATCTGCGGTACAGACACTGTTTTCTGATGTAGGTCTGACAACCACACAAGGTATTGAAGCGCAGATCACACAATTCACGGATTATACCATTGACAGCAAAAATGTGGATAGATTATGGAAGAATTTATTTTTCTGTATTTAAATTTTTTCTCCTATATCTCGGCCTGACAACCACACAATGTATTGAAGTGCAGATCACACAATTCACGGATTACACCATTGACAGCAAAAATGTGGATAGATTATGGGAGAAAAATAGTTTTCTGTATTTAAATTCTTTTCCCTTTATCTAGGCCTGACAACCACACAATGTATTGAAGCGCAGATCACACAATTCACGGATTACACCGTTGACAGCAAAAATGTGGATAGATTATGGGATAAAAATAGTTTTCTGTATTTCAATTCTTTTCCCTTTATCTAGGCCTGACAACCACACAATGTATCGAAGCGCAGATCACACAATTCACGGATTACACTGTTAACAGCAAAAATGTGGATAGATTATGGGGGAAAAAATAGTGTTTTCTGTATTATAATTTTTTTCCTATATCTGGGCCTGAGAACCACACAATTTATTGAAGCGCAGACCACACAATTCACGGATTACACCGTTGACAGCAAAAATGTGGATTATGGGGAAAAAAAATATAATTTTCACTAATATTCTTCTTATCTCTGCCCCTGACACACAAAAGGTATTGCTGCACAGATGTTACAAGTCACTGCAGACACCTTCTATATAGCAAAATAATCGCTATTTCGAAAAGTATAAAAAAAAAACATTTGAGTACAACTTTGCAGAATTAAATTGATGCCACCACACACAATAGTCCTTAAAAAGACTTTTGGGTCTTTGAAACGTTTTAAAATTGAACAAATTGCGATCACAAACTCCCTACACTATCTGTCCCTTACTAATCGCAGCTTTCCCTGACTCGCAATGAGCCGAACCCGCGTCATCGGGTGTTATATAGCACCCGATGACGCGTTTCGGCCAGCCAATCACTGTAATGCCAGCAGTCAGCATGGCTACTGACATTACAGTGATGGCAGTACTTACTTGCAGGTTTATTGGCTGCTTAGCAGCTGCAAGACAGGAGCAGGGCCTATATTACTGCACAACCAGGGGCCTTACCACCATGCATAGGTGCCAACTGTCCCGAATTTGCATGGACTGTCCATAATTTTTTAGAGACAGCCCCTGCAAATTCAGGCTGTGCCAAGCTGAAAATGGCCGAGCTGAGGGATAACTGCGTGTGTTGCGGTAAATCTTTTTTAAACTAAGCCACCCCTCTATCTGCATCCAATTCCCATCTATACACACTAAGGGTGGCCACTTGCTTTAACCCCTTCACTACCAGCGCCGTACATTGTAAATGTACGGCGCTGGCTGGGACATTAACCGGTGGAGGACTCCCGCCGTACATGTACGGCGCTGGGAGCCTTGACTTAAGGACCAGTGCCGTACTGCTACAGCTCGCTGATCGGGTGAGGGCAGGAGTTGTGCATGACCAATCAGTGGCACGGACCTGGCAGTCACTGACAGCAGGGCCCCTGATGCATAGGCCGGCATCGATGAAAACAAAGCTGACCGCAGCATGCAGGGGGTTTGCGGAGGGTACGCTTACCTTCCTCGTCCCCCCGTGCTGCAGTGACGGGGACCTGATGGCTGAGATGCTGTCAGCGGCATCCAAGGGGTTAGAGGGAGGGGGCTCCCTCTCTCAACCATCGAGCAAAGGCATCCAGTGTTGCCATATATCTGTGTAAAACTCATAGTATTATACTTTGCTATGCAAGATCATTGCAAAGTATAGTACAGCCATCAGCCCCACTGGATCTTCAAGTCCAAGTGGGTGTCACGGATGATGTTGCAGATAGCTGGAACTTATAAATAAACGTCCGACTGGCTTGATCCCAAACTAAGGAGCATATAGGTGAGCCCTATAAAACCCTAAGAGCTCTCCCTGACTGCTATGCCCATGCAAGGGTCTCAATGGTAGACGATTGCATGCCCACGTACCTAAGGCTGTGTGACACCTGAAAACCCTATAATAGTGAGGGGACACGACCACCGGCTCCCTGCACTTAATACGGACGGAGTCAGGGTCACCTAGAATCAAGCCAGCAAGGAAACACAATACATGAAAAGACTTATCTGAGTAAACAGCTACAGCAGCCTCCAGCAGTGAACACTTCATCCAGAAAGTAGTATAAACCGCAAGGTGAGGCAGTATGGGAGGGAATATAAAGGGAGACGATTAGTCTAAATAGGTGACACCTGGGAGAAGGAAAGGAGATGACAAAGTGAAACCAAAACAAAGAACATTATGCAAGAGGTAGAGAAGGACGTCTGCCAGACCTTATCACAGAACTGGCGGTGACAGTACCCCTCCCTCTACGGGTGGACTCCGGACACTCAGAGCCCACCTTCTCAGGATGAGACCTATGGAAAGCCCTGATGAGACGAGTTGCCTTAATGTGCGCCACTGGGACCCACATCCTCTCCTCAGGACCATAACCCTCCCAATCAACGAGGTACTGGAGAGAACCGCGGATAATGCGAGAATCCACAATCCTAGAGACCTGAAATTCAAGATAACCATCAACAACAATTTGAGGAGGAGGCAAAGAGGAGGGTACAGTGGGTTGGACATAAGGTTTTAATAGGGACCTGTGAAAAACATTATGGATCTTCCAAGTCTGAGGAAGATCAAGACGGAAGGCAACGGGATTGATGACGGACAAGATCTTGTAAGGCGCAATAAACTTAGGACCCAACTTTCAGGAGGGAACCTTCAGTTTGATATTCTTTGTAGACAACCACACCAGATCTCCCACATTCAGGTCCGGACCAGGCACACGTCTCTTATCCGCCACACGCTTATATCTCTCACTCATCCTCTTCAGATTATCCTGAATCTTTTGCCAAATAAATGACAAAGACGAGGAAAATCTCTCCTCATCAGGTAAACCAGAAGACCCCTCTCCAGAGAATGTCCCAAATTGCGGATGAAACCCATATACACCAAAAAATGGTGACTTATCAGAGGACTCCTGGCGACGGTTATTTAAAGCAAACTTAGCAAGGGACAAAAAAGAATACCAATCCTCCTGATTCTCCGCCACAAAACAGCGCAGATCTGTTTACAGATTCTGATTGATGCGTTCGGTCTGACCATTCGACTGCGGGTGAAAAGCAGAAGAGAACGACAACCGAATCCCCAAGCGAGAACAGAAGGCCTTCCAGAATCTGGAAACAAATTGCGTGCCCCTATCAGAAACGACGTCTGAAGGAATGCCATGCAATTTAACAATGTGATCAACAAACGCTTGCGCCAACGTCTTAGCATTGGGTAACCCAGGAAAGGGAATGAAATGCGCCATTTTGCTAAAACGGTCCACTACCACCATAATCACAGTCTTCCCCGAGGAACGAGGCAGGTTCGTAATGAAGTCCATGGACAGATGCGTCCAAGGACGGGAAGGAATGGCTAACGGGAGGAGAGAACCTGATGGCCGTGAATGAGGGACCTTGGCACGAGCGCAGGTCTCGCAGGCTGCCACAAAACCCTCAACCGTCTTACGAAGAGCCGGCCACCAGAATCTCCGAGCAATGAGATCCACTGTGGCTCTACTCCCCGGGTGCCCAGCAAGGACAGTATCGTGGTGCTCCTTAAAAACCTTGTGTCGTAAAGCGAGAGGCACAAACAACCTCCCAGGAAGACAAAGATCAGGAGCCTCTGCCTGGGCTGCCTGAACCTTTGCCTCCAAATCAGGATAAAGAGCAGAGACAAACACCCCTTCAGCCAAAATGGGACCCGGGTCTTCAAAGTTCCCCCCTCCTGGAAAACAACGTGACAGGGCATCCGCCTTCACATTTTTAACCCCAGGGCAGAACGTGACAACAAAATTAAACCTAGAAAAGAACAAAGACCATCTGGCCTGTCTCGGGTTCAGACGCTTGGCCGATTCCAAGTAGGC
The DNA here is from genome assembly GCF_905171765.1 of Bufo bufo. NCBI lineage: Eukaryota > Metazoa > Chordata > Amphibia > Anura > Bufonidae > Bufo > Bufo bufo. The sequence continues at coordinate 790,939,056 of NC_053389.1, read as the reverse complement.
CAGATTCTTATGGTCGGTAAACACGATAATAGGGTGTCTGGCTCCTTCTAACCAATGGCGCCATTCCTCAAAAGCTAATTTGATGGCCAACAACTCCCTATCTCCCACATCGTAATTTCTCTCTGCAGAGGAGAGTTTCCTTGAGAAAAAGGCACACGGTCGCCATTTGGTAGGAGAGGGACTCTGAGATAAGACCGCACCCACACCCACCTCAGAAGCGTCCACCTCAACAATAAAAGGTAGAGAGACATCAGGTTGTACCAAAATGGGAGCGGAAGCAAAACTCTCTTTGATACTAGAAAAGTCTTTAAGCGCATCTACCGACCACAAGGAAAAATCTACCCCCTTTTTAGTCATATCAGTAAGTGGCTTAACAGAGGAATAATTCAAAATGAACTTTCTGTAATAATTGGCAAAACCCAAAAACCGCATCAGCGCCTTCTGATTCTCAGAAAAGCTCCCAATCAAGAACAGTGCAGACCTTCTCAGGGTCCATGTGAAAACCAGAAGCGGAGAGAAGAAAACCAAGAAATTGAATCTCTGGAACCGCAAACACACATTTTTCCAGTTTAGCGTACAATTTATTCTCCCGCAGAATCAGCAAGACCTGACGTAGGTGGTCCCGGTGAGTCTTGAAATCAGGAGAAAAAAATCAAAATGTCATCTAGATACACCAGAACAATTTTCCCCATTAAATGATGAAAAATGCTGTTCACAAAATGTTGGAAGACGGCCGGAGCATTCATCAAACCAAAGGGCATAACCAAATTCTCGAAATGACCCTCAGGGGTATTAAAGGCCGTCTTCCATTCGTCCTCTTCCCTGACCCTGACTAGGTTGTATGCCCCTCTTAAATCCAACTTAGAAAAAACTTTAGCCCCAACAATCTGGTTAAACAGGTCCGTGATCAGAGAAAGCCGATATGGGTCACGAATTCTGATACGGTTCAGCTCCCTGAAATACAGACAAGGTCTTAAAGAACCATCTTTTTTCTTAACAAAAAAAAAAACAGCGGCAACAGGTGACTTCGAGGGTCGGATGTGTCCCTTTCTCAGGCTCTCAGAGATATAAGTACGCATAGCAACTCTTTCAGGTTGGGAGAGATTGTATAAACGTGATTTTGGCAGCTTGGCGCCTGGGATGAGATTAATAGGGCAGTCGTACTCCCGGTGAGGGGGCAACTCCTGGACACCACTCTCGGAAAACACATCCGAAAATTCAGAGAGAAAAGATGGTACAGTCTTGGTAGAAACCTCTGAATGAGACGCCGTGAGGCAATTCTCTCTGCAAAACTCACTCCAACCATTTATTTGCCTTGCTTGCCAATCAATGGTGTGGTTATGTTTAGTGAGCCAGGGTAGCCCCAACACTAGAGGAGTAGGTAATCCGCTTAGGACGAAACATGACATATCCTCAACATGAGCGTCACCCACAGTCAAACGGATATTGTGAACTATGCCCTTTAACAATCTTTGAGAAAGTGGAGCGGAATCGATAGCAAAAACAGGTATATCCTTTTCCAAAGTGCATACCTGGAAACCATGCATTATTGCAAATTGATTATCAATGAGATTGACAGCTGCTCCACTATCTACAAAAATCTCACAATGTTCTTGCTGTCTAGCGCCACCCTGGCAGGTAGGAGAAAACGGGAACTACAAGCAAATGGCAAACCTTCAATTTCCGGATAAACCTTGCAAATAGTAGCAAATTGAAAGTTTTTAGAGGGTTTCTTTCTTTTTTTTTTTTTTTATTACCCTCAGAAAACTCCATGAATCTCCTAGAGGGCCAAACATTAGCCAAATGATTTATACCCCCACAACAGAAACAAACCCTCCTCTGAGAGCTGAATCCTCTACTATCAGAGGCAAGCAAACCCAGCTGCATGGCGGCCTCCTCAGAGGGGATTGAGAGAGACTGAGACCCCTACGCACTGAATGAGACAGCCCCACTGTCCTTGGGCTGAATATGACAGGAAGAAGTAGTCTCCGCTCTCTCTCTAAGATGCCTGTCAATACGAACAGCAAGAGACATGGCAGATTCTAACGAGGCTGGTCTCTCATGAAAAGCAAATGCATCTTTCAATCTTTCCGAAAGACCATGGCAAAATTGACTTCGGAGTGCAGCATCATTCCAATCAGTATCAGCTGCCCATCTCCAAAATTCAGAACAATATATCTCTGCGGACTGTTTACCCTGGCATAAAAGACGCAGTTTAGATTCAGCCAGAGCAATACGATCCGAGTCATCATATATCTGCCCCAGGGCTACAAAAAATTCATCCACCGATCGGAGGGGCCGTACCCCCACCAGCAGCGAAAAGGCCCAAGACTGAGCGTTATCCCTGAGCAGCGAGATGATGATCCCCACCCTCTGCTCCTCATCACCAGAGGAATGGGGAAGTAGGCGAAAATGGAGTTTGCAAGCCTCTCTAAAGCGAATAAAATTCTCACTACCCCCGGAGAACATATCCGGAAGCGAGATCTTAGGCTCGGAACAAACTCCATGAACGCCAGCAGAACTGGTCACCTGAAACTGGGACACAGTTTTACGGAGATCTGCTACCTCCAGCGAAAGACCTTGCATGCGGTCAATCAAGGCTGAAACCGGATCCATGCTTAAGACGGTTATGGCGGTTTATAATGTCACGGATGATGTTGCAGATAGCTGGAACTTATGAATAAATGTCCGACTGGCTTGATCCCAAACTAAGGAGCATATAGGTGAGCCCTATAAAACCCTAAGAGCTCTCCCTGACTGCTATGCCCATGCAAGGGTCTCAATGGTAGACGATTGCATGCCCACGTACCTAAGGCTGTGTGACACCTGAAAACCCTATAATAGTGAGGGGACACGACCACCGGCTCCCTGCACTTAATACGGACGGAGTCAGGGTCACCTAGAATCAAGCCAGCAAGGAAACACAATACATGAAAATACTTATCTGAGTAAACAGAAGCAGCAGCCTCCAGCAGTGAACACTTCATCCAGGAAGTAGTATAAACCGCAAAGTGAGGCAGTATGGGAGGGAATATAAAGGAAGACGATTAGTCTAAATAGGTGACACCTGGGAGAAGGAAAGGAGATAACAAAGTGAAACCAAAACAACGAACATCATGCAAGAGGTAGAGAAGGACGTCTGCCAGACCTTCTCACAGAACTGGCGGTGACAGTGGGACTTGATTAAAAAAAAAAAAAAGTGTGGAAAAAAAAGTTAAAAATAAATGTGAAATTTAAAAAAAAAAGTAAATAAAAAATAAAATAAATTGCCTTTTTCCACATCTGCTCATTTCTAAGAGTTTAAAAATAAATAAATAAATAAACTACACATAATTGGTATTGCCGCGTCCATAATGACCTGATCTATAAAATGATCATGGTACCAATCCCGCGCGGTGAACGCTGTACAAAAATAAAAATAAACAATGGCTGAATTGCTGTTTTTTTGCTTCACCTCCCAAAAATATTTACTAAAAAGTGATAAAAAATTCATATGCATCTGAAAAATTATAACAATACAAACTACATCCCGTCCCATCCTGCTAAAAATAAGCCCTCATACAACTATGTTGATAGAAAAATAAAAAAGTTATGGGTCTAGATTTTGGTGATACAAAAAAAAAAGAAGTTTAATAAAAAGTGATTTTATGATTGAAAAGTGGTAGAAAAAAACACAACAAAACAAAAAAACAATACAATTTTGGTGTCGCCATAACCGTATCATCCCCCAGAATAAAAATATGCGAGTTAGCCGGCGCATGCGCATTAACCGCCTCCAGACCGCCTAACGCAGGATCGCGTTCTGGAGGCGGCAGCCCTGCGCACAGTCACGCATATATGCGTCATCTCGCGAGACACGAGATTTCCTGTGAACGCGCGCACACAGGCGCGCGCGTTCACATGATCGGAAGGTATGCGAGTGGATCTCCAGCCTGCCAGCGGCGATCGTTCGCTGGCAGGCTGGAGATGCGATTTTTTTAACCCCTAACAGGTATATTAGACGCTGTTTTGATAACAGCGTCTAATATACCTGCTACCTGGTCCTCTGGTGGTCCCTTTTGTTTGGATCGACCACCAGAGGACACAGGTAGCTCAGCAATATGTAAAACCAAACACCACTACACTACACCCCCCCCCTGTCACTTATTAATCCCTTATTAACCCCTGATCACCCCTGATCACCCCATATAGACTCCCTGATCACCCCCCTGTCATTGATCACCCCCCTGTCATTGATCACCCCCTTGTAAGGCTCCATTCAGACGTCCGTATGATTTTTACGGATCCACTGATACATGGATCGGATCCGCAAAACACATACGGACGTCTGAATGGAGCCTTACAGGGGGGTGATCAATGACGGGGGTGATCACCCCATATAGACTCCCTGATCACCCCCCTGTCATTGATCACCCCCCTGTCATTGATCACCCCCCTGTAAGGCTCCATTCAGACGTCCGTATGTTTTTTACGGATCCACGGATACATGGATCGGATCCGCAAAACACATACAGACGTCTGAATGGAGCCTTACAGGGGGGTGATCACCCCATATAGACTCCCTGATCACCCCCCTGTCATTGATCACCCCCCTGTCATTGATCACCCCCCTGTAAGGCTGCATTCAGATGTCCGTATGTTTTTTACGGATCCACGGATACATGGATCGGATCCGCAAAACACATACAGACGTCTGAATGGAGCCTTACAGGGGGGAGATCACCCCATATAGACTCCCTGATCACCCCCCTGTCATTGATCACCCCCCTGTCATTGATCACCCCCCTGTAAGGCCCCATTCAGATGTCCGTATGTTTTTTACGGATCCACGGATACATGGATCGGATCCGCAAAACACATACGGACATCTGAATGGAGCCTTATAGGGGGGTGATCAATGACAGGGGGGTGATCACCCCATATAGACTCCCTGATCACCCCCCTGTCATTGATCACCCCCCTGTAAGGCTCCATTCAGAAGTCCGTATGTTTTTTACGGATCCACGGATACATGGATCGGATCCACAAAACACATACGGACATCTGAATGGAGCCTTATAGGGGGGTGATCAATGACAGGGGGGTGATCACCCCATATAGACTCCCTGATCAGCCCCCTGTCATTGATCACCCCCCTGTAAGACTGCATTCAGATGTCCGTATGTTTTTTTATGGATCCACGGATACATGGATCGGATCCGCAAAACACATACGGACATCTGAATGGAGCCTTATAGGGGGGTGATCAATGACAGGGGGGTGATCACCCCATATAGACTCCCTGATCACCCCCCTGTCATTGATCACCCCCCTGTCATTGATCACCCCCCTGTAAGACTGCATTCAGATGTCCGTATGTTTTTTTATGGATCCACGGATACATGGATCGGATCCGCAAAACACATACGGACATCTGAATGGAGCCTTATAGGGGGGTGATCAATGACAGGGGGGTGATCACCCATATAGACTCCCTGATCACCCCCCTGTCATTGATCACCCCCCTGTCATTGATCACCCCCCTGTAAGGCTCCATTCAGATGTCCGTATGTTTTTTACGGATCCACGGATACATGGATCGGATCCGCAAAACACATATGGACATCTGAATGGAGCCTTATAGGGGGGTGATCAATGACAGGGGGGTGATCAGCCCATATAGACTCCCTGATCACCCCCCTGTCATTGATCACCCCCCTGTAAGGCTGCATTCAGATGTCCGTATGTTTTTTACGGATCCACGGATACATGGATCGGATCCGCAAAACACATACGGACATCTGAATGGAGCCTTATAGGGGGGTGATCAATGACAGGGGGGTGATCACCCCATATAGACTCCCTGATCACCCCCCTGTCATTGATCACCCCCCTGTAAGGCTCCATTCAGACATTTTTTTGGCCCAAGTTAGCGGAAATTTTTATTTTTTTTCTTACAAAGTCTCATATTCCACTAACTTGTGTCAAAAAATAAAATCTCACATGAACTCACCATACCCCTCACGGAATCCAAATGCGTAAAATTTTTTAGACATTTATATTCCAGACTTCTTCTCACGCTTTAGGGCCCCTAGAATGCCAGGGCAGTATAAATACCCCACATGTGACCCCATTTCAGAAAGAAGACACCCCAAGGTATTCCATGAGGGGCACATTGAGTCCATGAAAGATTGAAATTTTTGTCCCAAGTTAGCGGAAAGGGAGACTTTGTGAGAAAAAAAAATAAAAAATCAATTTCCGCTAACTTGTGCCAAAAAAAAAAAAATTTGATGAACTCGCCATGCCCCTCATTAAATACCTTGGGGTGTCTTCTTTCCAAAATGGGGTCACATGTGGGGTATTTATACTGCCCTGGCATTTTAGGGGCCCTAAAGCATGAGAAGAAGTCTGGGATCCAAATGTCTAAAAATGCCCTCATAAAAGGAATGTGGGCCCCTTTGCGCATCTAGGCTGCAAAAAAGTGTCACACATCTGGTATCGTTGTACTCAGGAGAAGTTGGGCAATGTGTTTTGGGGTGTCATTTTACATATACCCATGCTGGGTGAGAGAAATATCTTGGTCAAATGCCAACTTTCTATAAAAAATGGGAAAAGTTGTCTTTTGCCGAGATATTTCTCTCACCCAGCATGAGTATATGTAAAATGACACCCCAAAACACATTGCCCAACTTCTCCTGAGTACGGCAATACCAGATGTGTGACACTTTTTTGCAGCCTAGGTGGGCAAAGGAGCCCACATTCCAAAGAGCACCTTTCGGATTTCACCGGCCATTTTTTACAGATTTTGATTTCAAACTACTTCTCACGCATTCGGGCCCCTAAAATGCCAGGGCAGTATAACTACCCACAAGTGACCCCATTTTGGAAAGAAGACATCCCCAGGTATTTCGTGATGGGAATAGTGAGTTCATGGAAGTTTTTATTTTTTGTCACAAGTTAGTGGAATATGAGACTTTGTAAGAAAAAATAAAAAAAATAAAAAATCATTTTCTGCTAACTTGTGACAAAAAATAAAAAATTCTAGGAACTCGCCATGCCCCTCACGGAATACCTTGGGGTGTCTTCTTTCCAAAATGGGGTCACTTTCGGGGTAGTTATACTGCCCTGGCATTCTAGGGGCCCTAATGTGTGGTAAGTAGTTTGAAATCAGAATCTGTAAAAAATGGCCGGTGAAATCCTAAAGGTGCTCTTTGGAATGTGGGCCCCTTTGCCCACCTAGGCTGCAAAAAAGTGTCACACATGTGGTATCTCCGTACTCAGGAGAAGTTGGGCAATGTGTTTTGGGGTGTCATTTTACATATACCCATGCTGGGTGAGATAAATATCTTGGTCAAATGCCAACTTTGTATAAAAAAAATGGGAAAAGTTGTCTTTTGCCAAGATATTTATCTCACCCAGCATGGGTATATGTAAAATGACACCCCAAAACACATTGCCCAACTTCTCCTGAGTACGGCAATACCACATGTGTGACACTTTTTTGCAGCCTAGGTGGGCAAAGGGGCCCACATTCCAAAGAGCACCTTTCGGATTTCACCGGCCATTTTTTACAGATTTTGATTTCAAACTACTTTGCACGCATTTGGGCCCCTAAAATGCCAGGGCAGTATAACTACCCCACAAGTGACCCCATTTTGGAAAGAAGACACCCCAAGGTATTTTGTGATGGGCATAGTGAGTTCATGGAAGTTTTTATTTTTTGTCACAAGTTAGTGGAATATGAGACTTTGTAAGAAAAAAATAAATAAATAAATAAATCATCATTTTCCGCTAACTTGTGACAAAAAATAAAAAGTTCTATGAACTCACTATGCCCATCAGCGAATACCTTAGGGTGTCTACTTTCCGAAATGGGGTCATTTGTGGGGTGTTTTTACTGTCTGGCCATTGTAGAACCTCAGGAAACATGACAGGTGCTCAGAAAGTCAGAGCTGCTTCAAAAAGCAGAAATTCACATTTTTGTACCATAGATTGTAAACGCTATAACTTTTACCCAAACCATTTTTTTTTTTTACCCAAACATTTTTTCTTTATCAAAGGCATGTAGAACAATAAATTTGGAGAAAAATTTATATATGGATGTCGTTGTTTTTTTGCAAAATTTTACAACTGAAAGTGAAAAATGTCATTTTTTTGCAAAAAAATTGTTAAATTTCGATTAATAACAAAAAAAGTAAAAATGTCAGCAGCAATGAAATACCACCAAATGAAAGCTCTATTAGTGAGAAGAAAAGGAGGTAAAATTCATTTGGGTGGTAAGTTGCATGACCGAGCAATAAACGGTGAAAGTAGCGTAGGTCAGAAGTGTAAAAAGTGGCCTGGTCATTAAGGGTGTTTAAGCTAGGGGGGCTGAAGTGGTTAATTACTGTGATGCCGTACCAGGAATGGACATCGCAGTGCGCATGCGCCGGCCGACGGACTCAGCTCGTAGGCGTGGGATATCGGCGAGAGAAGAAGTAAGAAGATGGGCGGGCAGAGGGAAAGGATGGGGGGGGGGCAGAGGGAAAGACTGGGCGGGGGGAAGCGATGATAAGGCAGAGCTGCCTGGGCACCTACGAGGTTGACGCCTCCCCTGGGCACTTGCGAGACCTCATTTGCATATCCCACTAAGATGATTTTTGCCAGTTTTATAAGTCCACGATTGCTTATAAAGGTAATGTTTTTATCAACTGTAATGCTGCTAGAAAGCTATGGGAATGGTTAAAAAGGTGAAACTGTGATGACAGACTCCCTTTAAGCCTGGTCACAAAGGTGAAAAATGTCTTGGTCTTGAAAGGGTTAAAGAGGTTGTCCCATGAAAAATATTCTACAGTTTTCAACCCAGCACCTGGATCTGAATACTTTTGTAATTGCATGTAATTAAAAAAATTTCATAGCCATTGAGTTATTCAACAAAATGTATCTGTATAGCGTCACCTGCTGTTTGTTCTTTTTCTTATTTCTTTGTCCGGCTCACTGAGGAGGCCTCACATGCTCAGTTTCATCTTTCAACTGCCTTCTGATCTGTGATAGGGAGAGCATGGACACGCCTCCTAAGCTTCAGCAGAAAATACACTTCCCTTGAGCTGTCAGCTTGATATAAATCTAGCAGAGCAATGAATGGGGAGATGTCTGGATCCATGTGAGGTACAGGGCTGGTTCTAGCTTTGTTGTCATGTACTATATGATGTCTGATTTTCATATTTTTACATTATTCATGGGATAACCCCTTTAAAGTGAAATTTGGCAGGATCCTGAAAGGAGACATACGGGCCTAATGTCTGTGAGCGGTGGTAATGCTGATCACAGACTTTTAACCATTCAGATGCCGTGGTCAAACGTGACACAGCATCTGAACTAGCTAAAACCCGGACGCGTGCACTTCCGAGTGTGCTCCAGCTTCCTCGTCAAGGATAGGGGGAGCCTCTGTCCTCCTAAGTGACAAGAGGCTGCCGCACATTACTTCCTATGAAGCCACTGCCTGTCGCAGGGCTCCATAGGAATACTGTGTAATTCTCATAGAGATTCTCATAGAGATGCAAACCGATGATTGCTTGTTATAGTTCCGATCACTGAAACAATAAAGGATACCTGTAGGGGTTTATCAAGGAGCTATATCACTGAGCAAGAAATATTTCCCCTTTAAAACATAACGTTTAATTATTATTATTATTAAAATACCACTTAAATTGCATTAATACAACAACAAAAATAGATAATTTTGCCTAGGATTAGTGTAATCAAATGAAGTTGTAGATACATCACCACCATGTGGTTTCTCACGGTATTGTTGACCAAGGGCAAATATTTGCATCGGCAAGTCCCCAAATATACGATGGTTTCTTCGTTGATGATGAGTAGATACAGGGTGAATACCGTCTTGTCAGACTTTGTCGCTCCTGAAGAGACTTGATTGTATTTCAGGGAGACAGGACCAATTTAACTGTTTTTATTCACTGTGTACAAGTCCGCTTATAGGCAGTGTGGAAAACTATCCCTACCAGCTATGCTTGCCCTGCCTACAAGCGCAGTTATCACTCCGAAAGGGGCGGTCCCACTTCTCGGTGGCTGTTCCCTATTGTGGTATCCCTACCTGCCAAATTCCCAAATAGTGGAGGCTGCCATGTGTTGATGTTAGTGATCCCACAGCTTGATACAACAAAAAGTTAAGATTATATTCACCCTGTATCCATTGATCATCAAGGAGAAACCATCATATATTTAACCACATGGTGGTGATGTATCTACAACTTGATTTGATTACACTAATCCTAGGCAAAATTATCTATTTTTGTGGTTGTATTAAAGGGAGTCTGTCACCTAATCTGAGCCTTTTAGACCGCTCAGATCAGGTTATAGACTCCTTTGACCACATTACAATGGTACCTTTATTTGTGCTGTCCCTCGCTGAAATCGTCCAAAAAAGACTTTTAAAACTTATGCTAATGAGGTTCGGCAAGTGCCCAGGGGCGGCGTTACTGCAGCGAGTGCCCAGGCCCCTGGGCAATGTGCCCAGAAAACCACACCTATTTCACCCCTCTGGCCCGCCCTCCTTTCCTATTATTACCTCCTCCTCTCCCTCACAAATCTCGCGCCTGCTAGAGGAAAGACGCTGCTGCGCCGACCCGACCCTTCTTTGGCTTCACTGCAGTCCTCTGCAGCGGCTGGTTACTTCCGCCCGCTGGATTTCGAGCGGCAGTCCAACTCCCTGTTCCTTTGCCCATAATGGGCACAGCAGTGCGCAGGTCCAGGACAAGTGTGGAGCAGCGCAGGAGCGAGATTTGTGAGGGAGAGGAGGAGGTAATAATAGGAAAGGAGGGCGGGCCAGAGGGGTGAAATAGGTGTGGTTTTCTGGGCACATCGCCGAAGGGCCTGGGCACTTGCAGTAACGCCGCCCCTGGGCACTTGCCGAACCTCATTAGCATAAGTCTTTTTTGGACGATTTCGGCGAGGGACAGCACAAATAAAAGGTACCATTGTAATGTGGGCAAAGGAGTCTATAATCTGATCTGAGCGGTCTAAAAGGCTCAGATTAGGTGACAGATTCCCTTTAATGCAATTTGTGTGATTTTAATAATAATAATAATAATAATAAAAAAAGTCTTGTTATAGTTCCCTATATAAACTATAAAAAAAGTGTAAAAAATAAATGTTTTTAAAAATAAAAATTGAAAAGTTCAAATCACCCAACTTTCCCCAAAATGAAAATAAAAATACATAAACAATAAAAAAATACACATCATAAGCATCACCATATGCAAAAAAAGCCCATACTAGTAAAATATAAAAATATTTAGCCCGAGGGGCGTGGTCTGCCGACCGAGGAAGGTGGCTGCGTGAGTCTGGAGCTCCTGCTCCCATACAGCGACAAAGCTACATCACACAATCTGAACCCACTCCATCTACACTTATCTGCCCTCTAATCCGCTCCAATGATGACCAGAGGCAAGCGGTCGATCCGTAAGCAAGGAAAACTGGACTTTTTCTTTGAAAAAGGCAAGGAGTAAGATGGCGCAGCATCTCCCGCTCCACCTGCTCCTCAGGCTCAGACTCTCGAATCTCGCTGCCGGGGACGGTAAGCCATATATCTCCTGCCCAAAGCTGCCAGCCGATTACCCCGCAACCTCCCTCAAAAGTGGGGTCCCCCGTAAGCAGCCCGCTGTCTCTCCGTCTATGCCACGCGGGTCCCTGCTAACGCCAAGCCGACATGATATATCTCCATGCGGCTCCCCATTGGTGAGCCCTGTGAAGCAGAGGCCCAAACTGCAACTTCAGCCAGCGGCTGTACTGGAGCTGAGAGATCAATGTACTTCCTTCCTAGATGATTTTTATACAACGGACCAACCTGTGTCCGGTAACCTCATTAAAGAAATGCTGGTCCTCTTCAGCCACTTCATGCACAGAGAGCTCACGGCTCTGATAACTCTCCTGCAATCCACCATCTCTGAGGTTGACGCATGTTGAGACCAAAATGGGGGACTTTGCAGACTCTCACAACCAGCTCATAGATGTTCACAATGACCTGGCCTCAGAAATTGAGCACCTAAAGTCCAAAGTGGTGGACCTAGAGGACCGGTTCTTTTATCCAAGGTCTCAGCTTCTCATCCCCGATATCTCAGACTATAATCTTACCAGAGATAGAGTCCACAGAGTGGCACGACCGAAACATCTTTCAGAATCCACTCCTCGAGATGTCCTGGCCAGGATGCACTTTTTCCTCATTAAGGAAGCCCTGATGATGGCCACCAGAATTTAAATATTTGCTGACCTCTCCACTTCTACCTTGCAGCAACGCTGCTCCCTTTACCACCATATTGAGAGATCACAATATTCTCTATCACTGGGGATTCTCGACAAAAGTTCTCATCCACCATCAAGGAACTTTACATGCTATCAACTCCCTGGAAGCGGGGATACGCCTTCTCCAATCGAGGAACATCCCTGTCCCAGACCCCAGCGACACCACTAACTCTAACCATGACATGTTTCCTCCGAATCGCAGGTGGTGACAACGAAGCGTAAATCTAATCGTTGAGGAATTGTGTTTCATTTGCTAAAGGTTTATTGTCACGATCAATGTGGGGGAAAAACTCCACACTAAACACAGGAGGGAAGGGGAACAGTAACTGGGCCTGGAAACTAGGTGAGAAACAGGTCACCTCCTAAACAACCCTAATCCGTGCCCTAACTACCTATCAATATGAATAGACCTTGAAGGTAGGAATATTCATATGCTGGATACCTAGGCCCTTATATCCCTATAAGGCCCTGGAATGAGGTTAGGACCAGAGACAACCCATTCCTCCCCAGATGGACGAATGGAAGTCTCTGTCTCAGGCCCAGATACAAACAACATGGATTATAGCAAACACAAAACAATAAGAAAAGACAAGAATTATCTGAAAGTAGAAAACTGGCAACTCCAGAAGCACCACAGAGTACAACCGACCAGCTAGTTAGAAGGCAGGAAGAAAATCTATAAACCGCACCTCCAAAAGTGAGAAGCGGCTACTTATCGGGAAGGTAATTTATCAAAAAGCAACACCTGAAGCAAGGGGTGTGGATTCACCAAAACACAGACACAATAATATCCACAGTGAGCTTGTCAATTTAACCCACGAGTTTCCAGTCTCTCAGATCTCCTGGTACCTGCCACGGGAACGTCTGTGACATTTATATGGGCGCAACGTGGCATACCCCTAGGTCTTATACCGCTCATAATCCATACTCTGAGTAAACTACCTACTAGACAGGTTATATTTCCTTTGTTTGTCCTTTTTACCTTTCTGTTAATTCCTTGTTCAGGCTTTTAAAGTTTTCCTCAAGGGCTCAAATTTAATCTGCAACCGGGGTCTTTGACGAGAAGCCATCCAATTGGGCAGGGATCAGCGGGACCTCTGCCATCCGGTCTTGGTTCTTCAGGTATAAGGTTCTACATCTTTCTTGCCCTCCACAATGGGGAACGTCAAGGGATTAAACAGTCCCTTTAAGAGATTAATGATGTAGAGGGAGGCTATGGCACTGAAATGTGATGTCTTCTGTGCCACTGAAACACACCTCTTAAAATCAGACGGCCATAGAGTCTGCCATCCCCAGTTCCCTCTAATTCTCCAATCACACCATTCAAAAAAGCAAGGAGGAGTGCTGGTGGCCATTAAAAACACAGTAGCCTTTTCTTTAAAGACCTCGGTGGTAGACCCTTGTGGCAGATGGTTTGTTGAGTAAACAATGTAGCCTATACTATGGTATTTTTCTATGCGCCTAATAGACACCAAGTTTCCTTTTTTTGCAAATTGGCACCTAAGGTAGATAGAGTGAGGTCTGGTCATGTCATGTTATCAAGAGAGTATCACGCAGCCCTCTTTTCACCATTTTTACAAGAAGGCCTGTATAATATGTGGAGGCTTCAACATGGAGGTGAAAAAGATTACTCCTTTTTCTCTGCAGCTCGCAAGACGTACTCTCGAATTGATCTATTTTTAGTCAGCAGATCAGTGATAGGAAACGCCCGGTCTTCCACCATAGGGACTACTACTTGGTGTGAGGAATATGGATTAATATTTACTGTCAGCCATGTCCTCACACCCCCATTTGCTGACAAATAGCAGAGGTAGTGAACTCCACAGGAGAGCCCTGCTTCAAAGCCCCAGCCCTGATTGTCATTTGATTCACCTCTTGGCATGTTCATCAGTGTACATGCAAAATAAGTTCCCACCCCCCAGCCATCTGAGTGTCAGCTGGCAAGGAAGAAAGCCCCAGGGGTCCAGTCTTCAAGGAGGCCCCAGGTGGAGAATGTCACACCTCCATCAGTCAGTTTGGAAGCCAGCTAAATCCTGCAGGAAAACCCCCCAGCAGGCGGTATCAGCCCGGCCAGGATCAAGGATACCTTCGAGACATGTTGGCACCTACATTTCATAAGGAATTATGAAATGCCCGGCCATCGCAGGCGCAAACCGGATACATATTTGTGTCCCGGCGGCCATGATGGGGACATGCCAGGGAAAGGAGATATCCATATCTCCCCACAGAAACCAAATAACAGTACCATGTTTGGACTCTAGTTGTTGCCGGAACCCAGGCGGATCAATTGGGCCCGGAACCATCTTCCTGCGACATGCTGGTCTGGGGCAATGAGCCCTAAGGAGTTTTATGGGTCATTTGCTCCCAGCACCAGAGAAGGAGGGGTGGACCCTACCCATAGGCGGGGAGGGGCATGGCCAGCTACAGGTCATAAGCCCATGCAAGACAGCGGGCAGTGTCTTTCTCTGAAAGGGGGTCCCATCGTGCAAATGTATTTGGAGATACCTGGAAACCGCTGACATCACCGCCCCCCTCCCCCCCGTGATTGAAGCCAAGGGCTATTCCACCCTTATGACCCAAAGGAACTTTCATCTACCCGGTAACTGACTTTTACACTGCTTAACCCTTTTGTACCCATATAATCTGTATCTGTAACCTCAGACCACTGTATATATTCTCTGTGTATATTGTGTTAAATCTAGTGTGTCCTTACGGTGATTAAATATATAATTTAATCTTGTGCTATCTTGTATCTCGATCACGAATCCCCACATCCGTGTTTTGGCCTAGTTACAAGCTACCGCGGGTTGGTTTCTGACCCTATATAATCCCGTTAGCGGACCGGGTTTATATCAAACGAGAAGCTGGTGGCAGATTTCCCGGGCTGAGACAGCACTGTTTTCACTGCGGCAGTGAAAAGGCTCTCTCAGCTTGTTGCCTCTCTGCCCGCATGGACAGGAGGTGTGTGTGTAAACTGTACCAACCTGACCTTACCTGCTCCTACCGGAGGGCGTAATATCACGTTTTTGG
Organism: Bufo bufo; assembly: GCF_905171765.1. Lineage (NCBI taxonomy): Eukaryota > Metazoa > Chordata > Amphibia > Anura > Bufonidae > Bufo > Bufo bufo. Next base: position 790,923,747 of record NC_053389.1, on the reverse strand, counting down.
TAACCAGGGACAATACCGCGTCTCGTGAGCTCGACGTAGTTGACGTCAAGCGGGCACGAGGTGTGGTATTCGTCACACTTGGTCAGACCACACTCCGATCCTACTGTCACTGTTAGAGGTGCATGTGAGCCGGCCATACACACCATGACGTAACAACACACTTCTGATAGAACACCCTGGATTTTCCGCACAACTATCTTCTGCTTTAAAGGAGTATTTCCAGACCAATGAAGGGTCTGTTTCTGACCCCTTTATTGCTCTGGTGTGCTCATAAGGCCTATATGAGAGGAATTTTCATCAAACTGGGAAGTAGATGTAAAAAAGAGAGGAATAAGAAGGTAGACGATATTTTGAAAGATATAAGAACACTTGAAGCATTAAATAAGGCATCCATATCTAAAGCAAATGCAGACAGACTAAAAACACTTAGGGCCAGATTTATCATTACTCTGACAGCTCACTCCACTTTCACATATGGCTAAAGTCAGTTTTAGCCAAGTCAGATTTATGATTGCCCCTTTAACCACCTCCGGACCGCTGTACGCACAGACGCGTCCTGGAGGTGGTTGATTCATTCCTCCTGGACGCGCCGGCGCGTCCTCTCGCGAGAAGCGAGATTTCCTGTGAACGCGCGCACACAGGCGCGCGCGCTCACAGGAACGGAAGGTAAGAGAGTTGATCTCCAGCCTGCCAGCGGCGATCGTTCGCTGGCAGGCTGGAGATGTGTTTTTTTTAACCCCTAACAGGTATATTAGACGCTGTTTTGATAACAGCGTCTAATATACCTGCTACCTGGTCCTCTGGTGGTCCCCTTTGTTTGGATCGACCACCAGAGGACACAGGTAGCTCAGTAAAGTAGCACCAAGCACCACTACACTACACTACACCCCCCCCCCCCCGTCACTTATTAACCCCTTATTAGCCCCTGATCACCCCTGATCACCCCATATAGACTCCCTGATCACCCCCCTGTCATTGATTACCCCCCTGTCATTGATCACCCCCCTGTCATTGATCACCCCCCTGTAAAGCTCCATTCAGACGTCCGCATGATTTTTACGGATCCACTGATAGATGGATCGGATCCGCAAAACGCATCCGGACGTCTGAATGAAGCCTTACAGGGGCGTGATCAATGACTGTGGTGATCACCCCATATAGACTCCCTGATCACCCCCCTGTCATTGATTACCCCCCTCTCATTGATCACCCCCCTGTAAAGCTCCATTCAGACGTCCGCATGATTTTTACGGATCCACTGATAGATGGATCGGATCCGCAAAACGCATCCGGACGTCTGAATGAAGCCTTACAGGGGCATGATCAATGACTGTGGTGATCACCCCATATAGACTCCCTGATCACCCCCCTGTCATTGATTACCCCCCTGTCATTGATTACCCCCCTGTAAAGCTCCATTCAGATGTCCGCATGATTTTTACGGATGCACTGATAGATGGATCGGATCCGCAAAACGCATACGGACGTCTGAATGAAGCCTTACAGGGGCATGATCAATGACTGTGGTTATCACCCCATATAGACTCCCTGATCACCCCCCTGTCATTGATTACACCCCTGTCATTGATCAACCCCCTGTAAAGCTCCATTCAGATGTCCGCATGATTTTTACGGATGCACTGATAGATGGATCGGATACGCAAAACGCATCCGGACGTCTGAATGAAGCCTTACAGGGGCGTGATCAATGACTGTGGTGATCACCCCATATAGACTCCCTGATCACCCCCCTGTCATTGATTACACCCCTGTCATTGATCACCCCCCTGTAAAGCTCCATTCAGATGTCCGCATGATTTTTACGGATGCACTGATAGATGGATCGGATCCGCAAAACGCATACGGACGTCTGAATGAAGCCTTACAGGGGCATGATCAATGACTGTGGTTATCACCCCATATAGACTCCCTGATCACCCCCCCGTCATTGATTACACCCCTGTCATTGATCAACCCCCTGTAAAGCTCCATTCAGATGTCCGCATGATTTTTACGGATGCACTGATAGATGGATCGGATCCGCAAAACGCATCCGGACGTCTGAATGAAGCCTTACAGGGGCGTGATCAATGACTGTGGTGATCACCCCATATAGACTCCCTGATCACCCCCCTGTCATTGATTACCCCCCTGTAAAGCTCCATTCAGACGTCCGCATGATTTTTACGGATCCACTGATAGATGGATCGGATCCGCAAAACGCATCCGGACGTCTGAATGAAGCCTTACAGGGGCATGATCAATGACTGTGGTGATCACCCCATATAGACTCCCTGATCACCCCCCTGTCATTGATTACCCCCCTGTAGAGCTCCATTCAGATGTCCGCATGATTTTTACGGATGCACTGATAGATGGATCGGATCCGCAAAACGCATCTGGACGTCTGAATGAAGCCTTACAGGGGCGTGATCAATGACTGTGGTGATCACCCCATATAGACTCCCTGATCACCCCCCTGTCATTGATTACCCCCCTGTAAAGCTCCATTCAGACGTCCGCATGATTTTTACGGATCCACTGATAGATGGATCGGATCCGCAAAACGCATCCGGACGTCTGAATGAAGCCTTACAGGGGCATGATCAATGACTGTGGTGATCACCCCATATAGACTCCCTGATCACCCCCCTGTCATTGATTACCCCCCTGTAGAGCTCCATTCAGATGTCCGCATGATTTTTACGGATGCACTGATAGATGGATCGGATCCGCAAAACGCATCCGGACGTCTGAATGAAGCCTTACAGGGGCGTGATCAATGACTGTGGTGATCACCCCATATAGACTCCCTGATCACCCCCCTGTCATTGATTACCCCCCTGTCATTGATTACCCCCCTGTAAAGCTCCATTCAGACGTCCGCATTATTTTTACGGATCCACTGATAGATGGATCGGATCCGCAAAACGCATCCGGACGTCTGAATGAAGCCTTACACGGGCGTGATCAATGACTGTGGTTATCACCCCATATAGACTCCCTGATCACCCCCCTGTCATTGATTACCCCCCTGTAGAGCTCCATTCAGATGTCCGCATGATTTTTACGGATGCACTGATAGATGGATCGGATCCGCAAAACGCATCCGGACGTCTGAATGAAGCCTTACAGGGGCATGATCAATGACTGTGGTTATCACCCCATATAGACTCCCTGATCACCCCCCTGTCATTGATCACCCCCCCTGTCATTGATCACCCCTCTGTAAGGCTCCATTCAGACATTTTTTTGGCCCAAGTTAGCGGAATTATATATTTTTTTTCTTACAAAGTCTCATATTCCACTAACTTGTGTCAAAAAATAAAATCTCACATGAACTCACCATGCCCCTCACGGAATCCAAATGCGTAAAATTTTTTAGACATTTATATTCCAGACTTCTTCTCACGCTTTAGGGCCCCTAGAATGCCAGGGCAGTATAAATACCCCACATGTGACCCCATTTCGGAAAGAAGACACCCCCAGGTATTCCGTGAGGGGCATATTGAGTCCATTAAAGATTGAAATTTTTGTCCCAAGTTAGCGGAACGGGAGACTTTGTGAGAAAAAAATTAAAAATATCAATTTCCGCTAACTTGTGCCAAAATTTTTTTTTTTCTATGAACTCGCCATGCCCCTCATTGAATACCTTGGGGTGTCTTCTTTCCAAAATGGGGTCACATGTGGGGTATTTATACTGCCCTGGCATTCTAGGGGCCCCAAAGCGTGAGAAGAAGTCTGGTATCCAAATGTCTAAAAATGCCCTCCTAAAAGGAATTTGGGCACCTTTGCGCATCTAGGCTGCAAAAAAGTGTCACACATCTGGTATCGCCGTACTCAGGAGAAGTTGGGGAATGTGTTTTGGGGTGTCATTTTACATATACCCATGCTGGGTGAGAGAAATATCTTGGTCAAATGCCAACTTTGTATAAAAAAATGGGAAAAGTTGTCTTTTGTCAAGATATTTCTCTCACCCAGCAAGGGTATATGTAAAATGACACCCCAAAACACATTCCCCAACTTCTCCTGAATACGGCGATACCACATGTGTGACACTTTTTTGCAGCCTAGGTGGGCAAAGGGGCCCATATTCCAAAGAGCACCTTTAGGATTTCACAGGTCATTTACCTACTTACCACACATTAGGGCCCCTGGAAAATGCCAGGGCAGTATAACTACCCCACAAGTGACCCCATTTTGGAAAGAAGACACCCCAAGGTATTCCGTGAGGGGCATGGCGAGTTCCTAGAATTTTTTATTTTTTGTCACAAGTTAGTGGAAAATGCTGATTTTTTTTTTATTTTTATTTTTTTTCATACAAAGTCTCATATTCCACTAACTTGTGACAAAAAATAAAAACTTCCATAAACTCACTATGCCCATCAGCGAATACCTTGGGGTCTCTTCTTTCCAAAATGGGGTCACTTGTGGGGTAGTTATACTGCCCTGGCATTCTAGGGGCCCAAATGTGTGGTAAGGAGTTTGAAATCAAATTCTGTAAAAAATGACCTGTGAAATCCGAAAGGTGCTCTTTGGAATATGGGCCCCTTTGCCCACCTAGGCTGCAAAAAAGTGTCACACATCTGGTATCTCCGTACTCAGGAGAAGTTGGGGAATGTGTTTTGGGGTGTCATTTTACATATACCCATGCTGGGTGAGAGAAATATCTTGGCAAAAGACAACTTTTCCCATTTTTTTATACAAAGTTGGCATTTGACCAAGATATTTCTCTCACCCAGCATGGGTATATGTAAAAAGACACCCCAAAACACATTCCTCAACTTCTCCTGAGTACGGAGATACCAGATGTGTGACACTTTTTTGCAGCCTAGGTGGGCAAAGGGGCCCATATTCCAAAGAGCACCTTTCGGATTTCACAGGTCATTTTTTAGAGAATTTGATTTCAAACTCCTTACCACACATTTGGGCCCCTAGAATGCCAGGGCAGTATAACTACCCCACAAGTGACCCCATTTTGGAAATAAGAGACCCCAAGGTATTCGCTGATGGGCATAGTGAGTTCATGGAAGTTTTTATTTTTTGTCACAAGTTAGTGGAATATGAGACTTTGTATGAAAAAAATAAATAAAAAAAAATCATCATTTTCCACTAACTTGTGACAAAAAATAAAAAATTCTAGGAACTTGCCATGCCCCTCACGGAATACCTTGGGGTGTCTTCTTTCCAAAATGGGGTCACTTGTGGGGTAGTTATACTGCCCTGGCATTCTAGGGGCCCAAATGTGTGGTAAGGAGTTTGAAATCAAATTCTGTAAAAAATGACCTGTGAAATCCGAAAGGTGCTCTTTGGAATATGGGCCCCTTTGCCCACCTAGGCTGCAAAAAAGTGTCACACATCTGGTATCTCCGTACTCAGGAGAAGTTGGGGAATGTGTTTTGGGGTGTCATTTTACATATACCCATGCTGGGTGAGAGAAATATCTTGGCAAAAGACAACTTTTCCCATTTTTTTTATACAAAGTTGGCATTTGACCAAGATATTTCTCTCACCCAGCATGGGTATATATAAAATGACACCCCAAAACACATTCCCCACCTTCTCCTGAGTACGGAGATACCAGATGTGTGACACTTTTTTGCAGCCTAGGTGGGCAAAGGGGCCCATATTCCAAAGAGCACCTTTCGGATTTCACAGGTCATTTTTTACAGAATTTGATTTCAAACTCCTTACCACACATTTGGGCCCCTAGAATGCCAGGGCAGTATAACCACCCCACAAGTGACCCCATTTTGGAAAGAAGAGACCCCAAGGTATTTCGTGATGGGCATAGTGAGTTCATAGAAGTTTTTATTTTTTGTCACAAGTTAGTGGAATATGAGACTTTGTAAGAAAAGAAAAAAAAAAAAAAAAATCATCATTTTCCGCTAACTTGTGACAAAAAATAAAAAGTTCTATGAACTCACTATGCCCATCAGCGAATACCTTAGGGTGTGTACTTTCCGAAATGGGGTCATTTGTGGGGTGTTTGTACTGTCTGGCCATTGTAGAACCTCAGGAAACATGACAGGTGCTCAGAAAGTCAGAGCTGCTTCAAAAAGCGGAAATTCACATTTTTGTACCATAGTTTGTAAACGCTATAACTTTTACCCAAACCATTTTTTTTTTACCCAAACATTTTTTTTTTATCAAAGACATGTAGAACAATAAATTTAGAGCAAAATTTATATATGGATGTCGTTTTTTTTGCAAAATTTTACAACTGAAAGTGAAAAATGTCATTTTATTTGCAAAAAAATCGTTAAATTTCGATTAATAACAAAAAATGTAAAAATGTCAGCAGCTATGAAATACCACCAAATGAAAGCTCTATTAGTGAGAAGAAAAGGAGGTAAAATTCATTTGGGTGGTAAGTTGCATGACCGAGCAATAAACGGTGAAAGTAGTGTAGGTCAGAAGTGTAAAAAGTGGCCTGGTCTTTCAGGGTGTTTAAGCACTGGGGGCTGAGGTGGTTAAGACTGTGATAAATGTGGTTTGCCTATAGTCGGTTAATGCCTTTGTAAATGGTTTTAAAAAGTTGCATTTTTCAAAAAGTCGCACATGGAATTCCTTAAAAAGTCGCAAGTTGGTTTGCATTGGTCGCATGTTAAAAAAAAAATTGCACAGCATTAATTAATCAATCAGTGTTAAAAAGTCGCAGTCGTCAGACAATCAGGTGCCTGTTAATACTGAAGAAAAGCGAAGGAAAAAAAAATTTCACAGATGAAGAAAAAATATATATTAGTTGAAAAGGTAAATAATTTTGAAGAAATTTACAGTCGGAAAGTATAGGAATTGTGTATATGAGAATATCTTAAATTTATAATATATGTAATAATGGGTAAATGTGTGCCTTTAAAATATTCATTATGTCATGTGTTTGTGGGTCATTCCCTTGCGGATAAAGGGCACATTAATGTGGTCTGCAATACTGATCCTAATAACCTTCCCGTTTTATTTTTGAACAAGTCTAATTTCAGAGGAGTTTAATATCCATGGATGGACAGTGGTTAACATGGATGGTGGCTGGTTTTTGGAGATATGCATTTGAGGGTCCATTCACACGTCCATAACGTGTTTTGTGGCTCCACGGATCCGCACATTATCAAAACACAGACAACGGCAATATCCGTTCCACATTTTGCTGACCGCACATCACTGCCACTAATAGAATATGCCTGTTCTTGTCCCCAATTGTATTTCTTGCAGCAGCGGAATTGCGGATCCGGAAGTGCCAATGCGCAATTCCATGTCCAGGCAGCACATCGTGCTGCACCATAGAAATGATTTGGTCCGCAATTCCATGCAGCCAAATACCGAACAAAATGGCAGACGTGTGAATGGACCCTTATACGCCGTAATACAGCCACAGCTGTGCAAAGGCTGTGTGCATGTCTCCTTATTAGCCCTTAAAAATAAAATATGGGCAAATATTGGGGTGCAAATCAACAGTTTAGGAATTGACAAGAGATCTATTTCAGATTTAAAGAAGAAATAGCATGACTGTCATCGACTTTGTAAAATAAAATTGTCGAAAAATTCACAAAATGGTAAAGAAAACTGGAGGTGGTCCATGCAATACAACTTGTTTGAATGAAATAGAGGAACTAATTGCTAACACCTATCGTAAAGAGCAAATAGCTGGCATAGGAAACATGGATACAATGGATTTGGAGTTGCAAGAAGGTATATTTCTCAACTTATATGTTTAAATTTTCAATTAAATTAAAAATTTAGTAAAAATTATTCATTAACTGGAACAGTAAAGATTGTTGAATGTTTGTGGAAGAATTACATCTTGTATATTATTAGGTTTTCAAAATTTTTAAAAAAATTACAATAATTTGTCAAAAACAAAAGCCTATAAAGAGTAAATTTCTAAAAATTAATCTAATTTAAAAAAAAAATAAAAAATTTAGAAGCCCAATTAACGGATAACTTGGAAGAAGATTCGGAAATTTGTGTTGCTGCTGAAAATTACATGATTTTCCTATTTTATGACGTAAAGTCATGATTTTATTAAAGACACGGAGGCGAGTATTGCTTTCTCTTTCTTTACTAAAACTCACAGCAGCAAAGAAAAAAGCATCAATCAAACTGATAACCATGGCAACAAGCTCCTCCCCACTGTGCCTGTATAATAGTCTCTGGCTTTGTTGACTCCTCCTCTTTCTTTGGTGACGACCGATGTCCATAACTCTGAAGGCTAGAACCAAACTCTCCAACCACGGAAACTGTAATCCAACGGAAAACAACGCTACTCTTCAATGGAAGAAAGAAACCGGAAGATCAAACACCATCCGTATCCAAAAGACAGTATATTCAACCTATGAAAAGAAATAAGATAAAGGTAGAAAACATCCCAATATTGCACAAAATATTGTCAGCAGTGTAGAGTAATGAATATACCGCATAATCAGATGATGAAAAAAGATAATGTACAAAGACTAGTAAATAATGTATAAACAGAAAAAACTCAGGGAGGGCAAATGAAATGGGAGGGGCAATACTCGCCTCCGTGTCTTTAATAAAATCATGACTTTACGTCATAAAATAGGAAAATCATGTAATTTTATTACACGACACGGAGGCTCCTATTGCGAGTTTAAAGCTGACCTACAACAGAAGAAAAAACATGAACCGTAGGCCTGAAATAAAACTCACGAAACGTAGATACACGAGACCAATCTGCCATCTTCATAATATCCTCCAAACGCGCTCCAGCTAGTGCCGTAGATGTCGCAGAGGCTCCTCTAGTGGAATGAGCAGTGAAGATCGCAGTATCCACTCCTGCTAACGTCATAACCCATTTCACCCAACGGGCTAATGTGATCGTGGAGACTGGACGGAAAGGACGCCGATAGGACAGAAAAAGCTCAGGAGAAGACATGGAACGATGAGAGGCCATACGAGCCTCATATTCCTGAAGACATAACACTGGACAAAGAGCAGGAGAATCTGGGAAACTGGGGTACGAGACCGACCGAATACTGGTTTTGGTGCGACGTGTGATGTTGAACACGACCCCATCAGGAGTGAAAGAACGAGCGTCGTGATCCAAAGCGCGGACGTCTGACACTCTCTTGCAAGAAATTAAACAGAATAAATAGACCAGTTTGGCTGCAAGTTGACGGAGGGAAAGGTCCGTATTAGAAGGCCATGAGGAAAATAAGGAAAAGATCAAAGAGACATCCCAAGTGGAAGAGAAACGAGGCCTGGGAGGGCGAGAGAGACGGGAACCCTTGAGAAGTCTGTAAACGAGAGGGTGCTGACCAGCGGGACACCCGCCAAACCCTTGGTGAAATGCAGAAATGGCAGAACGGTACAAATTGATGGTACGGTAAGCCTTACCTTCTTCAAAAAGTGAAGCAAGAAACTGAAGAACTTCCGTTACAGTACTTGAAATGGGATCCAGGTGGCTAGCCAGGCACCAATCAGTCCAAGACCTCCAGGCTGATCGATAAGCTCGTCTGGTTCCCGGTGCCCAAGCTTCGTCCAATAGACGTCTAGCTGTTCCCTGAAATTCTGCATGCCAGGAGCTGAAGGGAGCCGTTGATGATGAGAGGGTGTCCTAAACCTGCTGGATCCAACAAGAGGTCTGGCAAGACCGGAAGAAGTAGAGGGCATTGGATCAGACATTCCATGAGTTGAGGGAACCAGGATTGTGTGGGCCAGAATGGAATTATGAGTACAAGATCCGCTCCCTGACAGCGGATCTGAGACAATACTTGAGATACCATCGCAAACGGGGGGAAGGCGTATGCGAGGTGGCCGGTCCAATCCTGGAGGAACGCATCGACTGCTTCCGCGTCCGGGTCCGGATGCCAGCTGTAAAAGCGTGGAAGTTGGGCGTTCAAACGGGACGCAAAGAGGTCTAAAGAGAATGGACCCCAACGGGAGGATATGGATGAGAATACTGTGCAATCTTACTTCCAATCTCCCGAGTCCGACAGGAAACGTGAGCTCCAGTCTGCGTGAGTATTGTGGAGTCCTGGCAAATACTCCGCCGTAACTGTGATTTCTCTGGCCAGGCAGAATGTCCAGAAGTCCCGAGCGAATCTGGATAGGATCGCAGAATGTGTGCCTCCCATGGCATTGACATATCGAACTGCGGAAATGTTGTCCATCCGTAGTCTGATGCAAATTCTGGATAAGCCGCTCGCAAAACTGCGAACTGCAAAAGAACCCGCCAGAATTTCTAAGGCGTTGATGTGGAGCTTGGATTCCTCTGGTCATTACACCCTCGCAGTAAGCACCCCAGCCGAGAAGGCTGGCATCCGAGTCTATCGTGAAGTCCGGTCGGGGACCCAATAATGCCTTCCCGTTCCAGGTCTCCAAGTTGTGGATCCACCACGTTAGTTCTTCTCTGGTGTCCTCGTCCAAGGTGACTAAATCTGCGTAAGATGCTCTCGCATGGAGGTGAGCAATCTTGAGACGCTGCATGCCGCGATAGTGTAAGGGAGCTGGAAATACTGCTTGAATTGACGAGGATAGGAGGCCTATGAATCGGGCAAGATGTCGCAGAGGAACTTGCTGGAGAGACAGAGTATGAAGAAGTTCCTTGCGGATGGCACGAACTTTGGCAGTTGGAAGGCTGAGAGACACTGTAGACGAATTGATAGTGAAGCCCAAGAATTCTATGGATTGGGCAGGAGTAAGTGACGACTTCTCCAGGTTGAGTAGGAATCCCAACTGGGACAACAGATCCATGGACCATTGTAGATGCTTAAGAAGGACTGAAGGGTCCTGGGCCATGATGAGGATATCGTCCAGATAAATAGTCAGACGAATCCCCCGAGCTCGGAGGTAGGATACAACTGGGAGCAGAATCTTGGTGAAGCACCAAGGGGCCGAGGAGAGGCCGAAGGGTAGGCATGTGAATCTCCAAATTTCCGCGTCCCAGAGGAAGCAAAGGAGATCCCTGCACGATTCGGCAACCGGGACTGTCAGGTAGGCATCTTTCAGGTCTAATTTGACCATCCAATCTCCCTGGAGGAGCATATCTTTGAGGAGATGAATGCCCTCCATCTTGAAGTGCCGGTATCGCACGAAGGTGTTTAGTGCCCGGAGGTTGATCACGGGTTGCATCTGGCCTCCTTTTTTGGCCACAAGAAACACACTGCTTATGATACTCTCGGATGAGGAGGGAGCTCGCTCTATGGCGCCTTTCTGACATAGTGCAGTCAATTCTTGATGTAATAGCAGGTGCATTGAGGACGAGAGAATCACAGGATATGGGTGAGGGATCTGGATTTGGGAGCAAACCAGCTCTATGTGAAACCCTTGGATGGTAGCAAGAACCCATGGATCGGCCGTGATGGTTGACCAGACATGGGAAAAAAGACGGAGCCTGCCCCCCACCCAAGGAATCAAAGAAGACATTGGTATATGACTTACCGAAAGGGCGTCTAGAAGATGAACCTCTGGCTCCACGTGAACGCCATGAAGATCCGCGGGTGGGGAAGAAGGTGGGCGGCTGTCGGAATTCCTGGTTGAAGGGACGATAGGAGAAGGAGCCTCGACCCGAACCCCGGGTCTGGTATGATGAACGGCCGGACAGGCGGCCCCTAGAGCTGCCGGCCCTGTTAGAGACCCGTACCTGTAAGACTCGTCTCATCGATGTCTGGGCCTTATCAAGGGCAGTAAAGGCTCCTACAAATCGGGACAGATCCTTAATGAAGGTATCTCCAAATAGCAATCCTTGAGCCTCTTTACCTGCTTCTGTCAGGGCTAAATTAGAGAGCTTAGGTTCGATTTTGAAAAGGATTGCTTTTCGTCTCTCGATAGAGAGTGAGGTATTCACATTACCCGTGATGCACACGGCACGTTGTACCCATCCCCGGAGTTCCTCCGGATCCACCAGAGTATTCTGGGTTCTGGCCGACTCCACCAGTTCAAATATTTTTGTAAGAGGGCCCAAAAGGTCCAATAATTTGTCCTGACAGGACTTCAAGGCCGATTCAAGGCCCTTTCTAGGGTTCCAGCCCGATTTTGATAGGAATTGGCACATTTTCGGATCTACTACGGGCGTTTCACAGACCTTATTGGGAATAATAGGTCTGGGGCATTCAGCTTTTAGCTTATTACGCGCCTCCTTAGAAAGGGGTTGGCGCACACGGGCCTCAAGGTATTTGGCCACATGGGGAGATGGGAGCCACTCCGCCGACCTCGGATGATGGATGGCATCAGGGTCAAAAAGGGGTTCACCCGCAGGATCCAAAATGGCCGAGGATTCCAGAGGAACCTCAATGGATGCAGTAGGCAGTGTATTAGGTACTGAGGATGGACCCGGATGGTCTGTATCCAAAGAATCCTCCTCCTCCATATCTATAAAGTCCGAAGACTGGTACTGAGCCTCCTCATCAGATTCGGAAACCGAACCACTCTCAAATTGCGCTCTGGCGCATTTCCATTGCCTCGCCTTTTCTGCCTGGCGGGCGTAGGCTCTCTTGCGCGAATGATGCGCGCCATCTTGGGTGGCTATTACTCCACCAGTCGTATTGGTTCTGGAGGCTGGTAACCCCTTTTCAGGTTTTGAGGAGGAAGGATGAGCCATAAGGGCCTCAGAGATGGAGCTCGAAATGGCTGAGGACATGGATCCCATAGCGGTCTGAATTGCAGCAGCCACAGAGCGTTGAATCGCTAAGGACTGTGCCTCAGAACAAATGGTGCCTGACTCCTGGACATGAGGGGTGACATTCAAACCCTCAGGGACAGGGCTACTCCCATGTACGTTGTCCCTAGACATGATGTAAAATGGGGCAACAGAAAACGCTTTTTTACCTCAGTAAAATTTTACTATTAATCACTCCCCAGGCAATGTGCAGGACAAGGAGAAGCTAATTGTTAAATATATATAAGAAAATTTATAATATGAGGGTCCGGAGAGTAGACAGTATAGATGCTGTGTGACAGAAGCAAATTCCGGTGTTCATAGGCAAGAAACGGCCGAAATCCCGCTAAATCTCGCGAGATCTCGGCGATTCCAAGCGCAGAGAGCGCGAAACTATGCTGCAGAGGGAAGGAGACGAAATCGCGGCCGAAATCGCGCGAGACTTCGGCCGTCTGAGGTGAACTGAGAGCACCAGCGGCGCAGACAAGGTAAGGGCTAAGAGACCCCAAAGCAGATAAAAAGCGCCAAGCAGGGCGAGAAAAAGAGGGGGAGACGGAACCCTAATAAGGGGAAGGAAGTTAAATAAAATAAAACACCTATAAAGGAAAAATATAATACCTCCAGAGCGGAGGGGGGGGGGGGGGGGAAACCCCATAAGCACAAGGAAGTTAAGCTATCACAGAACCGATAAGATAAATATTACAGTAAAATAAACGTAATTGTCAGAATAATATCCCCCACAGATATAGGGGAAAAAACTAGTACTTATCTGTGAGAGGAGCAGCAAAGTAAGAGGAGGAGTCAACAGAGCCAGAGACTATTATACAGGCACAGTGGGGAGGAGCTTGTTGCCATGGTTATCAGTTTGGTTGATGCTTTTTTCTTTGCTGCTGTGAGTTTTAGTAAAGAAAGAGAAAGCAATAGGAGCCTCCGTGTCGTGTAATAAAATTAATCTCAAAATGTAGAGAACACCAATTTTGATACTTTACAGGAAGAACACAATCCAAAACCATTACATGATGAAAATACAAGAAATGTACTAAATAGGTATATGAATGCAACCCAAAAGTTTTATAATGATCTCATTCAAACCCAAAGAGACATAGCAATGTCACTGCAAAATATAAGATCTGATTTGAATGTTGCACTAAATGAAATTTTTATGGAAGTTTCAAAAATGTGTAACATAATGGAACAACATAGCACTTCCCCAAAAAGTCCAAGAACCAGTGGTTCAAGCCCATCTACATCTATTGCATATAATGTTACCGAACTTGCAGATGAACCTCTGAACCTCAGTGTTTCTCAACAGTCATTGTCCCAAGAAGATGGTGCTAGACATTTTTCTAATTTGGAAAGCAAAGTTCCTCAAATCCCTCGAAAAAAAAAAGAAGCAAAATCCATTAAACAGACAAACATTCCAAAATAATTTTCTGATAAAGGAAAGTATCTCTTGAAGGTAAAAAAATAATTATCCAATCCCAAAGAGTGTCATGGGAAAAAGCAAAAATTTCAACAATAGAAAAATGTCCAACAACTAGTCAATTTGACTACTTGATTAATACTTTTTTGGGTTTAAATTCAAAAATTGACAAATGCATTATGTATCAATGACGCTACCAAACCTCATGGTGGCTGGATATTTGCTACTGGCACATTGCCTACAGTGGTGGAATGTTCATAGTTATGGTTTCAGACAAGCAAACATGGCAAGCGGTCTCTGGACACAAAGTGCAGCATCCGTTAGTTCAATAAAAGTTGCATTTTGTCATGTTTGTTGGGGTGATGTGGTCCACAGGCATTTTTTAATTTGGGATAGGATTGTATTTTAGATAGAAATTACAACAAGCAGTAGAAAGGATCCAGCAGGCTTGTCTAAAAAACCATTACTATAATTTGGATACAGAAGTTTGAAAGTCAACTCAGGCCACTTACACAATAGTGAAGTAATGGCCAAAGGGTGAGAGAGGCGCTCATAGGGTAAGTAAATCGAGGTACAACAGCTTCCTTCAAAGAGCTGGTGGATACGATAGACTCATCTGTTTTGGTTGCACCAGAGTTGAGTGCAACCGTATTGCAGGTGGGCTGTAAGGTATAAAAGTCGCATGTCGGTGCTGCCAGATGCGTCAGGAGACCCCTTGGGGCGAAGGCCAGGTCGCCACTCGGGTATATATAGGAAAACGTATCTCAGCTTGTCACTAAGAAGTGATCCAGCTGATAGACGATCATAAGGCGCAATTACCACAACCCGGTACAGGATACATCAAAATTTAATATGAGACGTAAACATAAATTTTGATGTATCCTGTAACGGGTTGTGCTAATTGCGCCTTATGATCGTCTATTAGCTGGATCACTTCTTAGTGTCAAGCTGAGATACGTTTTCCTACTTACACAATAGTGGCAGTGGTGTCCAACAGGTAATCTCCCTGCCATAATTTTGCTGCTGCTAGAGAACGCTTATGTCTGGTAATCCAGGCCCATTTTCCTTTATGTGGTGGCGCCAGATTGAGACCCACAGCATCGTCAACATGTCTATAGTAGGACAGAGTAATATTAATAATTTTCAAAGTTTAAGCCTGAGTTCACAACAGCGTTCTGCCTTTTCTGTTCTCTTAATGCGTTATAGTGGCCGGAAAATGGAAAGGACCGAATCTGCATATAACTGAGCCAAACGGAGCCTAGGGACCCCATAGATTGTAATAGGCTGCGTTTGGTTTACGCTCTGAAGATCATTTGGGAGCGGAGACAAAAGTAGTGCATGCAGGATTTTTTTATCTGCTTAAAAACACTTCCACTGGCTGAGAAACTAACGCACCCCATTTTAGTCTATGGGGCTCGTGGGCTCTGTTCCGCTCAGTTATGTGCCAAATCCGTCCTTTCATTTTTCCTGCTTCTAGAATGGAGTTGGAGAACTGACAGGCCAAACGCTGATTTGAACTTACTGAGGTCCCCTCTTGGCATGGATGCTGTGCTTCTTTTGGAGAAGCAGTCCATGACTGTTGTAGTCAATGTTGCATAAGTGGATTTACCTCTACAAGGGTGCCATAGCGTAACTTTTGGTCTGGCCGGAAATTCACCAGATGGGCCACACTGCTGAAGACCCGCTCTTTGTTGAAAATTTTATTAAAAGATATTTTATTGGTTAATTGTTTAAATTGCCTATGTATATTCTTATGTTTGCCCAAATGCTTTTGGATGGAATTATCCAATGTAAATGTGTTTCTTTGTTTAAACAAAAAAATTCAAATTAATTAAATTCGGTTCCTCAAAAAATGTATTTTATTTTATTTTTCTTAAAATGTGAAATAACGGTTAATTAAATTACACAAATATAAATTCGAAAAGTTTGACTATACACAAAACAATCAAAAAATATTAGTCATAAAATATTTTCACATAGACAAATCAAACCTACATTAGATATAAACTGTACTGTTTCAAATTCATTATGATACATAATGTTCAAAAAAATCAAACAATAAAAAAAAACAAAAAAAAAAACGTGTAACACTATCACATTGCGAACATGGTGAATGTGAACCAAAAATAAAATTTCAAGGCTATTATCTATAAAATTATCTAACAAAAGATACACTAAGAAAAATTAACCCATCAATGTATAATATTTATTTATCCAAAAAATGATTGGGTAATTTCACATCTAACAACATAACCATCATCATTTCCTTCTGCAAGTTTTATACCTTGAATACTTATTTCCTCTCGTAGATTTTCAGCAATATCAATTGATAATTTAAATTTGTTGGCTAAGTTGTGTAATATACAACAAGCGACAATAATTTTGCACACAAATTCAGGAGTGTACAAAAGTGCACCACCGGTCATATCCAACGAAATCTACTTTTTAAAAACACCAAAAACTCTTTCAATCATTCCCCTTGTTTTTTTATGTGCTTTGTTGAATCTTTTTTCTGCTTCCGAAGTTGGATTTAAATATGGCGCCATTAGCCATGTTTTCAGGCTGTATCCATTTCCTTTTTAAAAATAAAGATAAAAAATAAAAATATCCAATAATGTGTATTATCAAATACATTGATAACTTTAATTTTAAAACTATATATATACATTTTTTATTTTCTAAAATTAATATTTTTTTAAAAATAACACAAGATTAATATTAATGAGCTAAGATACATATGTTGCCAAACATAATTTATAAAAAAAATATAGTAAAACTAAAATTTATCTAAACTTAAAATTTTTATAAAATTCCTAAATTAAAAAAAAAATAGTGAAATGTTAAAAACAAAATCATAAAAATATATATTACCCAATAATAAGCCATTTCCAAAATCACCATCCATGAACTTTGTTGCGAAGCAGCTATTTTGCAGGATAAATGCGTCATGTGTGCTTCCTGGAAACTTGGCAACAACATCAGTGATCTCCATATTGGGGCCACAACACATTTGTACATTAATAGAGTGGAACATTTTACGATTGCAGTAGATCATCTCCACATCACTGGGTGGTATAAGAGCAACGTGAGTGCAGTCTATTAATGATATTATGTTTGGAAATCCAGCCTTGAGAAAGAAATCTTCTTTGAATTTAAAAATTTCCCCAGGTGATCTTGGAAAGTGAATATATGTTTTACACACAGAAATAATAGCCTTTATAACTTGGTGGAGTATTCTGGAAAATGTTGCCTGACTGAATCCAAAACGACCACCAATACAGTGTTGAAAGTTTCCAGTGGCCAAAAAATGCAACACAGATAATAGTTTCAGTTTCCCACTGATAGCTTGGGATCTATTTGATGTGTTGTTTATGATAGGTTTAATTTTGTCATAAAGTTCATAAAAAGCTTCTTCATTTAATCTGAAGGTTTGCTGAAAATTATCAACCGGTGTTGAATATAAAGTAAATCTGTTTCGAAAAAAAGTCTTTTTTTTCTTAATCTGGGGATAATTATATTTCCACACTGTAGATTGAGATACCTTTGTAACAGTAGAACATCCATTACAATAAAAATAAAATTATTATAAATAAAAAACTGAAACAAAAACGATAAAATACGTTTCAAACAAAATTCAAAACACAAAACAGTGTAATACAGTAAGGGAACACAGTTCGGACTAATTGCATTAATGGGCACTGTATATATACATTAGCCAAGCGGTTACATGGAAGCTGATTTGTGTTGGTGCATAAGTGACAAAATACAGTGTAGTCTGTGCTACTTTTAGTGCAAAAAAAATAATAATTTCAAAATAGACAACACAGGTGACTGATTTCCAACACAAACAGGGACAACTTGATGAGTTGAGCTCTGCCTGGACTCAATTCAATTTAGTGGGTCCGGTCAATATGTCAGAGACTTGAGGATGTAGGTGGCGGACCAAAGCACCACCTGCTCCAAGAGGCCAAGTAACATGCAGGCACAATAGATGTAATAACGCGGTTCTTTATTTAAGTGGGAAATTCTAAGTTTGAGGTACCTGACATTAGGACACAGCGAATGTCAGTGACTATAGCACTAAAAGTAAGGCTATTCTCACACCTGCGTTAGGTGGGGTTCTGTCTGGTATCTGCACAGACGGAACCGCATCTATAATGCAAATGCTTGTATCCCTTCAGAACGTTTCCGTTTGCATTACCATGACCAAAAAAGCAATCTTAAAAAAAAAAATTTAAAATTTTTCAAGATCATGCAAACGGATCAGTTTTGACTTACACTGAGTTGTAAAAAATTGATCCGTCCCCATTAACTTACATTGTAAGTCAGGACGGATCCGTTTGGCTCAGCATCGTTAGCAGCATTTTGATGTCCGCCTAACAGCGTTTTGGTTTCCGCATCCAGAGCGGAATGGGGGCTGAACGGAGGCAAACTGATGCCTTCTGAATGGATACTTATCCATTCAGAATGCATTGGGGCTAAACTGATCCGTTTTGAACAGCTTGCAAGCGCCCTGAAATAGATCTCACAAGGGGACCCAGAAAAGCCAGCGTGAAAGTAGCCTAAGGGCACAGAAAACTTTTAAAACGTGTCATGGACCCTGGGGGGGGGGACACTCAAGGAGCTGAGATTGGTGTTCCCCATCAAGGCAACACATAGACCCCCTTCCATGTACAGGAGCAGAGAGGAAAAGCAGGACAGACAAGAACACACACACACCCATCCATAACAGAACAAGGCTAACCCAAAAACTGGAACAAAGCATGTAATACAGACATAGGCATGGCATACAAATATGGACATAATGCCATATTGCAGAACAAGGCGGCACATTGAGACATAGATGGTTGGACCCATCGGAAAGCAATAAAGTGAAAACCTTTAAAGACCATACAAAAACATAAACAAGACAGAGCAGAAGGGTGAAACACACACGGCACTGACAGACTGACCCACAGCAAAGCACACACTGAAGGTGAAGGCTAATGTGCGCACCTGAGAGGACACAACCACTTAAAGGGGTTGTCTGTGATAGGGAACATTGCTATAATAGTCCAAGTGTGGCATACGCATTACATAAAACATGGAAACTTTTGCACAGATTTCAGCACTCCCGTTTTTAAATTTGAAATTCATAGCTGGAAGTTAATGGTTTCTACTCCACAGTGATGTACCGGGTCCCTTGCAGGTAAGCAAAGCTTCCTCTTCCGCTGCTCAGGTAGCCGTGTGTCGTCACTGGCTGCATAAGTAATTTTTGCAAAGCTGATTAAGGTGCGGAAACTAGGCTGGCCAACATTGCACTAAACCTCACCCCTCCAGTCCGGTGACGTCAACGGCCAAGGAGCTTTAGAATAAATGGGGGTGAATATTGATGAGGTGGCGAAGTTACAGCGATGCAGAGAGAGACACTTTAGGATCTAACAGGGAGGTAGGCAAACATTTTAAACATAATATGAAAACCCAGCTACAGGACAGCACATAAGCCACGAGTAACCTTGAAACCATCCATAAATACACACAAGGAGATGCGATTAGCAAAATGAGAGAAAAGTACATGGATTGTGCACCACTATGGCAAATCTAAAATGAGAGAAAAGTACATGGATTGTGCACCACTATGGCAAATCCCCAGCAGGCTGCTACATGCCACATTCAACATAGACACAGATGAAAAGAGACATTTTTTCCAACAATATTTCCTTTAAAAAAAACAAAAAACATAAACAAAGTCCAATTTAAGCTAAAATTAGACTTTTCTGGCTGCTCATCCTTATCATCTGCTAGCAAGTAGGGATGAGCGAACCCGAACTGTATAGTTCGGGTTCGTACCGAATTTTGGGGTGTCCGTGACACGGACCCGAACATTTTCGTAAAAGTCCGGGTTCGGGTTCGGTGTTCGGCGCTTTCTTGGCACTTTTTGAAAGGCTGCAAAGCAGCCAATCAACAAGCATCATACTACTTGCCCCAAGAGGCCATCACAGCCATGCCTACTATTGGCATGGCTGTGATTGGCCAGTGCAGCATGTGACCCAGCCTCTTTATAAGCTTGGGTCACGTAGCGCTGCACGTCACTCTGCTGTTACAAGTGTAGGGAGAGGTTGCAGCTGCGACGTTAGGGCGAGATTAGGCAGTGATTAACTCCTCCAAAAGACTTCATTCAGTGATCGATCTACAGCTGTGGATCATTGAACTGCTGCTATTCAATTGCTCACTGTTTTTAGGCTGCCCAGAGCGTTTTTCAGTCACTTTTTTCTGGGGTGATCGGCGGCCATTTTGTGGCTTGTGGTGCGCCAGCACAAGCTGCCACCAAGTACATTTAACCATCAATAGTGTGGTTATTTTTTGCTATATCCTACATCAGGGTCAAGCTGTCATCAAGTGCATTTAACCATCAATAGTGTGGTTATTTTTTGGCCATATACTACATCAGGGGCAAGCTGAGCCTGTCACCCAAGTGCATTTAACCATCAATAGTGTGGTTATTTTTTGCTATATCCTACATCAGGGTCAAGCTGTCATCAAGTGCATTTAACCATCAATAGTGTGGTTATTTTTTGGCCATATACTACATCAGGGGCAAGCTGAGGCTGTCACCCAAGTGCATTTAACCATCAATAGTGTGGTTATTTTTTGCTATATCCTACATCAGGGTCAAGCTGTCATCAAGTGCATTTAACCATCAATAGTGTGGTTATTTTTTGGCCATATACTACATCAGGGGCAAGCTGAGCCTGTCACCCAAGTGCATTTAACCATCAATAGTGTGGTTATTTTTTGGCTATATCCTACATCAGGGTCAAGCTGTCATCAAGTGCATTTAACCATCAATAGTGTGGTTATTTTTTGGCCATATACTACATCAGGGGCAAGCTAAGCATGTCATCCAAGTGCATTTAACCATCAATAGTGTGGTTATTTTTTGGCTATATCCTACATCAGGGTCAAGCTGTCATCAAGTGCATTTAACCATCAATAGTGTGGTTATTTTTTGGCTATATACTACATCAGGGGCAAGCTGAGCCTGTCACCCAGCGCCTAAAAAATAGGCCTCACATTTATATTCATCCAAATCTGTCATTACTGTTTTAGCTGGTCAAGTTATTTAGTGTTCGTCATCTGGGACCGAGCACCCCAAAGGCAGCTTCAAGGAGTTCCCTGGCATGGCACTTCTTCAAACAATGTGCTGACGACAAGACCCGAGTGGTTTGCACGCTGTGCCATCAGAGCCTGAAGCGAGGCATTAACGTTCTGAACCTTAGCACAACCTGCATGGCCAGGCACCTGCATGCAAAGCATGAACTGCAGTGGAGTAAACACCTTAAAAACAAGGAAGTCACTCAGGCTCCCCCTGCTACCTCTTCTGCTGCTGCCGCCTCGGCCTCTTCTGCTGCTGCCGCCGCCTGGGCCTCTTCCTCCGCCTCTGGAGGAACGTTGGCACCTGCTGCCCAGCAAACATGGGATGTACCACCAACACCACCACCTGCGTCACCAAGCATCTCAACCATGTCACACGGCAGCGTTCAGCTCAACTGCACACTGGGTAAATGTAGTGGCGGCTGGGCCCCAGGCGGAGAGCTGTTTGGCGCACGTCCTTCCGCCGCCAAGGATCGCAGGGCAACATTCTTTGCCTCCTGTCTCCTCCTCCTCCTACTCAGCTTCCTCCTCCTCTTCTTCCACCTGCTCATCCAGTCAGCCACACACCTTCACCACCAACTTCAGCACAGCCCAGGGTAAACGTCAGCAGGCCATTCTGAAACTCATATGTTTGGGGGACAGGCCCCACACCGCACAGGAGTTGTGGGGGGGTATAGAACAACAGACCGACGAGTGGTTGCTGCCGGTGAGCCTCAAGCCCGGCCTGGTGGTGTGCGATAATGGGCGAAATCTCATTGCAGCTCTGGGACTAGCCGGTTTGACGCACATCCCTTGCCTGGCGCATGTGCTGAATTTGGTGGTGCAGAAGTTCATTCACAACTACCCCGACATGTCAGAGCTGCTGCATAAAGTGCGGGCCGTCTGTTCGCGCTTCCGGCGTTCACATCCTGCCGCTGCTCGCCTGTCTGCGCTACAGCGTAACTTCGGCCTTCCCGCTCACCGCCTCATATGCGACGTGCCCACCAGGTGGAACTCCACCTTGCACATGCTGGACAGACTGTGCGAGCAGCAGCAGGCCATAGTGGAGTTTCAGCTGCAGCATGCACGGGTCAGTCGCACTGCGGAACAGCACCACTTCACCACCAATGACTGGGCCTCCATGCGAGACGTGTGTGCCCTGTTTCGAATACTCCACCAACATGGCCAGTGGCGATGACGCCGTTATCAGCGTTACAATACCACTTCTATGTTTCCTTGAGAAAACACTTAGGGCGATGATGGAAGAGGAGGTGGCCCAGGAGGAGGAGGAGGAAGAGGGGTCATTTTTAGCACTTTCAGGCCAGTCTCTTCGAAGTGACTCAGAGGGAGGTTTTTTGCAACAGCAGAGGCCAGGTACAAATGTGGCCAAACAGGGCCCACTACTGGAGGACGAGGAGGACGAGGATGAGGAGGAGGATGAGGATGAAGCAGGTTCACAGCGGGCTGGCACCCAACGTAGCTCGGGCCCATCACTGGTGCGTGGCTGGGGGAAAACGCAGGACGATGACGATACGCCTCCCACAGAGGACAGCTTGTCCTTACCTCTGGGCAGCCTGGCACACATGAGCGACTACATGCTGCAGTCCCTGCGCAATGACAGCAGAGTTGCCCACATTTTAACGTGTGCGGACTACTGGGTTGCCACCCTGCTGGATCCACGGTACAAAGACAATGTGCCCACCTTACTTCATGCACTGGAGCGTGATAGTAAGATGCGCGAGTACAAGCGCACGTTGGTAGACGCGCTACTGAGAGCATTCCCAAATGTCACAGGGGAACAAGTGGAAGCCCAAGGCGAAGTCAGAGGAGGAGCAAGAGGTCGCCAACGCAGCTGTGCCCCTCTGAGGGCAGGGTTAGCATGGCAGAGATGTGGAAAAGTTTTGTCACCACGCCACAGCTAACTGCACCACCACCTGATACGGAACGTGTTAGCAGGAGGCAACATTTCAATAACATGGTGGAACAGTACCTGTGCACACCCCTCCACGTACTGACTGATGGTTCGGCCCCATTCAACTTCTGGGTCTCCAAATTGTCCACGTGGCCAGAGCTAGCCTTTTATGCCTTGGAGGTGCTGGCCTGCCCGGCGGCCAGCGTTTTGTCTGAACGTGTATTCAGCACGGCAGGGGGCATCATTACAGACAAACGCAGCCGCCTGTCTACAGCCAATGTGGACAAGCTGACGTTCATAAAAATGAACCAGGCATGGATCCCACAGGACCTGTCCATCCCTTGTGCAGATTAGACATTAACTACCTCCCCTTAACAATATATTATTGTACTCCAGGGCACTTCCTCATTCAATCCTATTTTTATTTTCATTTTACCATTATATTGCGGGGCAACCCAAAGTTGAATGAACCTCTCCTCTGTCTGGGTGCCGGGGCCTAAAAATATTTGACAGTGGCCTGTTCCAGTGGTGGGTGACATGAAGCCTGATTCTCTGCTATGATATGAAGACTGATTCTCTGCTGACATGAAGCCTGAATCTCTGTTATGGGACCTCTCTCCTCTGTCTGGGTGCCGGGGCCTAAAAATATCTGACAGTGGCCTGTTCCAGTGGTGGGTGACGTGAAGCCTGATTCTCTGCTATGACATGAAGACTGATTCTCTGCTGACATGAAGCCTGAATCTCTGTTATGGGACCTCTCTCCTCTGTCTGGGTGCCTGGGCCTAAATATGTGACAATGGACTGTTCCAGTGGTGGGTGACGTGAAGCCTGATTCTCTGCTATGACATGAAGACTGAGTCTCTGCTGACATGAAGCCTGAATCTCTGTTATGGGACCTCTCTCCTCTGCCTGGGTGCCTGGGCCTAAATATGTGACAATGGACTGTTCCAGTGGTGGGTGACGTGAAGCCTGATTCTCTGCTATGACATGAAGACTGATTCTCTGCTGACATGAAGCCTGAATCTCTGTTATGGGACCTCTCTCCTCTGTCTCGGTGCCTGGGCCTAAATATGTGACCATGGACTGTTCCAGTGGTGGGTGACGTGAAGCCTAATTCTCTGCTATGACATGAAGACTGATTCTCTGCTGACATGAAGCCTGAATCTCTGTTATGGGACCTCTCTCCTCTGTCTGGGTGCCGGGGCCTAAAAATATCTGACAGTGGCCTGTTCCAGTGGTGGGTGACATGAAGCCTGATTCTCTGCTATGATATGAAGACTGATTCTCTGCTGACATGAAGCCTGAATCTCTGTTATGGGACCTCTCTCCTCTGTCTGGGTGCCGGGGCCTAAAAATATTTGACAGTGGCCTGTTCCAGTGGTGGGTGACATGAAGCCTGATTCTCTGCTATGACATGAAGACTGATTCTCTGCTGACATGAAGCCTGAATCTCTGTTATGGGACCTCTCTCCTCTGCCTGGGTGCCTGGGCCTAAATATGTGACAATGGACTGTTCCAGTGGTGGGTGACGTGAAGCCCGATTCTCTGCTATGACATGAAGACTGAGTCTCTGCTGACATGAAGCCAGATTCTCTGCTATGGGACCTCTCTCCTCTGCCTGGGTGCCTGGGCCTAAATATGTGACAATGGACTGTTCCAGTGGTGGGTGACGTGAAGCCTGATTCTCTGCTATGACATGAAGACTGATTCTCTGCTGACATGAAGCCTGAATCTCTGTTATGGGACCTCTCTCCTCTGTCTGGGTGCCGGGGCCTAAAAATATCTGACAGTGGCCTGTTCCAGGGGTGGGTGACATGAAGCCTGATTCTCTGCTATGACATGAAGACTGATTCTCTGCTGACATGAAGCCAGATTCTCTGCTATGGGACCTCTCTCCAATTGATATTGGTTAATTTTTATTTATTTTATTTTTATTTTAATTCATTTCCCTATCCACATTTGTTTGCAGGGGATTTAACTACATTTTGCTGCCTTTTGCAGCCCTCTAGCCCTTTCCTGGGCTGTTTTACAGCCTTTTTAGTGCCGAAAAGTTCGGGTCCCCATTGACTTCAATGGGGTTCGGGTTCGGGACGAAGTTCGGGTCGGGTTCGGATCCCGAACCCGAACATTTCCGGGAAGTTCGGCCGAACTTCTCGAACCCGAACATCCAGTTGTTCGCTCAACTCTATTAAGGAAGCCACACCAAACTTCCGTGTGGAAAATCATTTGAACCAGTTTGCCCAAATCCACATAAATTACACTGTAAAGTACAAAATTTACCTACCAATTGAAAGGTCAAATACAAATAGCAAACAGACTTGGTTTTCCAATAAAATGCCAGGGTTGCAACGCATGCTAAAGTCAAGACACATGCATAGACCCCCACAGAAAGCCACAAGCCAAACAATCAATCCATCTAACTAGCAAGCTAGGATTGGCTAATGGGGTTTATACTCCTCACTAATTACATTGATCTGCACCTGCATGGTGAATGAATCTGCGCTCCACCAAACAGGTGTATATCAGGTAAGTAATCATCCCTCAGCAACTGTCCTCTGGTACACATCCAATTTTCGATTCAAAATATCACCAACAGTTGCTATTGACACTGTTGTCTCATCAGGCTTTTTCAAATTAAATTTAGTGTATTTATTGCATTTTTTATTGTTACAAAAACATACTGAATTGTGTTTAAGTTGACTTTAGATATACATTTCGCAATAAACCATATTAATTGACCATTTTGACAAAACTTGTCACCACAATAACTACTCTAAACTGGCTTCAGTGATTGTGTGAACTGTTTGGATTTGAATCTTACTGTCCAAACCACAGATTTAGAAAAGTCGCACGTACTCAAACAAAACGTGTGACTTTTTAAAGCATTGTGCGACTTTTTTTTCAAAAAACAAGCCAGGACCAATCAGAAGGCTTATTATTGCTAAGTTGCACTAGGAGTTACTTGAATGACGCAGCAAAGACAGAGCCCAGTGGCAAAGCTGAAGAGAGGTTGTTGCTGGTAAGGCTACTTTCACACTAGCGTTCGGGTGTCCGCTTGTGAGCTCCGTTTGAAGGGGCTCACAAGCGGCCCCGAACGCATCCGTACTGCCCTAATGCATTCTGAGTGGACGCGGATCCACTCAGAATGCATCAGTCTGGCAGCGTTCAGCCTCCGCTCAGCAAGCGGACACCTGAACGCAGCTTGCAGCGTTCGGGTGTCCGTCTGGCCGTGTGGAGGCAAACGGATCCGTCCAGACTTACAATGTAAGTCAATGGGGACGGATCCGTTTGAAGATGACACCATATGGCTCAATCTTCAAACAGATCCGTCCCCCATTGACTTTCAATGTAAAGTCTGGATGGATCCGTCTGAAGCTACTTTCACACTTAGAATTTTTTCTAAGATATAATGCAGACGGATCCGTTCTGAACGAATCCCAAGTCTGCATTATATGAGCGGATCCGTCTGAGCAGACATCAGACGGACCCGCTCTGAACGGTAGTGTGAAAGTAGCCTAAGTTTGCTTACATGTGAGATGTATTTATGTATTGAATACTGATCAAAGTACCTAATGAAACAAAAGCTGCTAATTTAACACAAGAATAAAGGTCCAGGAAGTAGTGTGGTCAAGATGTCGAGATGGCTGAGTGCATTCAGCAATATTAAACAAATATTTAATTCAATGGGGTTTAACGTCTGTCTCCTGTTAAAAGTTGTCATATCGCAAATTTAAGAAAAGAGTACGGGAAAAACGAGAAAAATGTAAAAGAACAAGCGTCCCTAGCTACACAATTTTTTCATATAAATAGGACAGAGGTAAATAGGGAAAATATGCTGTTGGATAAGGCACAACAGAGCCTATTTTTTAAAGGGCAAAAACACTTTACTGAATCAGGCCGCCCAGGGAAACTCTTATCTAGGGTGATCTCCAGTCAGGAATCTAAAAAAAATATAGATATTATACGACTCCCTCATGGGAGGACGGTTAGGGGACACGACTCCATAGAGAGGGCTTTTCTT
This sequence comes from Bufo bufo, assembly GCF_905171765.1. Taxonomy (NCBI): domain Eukaryota; kingdom Metazoa; phylum Chordata; class Amphibia; order Anura; family Bufonidae; genus Bufo; species Bufo bufo. Next base: position 790,896,665 of record NC_053389.1, on the reverse strand, counting down.
GATTACTTCTCAGACCTCTATAGAGCCGATTGTAAGATCACAGATGAATTGATTGACTCTTATCTTGATGGTATAGCTTTCCCCACTATTACTTTGGTGCAAAGTAAGGTACTTGAGGCCGATCTCTCTATCCAGGAGCTGGAGGGCGCAATTACACTATGTGCGGGTAACTCCACCCCCGGCTCGGACGGACTTCCATACGAATTTTATGTCAGATACAAAGAGGATGTTTTCCCTAGACTGTTGGAGGTCCTTGCTGAGTCGGTGGAGGAGGGGAACCTGCCGGGTTCAATGATGGAAGCGGTAATAATACTAATTCCAAAAAAAGGTAAGGACCCCGTAGATATGGGATCCTACAGACCGATTTCGCTATTGAACGCCGATGTAAAGCTCCTGGCAAGGATTTTAGCGACAAGACTTTCTGGGGTAATCGCCTCCGTTGTCCATCCGGACCAGAACGGTTTTATGCAAAACAAAGGTACTCACCATAATCTCCATCGGCTTTTTGCCAACTTACAGGCCCCTGGTGGGTCTGCTCGCTTCACCCTGTCCTTAGATGCCTCAAAGGCCTTCGACAGGGTGGAGTGGCGATTTTTGTGGAAAGTTTTGGCGAGGATGGGCTTTGGGGAGAGATTTATAAATATGATTAAGACACTTTATAGGTCCCCTACGGCTAGGTTGAGTCTCAATGGGAGCCTCACTTCGAGCTTTTATCTAAATAGAGGTACCCGGCAGGGTTGCCCACTATCTTCACTTCTAATCAATATCTACATTGAGCCCTTGGCGCTGGCTTTTAGGCAGGATCCTCAAATTAAAGGTTTTGGAACACTAGGAGAGGAAGATCGTATCTCTCTATATGTGGACGATGTTCTTTTCTTTGCAGATAACACAGAGATAACTGTCCCAAGAATTATTCATAATGTTAAACTATTTGGTGGGGTATCAGGCTTAGATATAAACTGGTCAAAGACTATTCTGATGCCAATAGATTCAGTTACTCAAGAGGAACCCCTGATAACCCAGTTGGATCTGGTTGATGCCTTTCAATACTTGGGTATGATGATATCTCCCAAGGTTGAAGACTCAGTATATCTTAACCTGACCCCATTGATAACCAAAATAAGAGCAAAAATAGGGAACTGGCTAAGACTTCCCTTATCTAGAGCAGATCGAGTTTCACTGGTTAAAATGGTAATTCTACCTCAACTTCTCTATGTTCTTAGGAATCTACCTGTTTGGATAGAGGATAAATATTTCAAATTAATGGAAAGAGTAATCAACGATTTGATCTGGGGAAGAAAACGAGTGAGACTCAAATTGGAATACCTCTATAAGCCTTTGGACCATGGGGGTCTAAACCTCCCATGCTTCAAGGGCTATTTCATTTCCGCCCAGTTATGGACGTGCAATGAGTGGCCAAATAGCACCTTCCTGAGTAGCCTAGTAAGAAGCTCCCCACATAATATATTTACGCTTCTGGAATCAGGGTTATTGACTAATAGGGACCGGGGGCCTAAAGGGACTATAAAACTCCTAATGAAAATATGGGCTGTTACTAGAGAATGGTTGGGAGTAAAAGGATCACTCATATTCACGCCTCTTTGGCACAACACTCACTTACAGATATTAGATGGTATAGCACAGGATCAATTTTGGCAAAAAAATTGGATTCTTTCCCTGGCACAAGTTGTTAATAACGGAGAAATCATGCCGTTTGTGGAATTATCACATAGTGTTGAGAATTTGTCATGGTTTAGGTATTTTCATCTTCGTTCGGCACTTTTTAGTCTAGATAATAAATCACTGTTAGAAATAGATAATTCCTCCCCGCTAAATGAGCGGTTTGGGAAGGCACTAGTAAGAATGAAGATTTTTAAATATATATAAATTATTAATTAATTCACGGTTTTCTGAGACACAATCACCAGGGTAAAAGGCTTGGATGAGGGATTGCCCAAATATATAAAGTGTAGGATGGGGGAGTATTTTTACTAACCCAAATGTATTATCCCATAACTTCAATCATGTCCTAATACAGTTCAATATTTATCATAGGCTATATGTTACCCCTATTTGGCTCAACAAGTGTGGAATAAGAGATTCTTCCAACTGCCCTCGATGTGATACTGCCAGTGTGGATTACATACATATGATCTGGGCATGCCCAGAACTCGGGGCATATTGGAGTGGTATTAATCAGTTTCTTACTTACAAACTAAAAACACAGATTCCTCTTGAGCCACAATTGTTTTTACTGAACGATCTCTCGATATTAACTAGTCATAAACCCCAAAAGATCCTAATAGGCAGAATACTATTAATGGCCAGGGTCCTGATCAGTCGGAGTTGGTTTGCATGTCAGGCCCCAGAAGTAAATAAATGGATAAATCTGGTCAATAAGGTGAAAAATTATGAGCGGATTCTCTATAAGCAGAGGGGTGTAATTGAGAAATGGGCTAAGATATGGGATGGCTGGTAACTCTGATAGGATTCAATGAATGTAAAAATTACTATTCTATATTATATCTAATTTTTTATTTTTTTTGCCCCCTCTTCTCTCCTCCCTTCCCTTAATTTTTTAGGGGGGGGGGGTAGTAGGGGGAGGAGAAGAGGTGGGGGGGAAAATAAGTGGGTTTGAAAATGTATACTGATTTTCAATTATATTTTCGTGTACTGCTTGTATAGTAATAAAGTGTTAAATAAAAAAAATAAAAAGTACGCTATAAAAGTTGTGAATAAACACACAGCTTAGGCTAACTTCACACTTGTGGAAGGTTGTCCCTGGAGAAAAGTTCAGACTTTGGAACTGGACACCGGATACGCCAATCTGGATGTGACAGACCAAATTTTTGAGACACATCCGGATGAGGATCGGTCTTACAAATGCATTGCAAGAACGGATCCATCTCTCCGCTTGTCATGCGGACAGACGGATCCGTCTTGGTTTGTTTTTCTAAGTTTAACTGGTCTGCTCATGCACATACCCAAATGACAAATCTGACATTGTGGAAATTTGAATGCTGGATCTGGCAGTACTACATTTGTATGGGGACAAATGCCGAAACCCCCATTCAGGCAAGTCTACAGTTTTTAGCACCAGAGATAAAACCGTTGCATGCTATTGTTTTCATTTTTTTCCAGAACAGACAAATATACTGTACTGAAGACATCCTTGTGCATTCAGAACAGATTACTCTCCATTCAGAATGCAAGGGGATATGCCTGAGCAGTTCTTTTTCAGTATTGAGCCACTGTGACGGAACTCTATGCTGGGCAAGATAAACGCTATTGTGACAGTTTAGGCTACTTTTACACTGGTGTTGTGGCAGGCCAAGGGTCAGCCACGTGATGATCGTTGCCTCGTGTTCAGGTGAATGACGTCGACGGAGGAAAATGACAGAAGTCTGAGTATAGTTCAAAACCTTGTCAGGAACCCAACATGAAAGTGTCCTGGACCCTTTATTTATACACAGTTCAAAGGGTGTAACCCCTCAAAGTAAAACATGATTGGTTTACAGACATTTCAATAATGGCTTTTGAATCCATCTATTGATTGGTTAGTATTTTACAGTTTTCACTTCTCCAAAAATGTGTTAACTAATGAGTTTAGTTTTTTTTAGCAAGAGATGCATATTTTGGTTAGTAGTACGTACAAACCTTATCTTAACACACACAGTTCACTTATATAGTTTTTTTTTAGCTTACACTTGTTCTTTTCCAAATGTCACCACATTATATCACGTATACAGAGAAGTGAAAAACATCTTATGAATTTTATATCCACTTTCAGAAAAGCTGAATAATTTCCTTAACATTTCCCTCTTTTTTTTCCAATTTTTCTGTTCACGTGGTAGATGTTTTGTTCTGAAGGCTTCATTTTATCATGTGTGTGTGTGTGTCTTGCTAACTACTAACCTGCCTGGACAAACAAATGACCCCTTAGACAGCCCGTACTTCACAGAGTATACAGATAAGCTGCATAGACCATGCGATGCAAGCATCGATTCCAGTCTGTCTAGTAGTTGTCATTTAATTAAGCATACATACATTTTATTAAAACCACATACAGCACACAAACACACACTAAGTGGATGTAGGTGCAGCATTGTTGTTCCATGCATCATTGTCCATAGTTCTGGATACACCTTCTGCTCCTGTGTTGGAATCTCTAGGAGCTGGTAGGTCAGCTATACCTGCTAGGATCATCAGCAGTAAGCCTAAAAGTTTCTGTGTAGCTGTGGTCCTCTGTTGTAGAATCAGTAAGATGAACATCTTGGGCGTTGCTGTCCCTTGGTTGGACAGTGCTGTCAATCATGGCATATCCCTTGACCAATATGGTGAGTAGGCCTGGAACCACCTTGAAAGTCCACCTCCGTCCTCCTCTAGTCAACGTTATGGACACTTCGGTGATGGGAAACCTGGGATGGACACTTCCTTCCTGCCAAAGATGCGTCTCCATCCGAACTTCCACTTAGGTCCTAGAGCTACTTCATACAGAACAAAAAGTAATAAACGCAGTAACCGTACAACCTGAGTGATTCCATCTGGGACCCCCACTATAGTGACTCCATACTGTTGAGAGTATAGAGCTTGTGTGATCCCTAGGGTCTTCAGTATGTGTCCCATTGTCTCCCCAGTGAAGTGGGTACCTCTGTCTGACTATCACTTCTTGAATCCCATATCTGCAGACTACCTCTGACAATATTTTAGCAGTATTTTTGGCTGTAGCCGTAGTTACTGGCCGAGCTTCTGGCCAGCCTGAGAATACATCAATGGCTACAAGGACATACTCATATGTGCTCACCTTGAGTAGCTGTATGTAATCCACCTGCACTCTTTGAAACGGGTACAAGGGTTTGGGAGTGTGTTTCTTGGGGGTCTTTACAAACCTCCCAGGGTTATGTCTGGCACATGTAAGACAACCCTGAACAAACTCTTTTCAAAGAGGGTCTGAATTCCAGGTGCAAACCAATGTTCTAACACTAGTGCGCTCATAGCTCCTTTTGACAAATGAGTAGGGCCATGTGCTAATTTGGCCATCATCGGATACAAACGCCGAGGCAAACATGTTCTGCCATTTACCTGCCAGAGCTCTCCTGTCTTCATGACCCCCGCCTCCATCCATACCTTTTTGTCTTGAGGCGTTATCTGGGCCTGTAATTCCTACAAGAGCGACAAATCTGGCATAGTTGGAAAAAAACAATGTCAGGAGTGGCAGACCGTCTGCTTGTTTGGCTGCTTGGTCTGCTTGAGCATTTCCCACAGCTAGCGGATCATCTTGCTTCACATGGGCTGGCACTTTAACAATGGCTACCTCTGTTGGCAGCTCTAGGGCCTCTATGAGGCTCTGTACTGCTTCAGAATTTTTAATTGGTTTGCCCGATGAAGTCAGAAATCCCCTAGTTGTCCAGATAACACCAAAGTCATGTGCTACACCGAAAGCATACCTGGAATCAGTGTAACAATTTATTCTCAGTCCCTTACCCATTGTACATGCGTCAGTGAGTGCCTTCAACTCCGCCTCCTGTGCAGACGCACAAGATGGGAGTGGCTTTTGTATGATTACCTTACCATCTTGGATTACCGCATACCCGGTGACAAAGTGTCCTTGTTCATTATTCCACCATCTGGAGCCATCTACAAAATACTCAGCATCAGGATTAGTTAATGGTGTTTCAGTAACATTTGATAACCCTTTTGTTTCTGCAATCATCAATTCATGACAGTTATGATTTGCAACTGGATCAGACATTTTTACTACTCCCACTCCCCCCCTCTTCTAAATCCACTGGCATCAAAGTAGCTGGATTTAGAAGAGTACATCGCTGTAAGGTAATGTGGGGACTGAGTAGTGTCATCTCATATTTTGTGATTCTGGACAAATGTTTCAGTTTGGTGGTGTGTCAATACAATCCAAACTGGTAGAATAGTATGCAATGGGCCGCATACGGTCCCCGTGTTTCTGCATCAGTACACCTGAGGCAAATCCCCCTTGCTTGTGACAATACAATGTGAAACTTTGTTTGTAATTTGGGATGCCCAATGCTGGTGTTGTGGTGAGAGTGAGTTTTAATGCATGAAATGCAATCACAGCTCCTGGTGTGAGTTCAAAGGTCTCTCCTTTGAGGCAGTCATATAGTGGCTGCATCATCTGAGAGCAATCCTTAATCCAGGGGCGACAGTAACTGACAAGTCCAATAAAGGCAAGCAGAGCCCTTGGAGTACTTGGCAGGGGGTGCTGCTGTATAGCAGTAACCCTCTCAGTTGTGAGGTGTTTGGTACCTGGAGAAATACCGTGACCTAGGAAAATCACAGTAGATTTACAAAGTTGCAGCTTCTCTTTGGAGGCTTTACAACTATTTTCAGCAAGGAAAATAAGCAAAGATAAAGTTTATTCACACAGAGCTGTGACAACAAAACAACAGATCATCAATATATTGTAAAAGAACAGTGTCCGGCTGCCAGGACTGCAACACAAAGTGTAAAGCAGTAGAGAAAATATATCTGAGCTTACCAACACACGTGTGACAATAGATAAGGCATCATAAATGTTAAGTTTAACAGGCTTTGTTAGTGAGAGTTTAACAGACGTTCCCTCAACCCTTGACATATAAATGTAATCTGAGGAGATAAGCTCCTCAGCACATATTTTTCTTGTATTAGGGTATGGGCTGCTCCTGTGTCTACCAAAAAATCTGTTGAATTCCCTGTGTCCTCATATGTAGATGTGATGATTAGTTGTGGACCTGGGGTTGCGTCAAGGGGGTAGTTAACGTTGAGGGAACTCACAGGATTGCCGTCCAGTTACGTGGAGACTGAACCCCCACCTGCCTTTCCTGGAACCTGCCCTTAGGTTTAAAAGGTTGGTTAGCCATTATTGGCTTCTTTTTTTTTTTTTTTGTCTAGCTCAGCTCCCTTTGCTATGGCCACTAGGTCAGGGAACTGGCAGGTCCGCCAATCAGGGTGAGCCTTCTTTACAGCATCCCGTATGGGTGCTTTTAATCCGGACATAAATGTATGTTTTAGTAGTCTCATGTCCTTACTGTCTCCTGTCTCATACCCATAGTCAAACCAGAGCTGTTCTAAAGCTGTGGCATAGTCAGCTACAGTCTTCTTAGCGTCTTGTGTTTGCGTCATAAAAGGTATCAGTCTGATTGTCCTGTTGCTCTTTTACCCAGGGTTTAAGGGCCATGATAAATTCCTGGCCTGACTGGTCTGTGGCCTTATCCACAGGGACAGTACCAGGGGCCTTTGCCATCATTTGATTCTTAAGTACTTCCCCTCCTTTAGTCTCTAGAAGACTCTCCAGATCCGCCCAAGTGGCTTTATATGCGGTCTGGGTACTTTCCAATTTACGAAGGAAAGTACTGGGGACAGTACGGGGGTCTGGCAAAGTGCTACACATAGCCAGCAACTCACTAGGAGTCCATGGCCTATAAACCTCATAATCATGTGTTTCCAGTTGCCCAGCTGTTACTTTGGGGAGGGTATTATTGACTAATGGGTATAAGCCCACACGAGAGTGTGGCTTGGGCCCCCCACAGGCTGAGCATCTCTCTCTTGAGTCTGGGTTCTGTTGTCCACAATTAGGACAAGTCCACCCCTCCAGGCTTTTATATGGAGGTAGTGCTTTGGGAGGGAGAGATTTTTGTTGTTTATGGGGGATAATACACCGTACTTCAGAAGGGATTTTTAATTCTTTTGTTGGCAATTTAATTTCATCCCATATTTCATACATAGTCCCTTTGTCAGTGTCTTTTGCCTTATGGGCAGTCAAAGTCATTCCCTGGGCTACATCATACCACATTGTGGCCTGGTCATATTTGTTATGGTCTTCCAACCACCCCTTAATTTAGTGAGAAATTTCTGCCATACTGGTTCATCCAATGTTCCATTCACACCTGCTCCCAATTTCTTTAGCTTTTGTCTACAGTCTTTGGTTGCTTCAGTGCCCTTTGCGCATTGCATAATATCAATTACAGAGACCCATTTCTCTGCTCCCTTCTCAGAGGAACGCTTACTCTGTGGAGCCCCCATCTCGTGGGTGGCTCCTTGTAATTCACTATCCAGGTACTCGCACACCTGGTGATTTACAACAGTGCTGTGGACACACTACCGAGGCAGCACTATCAGTGGTGCCGTGTACACACTTCCGAGGCGGCATTACTAGTGGTGCCGTGGACACACTTCCGAGGCGGCACTACTTTTTCTACTACCAGTGGTGCTGTGGGCACACTTCCGAGGCAGCACTGATCCACTGGTCTGGCAATACTACAATATAGTCTTGCCCTCACACAGAGTAACTCACACGTCCTCTCTGGGGTTACTCTCTGGAAACCCCTTAAACCCCTCTACGTTCTTTCTATGGCACAGGTACTCGGGTGTCGGGTTTTTCCATGATCAATCTTGTCCCCTGATGAGCCTGACGACAACCAGGCGAAACGCGTAGGGACGCTTTTGAACATCTTCATTTCTCTACTTTTTCTTTTTTGATATTCACCTGGATATTCACCTTCACTATTGTTGGGTACTTATATTGTTCTAAATTGTTATTTTTTTCTGTATTTTAGTATAGGTCATTAATTAATTAGGGTAGTCTCTCTCCTCCCCTATTAGGGTCCTTACAGGGTCATCAGGAGGCACGAGAAACGGGATCGCCCTTATCAGGGCGGCTATTCCGTATTCAGGTAGGGAATCCTACATCAGGGCCAGAACTAGGGATATTTATCCCAACAGGTCCTCATTTACCCACTCCAACCCTTACCATATAACCTTAGTGGGAATTTACTACCAGACCTATAATTGTCTTTTTCCATATTCATTTTTGTTATTTGTTCATTTTTTGTATTTATAAAAGGGTGTAATTACTTTTATATAATAACAATAAAGGTTATATTTTAGAATGGTGGTAGTTCTGTGAAATTGTTTATATATATACCTCCTCATTCTGTTAACAGATTCCCCTGAACAGGATTGTGTTCAAACTGTGATTAATTTTGTCTTGTTTCGAATTTCATAACTATATGAATCAAATATCCATCACAATATCTATGTGATGGCCGGCTTTTTAAGCACGCAGACTAATGAAGATAGGTGGCTAACAGAAGCCAGTGAGATTTTTTCCGACAAAGAGTTAGTTCTATCTAATATAACCACTCCCTCAATTAAAACTATTTTTAAAGACCTGTATGACATCCATAAGGAATATATCAAAACGTGGTGGGAGATTCAATCCCTAAATAATTATATAAAAAATTCAATTGTCCCTAGTGGCCTCAGAATATATATTCGCCCAGCACCACGGATCAGTAGTCCAGAACTACTGGCGAAATGGGAAATTGAAGCCACTGCAAGTTCAATTAGATTTATGGGCTTGCTGCTCGAGCAAGAAAAGACTAATATTGAACAGCTTGAAAAGAAAAAATTGACCTTAACAGAGACAGCATTAAAGTTTAGAGACCACACTGACTTTGCCAATAAAGAACTTGAATTACAAAATAATATAGAAAAATATAGATCAATTCTTGTTGAAAGGAAACACAGACAGTTTTCAAAGGATTTAACTGAGTTTAAAAACAACACGGCCTACATTACCAAAGGAGTGGCAAAAAGGGGCTCAATTACTGATACATCAGCATCCGAATTAGAAAGCTCAGACCCCGAATCATCCACCTATCATCCACAATACCCCAATCAAAGATCTAATTGGAGGGGAAGAGGACGATACAGAGGACGCAATAGGTATTCGGCCCCAAGACCCAATTGGCGTAACGAACAATATTCGAGTGGTTACGTACCTAGACCATGGGGTCAACAAAACAGGGGTGGTTTGGCAGATGGGGCGAGACTCAATCAGGAACAATCCGAACAGATATGTTATACATCTGGGTCATCATCCTCATCAGCCACTCCAACTCCAAATATTCAAACTATAACCACAACTCCTGCGGCTTTTTTAGGCCCACCACCACCCAACATTTATGCGTTGAGAGACCGCCAATTAACGCAATCTCAGACCAACAAAAAATAGATAAATCATGTACAGAGAATACTTTAATCATTAATCTATCAGGGAAAATTCTGTCAGAAGATGAGATATCTGTACTAAGAAAGGGACTTACATATGCACCAACAACTAGATTTGATTGTTTCGAGTGGATTAAGGACATACAATTATTTACCAGAAAATTACGCTGGCATAAAATCTTTGTAACTTCTGACCTTAAAAGATGCCAGGAACTAGGCCTAGAAATGGGGGACTTAGAGGGCATGGATATCCTTATGCATCTTTTAGAAGAAAATGAACGACCAAGAGGTCAGGGTCCTTTTACGACCTTAAAAAATAAAAGTGTAAAAATGCCGCCAAAAACTTTGAATGATGCCAACATTGACATCTTTCTTAAATCAGTAACACGGGATTTGGAAAAAATAAGATACACCACTCCCGGAAAAAACTATACCCGGGCTGAAATAACGGCATTAAAAAATCTCAATACAAATAAGGACATCATCATCAAGCCCTCTGATAAAGGGGGAAACATCGTCGTCCTCTCGGTACAACAATATAAAGATATGTGTCACTCTCTAGTCTCTGATAAAAACAGCTATGTGGTCTTAAAGGGGGATCCGACTGAGAGATTTCAAACTGAACTTTCTCAGATCCTTAAAGAGGGCCTAGAAAATAAATGTATAGATCGGAAAGAATACGACTATCTGCTAACCGCGACACCAAAAATAGCGACACTATATGGACTCCCAAAAATACATAAAGGGACATCTCCCCTAAAGGGACGCCCCATAGTATCGGGAATAGAGGGCCTTACGCATCATTCCGGTATCTATATCGATAAAATTCTACGCCCCTTTGTCTCTACACTCCCTTCATACCTACGGGATACAACAGACTTACTACGAAGAGTTGAGGGAGTCAATATAGAGCCTGACAGTTGGTTCGCATCAATCGATGTAGAAGCCCTCTATACTTCCATCCCCCACAACAAGGGCTTATCAGCGGTAAAATATTATCTGGACTCAAGATCAATGGATCTATATCAACACAATCAGTTCACCCTTCAACTCCTTAATTTTGTATTGACGCACAACTATTTTATTTTTGAGGACCGCTTCTACCACCAGCTCAGGGGCACTGCGATGGGTAGCCCTTGTGCACCCACCTACGCTAATCTGCTCCTGGGCTGGTGGGAGGACACGGTCGTCTTTTCTGAATCTATGTCATCTTGGACCAAATTTATCACACTATGGTCCAGATACATAGATGATATTCTATTACTTTGGTCAGGTACAGCTAATCAATTTGAACAATTTATGCATGTCCTGAATTTGAATCATATCGGACTTTTTTTCACCTCAGAAATACATCACAATACCATCAATTTTTTGGATGTATGCCTGACCAGGGATGAACATAATCACATTAAGACGACTCTGTTCAGGAAAAAGACTTCTACCAACAGTCTGTTACGTTGGGATAGTTTCCACCCTATCCCCCTCAAAAGAGGCATCCCCAAAGGCCAGTTTCTAAGAGTTCGGAGGAACTGTTCTGACGACCATAGCTTCACACATGAAGCATCTAAACTTTTTGATAGGTTCAAACAAAGGGGTTACCCAGATCCATGCCTTTTCCAAGCATGGGACTGGGCCACCTCAAAAAATCGTACTACCTTACTCCAACCGCAACCTAAGAAAATAAATTTCCAAGATCCAATTAGAATCGTCGGCACCTTCGACTCAGAATCCAGACAGATCCGAGACATCTTAAATCGCTATTGGTCCCTTCTTAAGACGGATCCCGACCTAACGCAGGTCTTACCAGAATATCCGGCGATCACTTATAGACGTGGACGTAATATAGGCGATACATTGGTCCATAGTCACTTCGAGTCCCCAGAAAAGAATACATGGTTGTCGAACAGACAGGTGGGCACTTTCAAGTGCGGTAAATGCAAAGCTTGCACATTCATAGCCCCAGGCAAAACATTCATGAATAGCCGGGCAGATCGGACCTTTTATGCCCGCAGCTTTGCCAATTGTAACACCTCTGGATTGTCTATATGGCCGAATGTGACTGTGGGCTCATGTATGTCGGGAAAACCAAAAGAAGTTTCAAAAAACGTATCCTCGAACACATCGGGGATATTCGCAATAAACGAGATAAACCAATATCCAGACATGTATGGATGAATCATGCAGGGTCCAGTAAAAGCATCCATTTCTTCATGATCGAGGTTTTGAAAATGTCAAAGCGAGGTGGTGACTTAGATAAATTATTAAAACAGAAAGAATCTAGATGGATCTTTAGATTAAATACGGTCACACCAGCAGGACTAAATGAAAATATAGATTATGCGTGCTTTATTTGAGGCCTTTTATCTTACAGGATCAACCTATCATGTATATAGTACAACATATGTTGACTGGGTAGTTAACCGCCCTAATTTTGATCCTCATTTATATATATCAGTTAGTCACACCCTTATTAAATCTAACCACCCACTGGTAATTTATCAAATAGGGTATACACTATCTACTGATGTATCTGACTCATTTTGATATCCCTCATGTCGTCACATTATATCCCCCCCTTACTTCTTCATATTCATCCTGGGAAGTTTATTCTTCTCCCCTTGGCAATAATAATTGGTTATTTACAGTTTCATGTATTTTCTCCCCATTTATCTATTCTTGATTCCGACTGATAGTCACCTGACCGGCCCTTGTTGTCATATGTGAGCAGCGGCACCTACACGTCATCCTTATCTCCACGCTCCGGACCTATAGCTCCACCTAGTCAGATGTCCGATAGTGTGACATCACTAAGTAACGTGACCGGCACTTCAGTCACGTGTCTGTGTTGATTCTTTGACTACCATACTGCGGTCCTTATCTCCTTCTAACTCACGCCCCTGGATTTGTGACCTCATCTGGTCACATGTTGCGGCTACGCCTCTGACCCGATCACGTGGTGTACGTCTGACGTCAGACGTCAGACGTGATGAACTTTTGATCCTATCAGAGATCCGGTAGCATTATTTAAAGGTAACAACGCTGGCAGCACACTGCTATCCTATTGACCGGACGCCAGCATGCTATCAGGATGCACCAACAGACACTGGCCTCTCAACCTATGAATATCATCAACGGCCCATTATGTGTCCTTGGGGAACGCAAGTACCGCCTATCATTATAGCATCATCTAACTGCTACCTTTATTGTATAATATGTTGACAGTTCTGCCATATGACAGTATTATCTGACTGCCACTATTGTTGCGCCACATATTGACAGTTTTGCATTATGACTGTACTAACTGCTCCCAATGTCGCATTATATGTTGACACTCTATGTCTGATCTGGTATATAGACTTAGACTGATTATTTGAATTAGTGACATACTGTTGATTTTCATACTATGGTTGATAGTCACATTCTTATACCACTCCTTAGGCCTTACAATTTTTTGGTCCTTGACTACCAACCTACTACAATACTCCATGTGGGATATACATATGTGTATATAAATTGGATTGTGATATATAGGAGTCATCTCCGGAGGGATTATATATACTTTGACCCTATCTCTCAAGTCCATAACTGACATGATATCGATTTTTGTCGGACTAACTAACCAGCTATTAGGCTGATAGAGTATTTATACTTATTTGAGCCAGTGGTTTTCTATTATGATTTTATTAAATATCAAAATTAACTATCAAAAATAAATGAACTAAAGTGTATATAATAGTACATTAGGTACTCGGGTGTCGGGTTTTTCCATGATCAATCTTGTCCCCTGATGAGCCTGACGACAACCAGGCGAAACGCGTAGGGACGCTTTTGAACATCTTCATTTCTCTACTTTTTCTTTTTTGATATTCACCTGGATATTCACCTTCACTATTGTTGGGTACTTATATTGTTCTAAATTGTTATTTTTTTCTGTATTTTAGTATAGGTCATTAATTAATTAGGGTAGTCTCTCTCCTCCCCTATTAGGGTCCTTACAGGGTCATCAGGAGGCACGAGAAACGGGATCGCCCTTATCAGGGCGGCTATTCCGTATTCAGGTAGGGAATCCTACATCAGGGCCAGAACCAGGGATATTTATCCCAACAGGTCCTCATTTACCCACTCCAACCCTTACCATATAACCTTAGTGGGAATTTACTACCAGACCTATAATTGTCTTTTTCCATATTCATTTTTGTTATTTGTTCATTTTTTGTATTTATAAAAGGGTGTAATTACTTTCATATAATAACAATAAAGGTTATATTTTAGAATGGTGGTAGTTCTGTGAAATTATGGCACAGGAAGCAAACAAATACTGCAATCAAAATGATTATAACTGCAACCACCCAATCTAAACTGGTATCATAATACCCACGCATGTATACACTGTACAGCACAGGAATTGGCAACAATGCAGTAATTCTTCCTCACACAATATCAGCAGGCACTCAGTACATGGAAAACCACACAGTATGACATAACATTGAAACCACCCCTGACCTCAGGCGCCTTTTCAGGTACCAACAAGGAACTGCAGGGCCCCTATCCAATCTTACTGGACAGCTTTATACACACACTTCTCACAGCCTCCTCCAGGATAGGTCCATCAACCCTTTCTCCACCAGAACCAGACGCCTCCACAGTCAGGGACCGGACAAGCCAGTCAGCGAGCTCTAGACTTTCAGCTTGGCTCAGGAGGAGCAGGGCCAGACCCCTCCAAGATTCGGCTTATCTCAGCCACTCACACATTCGTGCATTCATACGCCTAAAGACAGTTTTGCACATATAAGGGAAATAATACATTCACCAGAACACGGTACAGGCACCACGCTCACACACTACACTGCAGAACAGTGAGCAGAGCTCAGGAGACAGGTAGTAACACAATGGGTTACTTACAGTGGTCTTCCTGGGTCCTGGTCTCCGTATCACGATCTGCAGCTAAGAGAGTTGTTGTGGTGTCCGCAATTCTCCACCAGAAAATGTTGTGGCAGGCCAAGGGTTCAGGTGAATGACGTCGACGGAGGAAAATGACAGAAGTCTGAGTACAGTTCAAAACCTTGTCAGGAACCCAACATGAAAGTGTCCTGGACCCTTTATTTATACACAGTTCAAAGGGTGTAACCCCTCAAGGTAAAACATGATTGGTTTACAGACATTTCAATAATGGCTTTTGAATCCATCTATTCATTGGTTAGTGTAACGGTCACGTCCACACACACACAGGGGAAAGGATAGTGACCACTGCGCTCCACCCTCACCCCTGGCCCTGCCTACTTGCCTCACGAGTCCTGATGACAGGGGACAACTGGACGACAGTCCCTAACTTAGGATACGTGCAGGGAAGACAGACAAGACAAAATACGGAACATGCTTCCAAACAGTCTCCATTCCACTCTGGAGGCGGAGAACAAAAAGATGCTTGTAGCGTTTGGATGTCCGTCTAACGAAACTGATCCAAACGGATCCGCCCAGACTTACAATGTAAGTCAATGTGGACGGATCCATTTACAATGACACTATATGGTGCAATTGAAAACAGACCCGCCTCCAATTGACTTTCTGTGTAAGTCAAAAGTGATCCGTTTGACTTCTCTTGAACCAAATGTATAAATTAATAATATTTTAAAAGTAATATTTTTAAAAAATGGAAATGCAAACAGATCCGTTCTGAATGGATACAAGCGTTTGCATTATAGGTGCGGATCCGTCTGTGCAGATCCCAGACGGATCCACACTTTATGCAAGTGTGAAAGTACAGTTTTTTAACCATAAATTTTATGGCTTATTACAACATTAATGTAGTCTATCTTTGTAATATGTAAAACATTTTTTTTATTTTTAGATATTTTCAAAGAGAATACTTTTGCAAAATTTGCAAGCAGGTACAGTATTCCAAAATGATGAAGAGTTGTAAAGAATCCAAGACATCCAAATACAGTTTTTCAACTAAGGCTACTTTCACACCTGCGTTCGGGTGTCCGCTCGTGAGCTCCGTTTGAAGGGGCTCACAAGCGGCCCCGAACGCATCCGTCCAGCCCTAATGCATTCTGAGTGGACGCGGATCCGCTCAGAATGCATCAGTCTGGCGGCGTTCAGCCTCCGCTCCGCTCAGCAAGCGGACCCCTGAACGCTGCTTGCAGCGTTCGGGTGTCCGCCTGGCCGTGCGGAGGCAAGCGGATCCGTCCAGACTTACAATGTAAGTCAATGGGGACGGATCCGTTTGAAGAT
This sequence comes from Bufo bufo, assembly GCF_905171765.1. Taxonomy (NCBI): domain Eukaryota; kingdom Metazoa; phylum Chordata; class Amphibia; order Anura; family Bufonidae; genus Bufo; species Bufo bufo. Next base: position 790,880,405 of record NC_053389.1, on the reverse strand, counting down.
GACACAATATGGCTCAATCTTCAAACGGATCCGTCCCCATTGGCTTTCAATGTAAAGTCTGAACGGATCCGCTCAGGCTACTTTCACACTTAGAATTTTTTCTAAGTTATAATGCAGACGGATCCGTTCTGAACGGATACAAACGTCTGCATTATAGGAGCGGATCCGTCTGAGCAGACATCAGACGGACCCGCTCTGAACGGCAGTGTGAAAGTAGCCTTAATTTTACCATTGTAAATTTGTTAACAAATAAGGAATTGTAAAGTATGGACAAATGAGGCCCAAATAGTGTAGACCAGGGATGTCCAAACTTGGCACCTTGAGATGTTTCTAAACTCAAACTGCAAGGTTGCTTACAGCTTTCAGCCTACAGCAGGGCTGGGTGGAAGTTAAAGTGTTTCAACAGCTGGAGGGCCAAGTTTGGCCATTTCTGTTGTAGACCGTTATGGAAAAATCTGCCAATATTAATAATGACCTACTATATTAGTGTACAGTGACAAATCAATGTCATTTGACAGTGTACAATGCTGCTTTCTCAATATTGTTGGAACATTGGATATATCTCCAGTAGTTGGTACACTTTTCTTGTGTTGCTGTTTGCAGACCTCTGGACTTTCACCAGGAAATTTGTGTGGCCCTGCTTGCACTTCCACGTGCCTTGGTGTATCAGGTTTGGATTTATCTGGCATTTTGTTTCTAAGATGTGGAAAACTTCTCTAATACAAATATGTAATACCCTATATTTTAAGGATAAACATGTTTATGTTTTTTGTGTTACAGATTAAAGTTAAAAGATTCATCAAACCAAGGAGACCGTTGTTTTACATACATTTTCGCGCAAAATGGCTTCCAGCAGTAAGTTTTTTTTTTTTTTTCAAAATTTTATTCTATTGACACAGGAAAATATAAAAAGAGAGCAGCACCTTTTACAAGAAAGGAACTATTTGCAATGGTTAAATATATGGATGAAATGGGTTATGAGGAAGCGTGTCGTGGAGAAGTTCATGAGAAAAAATGTAGAATCCTACTTGAGCTTTCAAGCCTACTGTATAATGAATATGGCACAAAACATACAAGACGTCAAATTCTGAAACGCTACTCCAATTTGAAAGTTAGACAGAGAACTATGTTGGCATCGATTCGAAAGTCCATTGCTCTAGGTAAATATTTTTTTTTTTTTTTTAAACTTTCGATCAACGGCATATATTTGTGAAAAATAAATACAACTAGCATCTGTTTTTAAAGAATTCCATAGTTTTTATTTCTGTTTTTATTTCTGTTAGTGAAAATTTTTCTCAAGACACACAAACTCCAAAAAAAGAGGTTTCACACTAACATTATGGCTGCCATTGTTGTTTAGGCCTCAGGCACATGATAGTTCTGTTTTTTGGGGATTGCCAACCACAAATCTGCCAAAACTGAAAGCCGCCCCAGTGGCTTGCACAATTTACCAAACCCAACGGCCGGCCCAATGTACAAATGCCTAATCTTTTCTGCAAAATGGACAAGATTATTTATTTTTTTATTGCAAGCCCCACGGAACGGAGCAACGGATGTGAACAGCAGATGTAGTAGTGGGCGCATCTTTGGTGGGCCTATTGAAGTTAATGGTTCTGCATCTGAGCAGACAAAATGTTGTCTCGGATGCTGACCCAAACAACGGCCGTGTGCATGTGGCCTAAATGTTAGAACAAGATGTAAAATAAAAATTGATGAATGAATAAAATTGAAGAACATATCCATTCTGCGGCCCTACACTTGTATTATGAGTGAAGCCTTTATAAGTCATTACATTAGCTATTAAGCCTAATTGAAGTCTATTTTAAGTGTCTAAACACAGATCTATCTGGGTCCCGTTTTGCAAGATGTAAAACAATGGCAAATGTACAGGTCTTTGAATTCCTAGATGATGCATTTTGCTTTCCCATACACTTTGATTAGGCTAGGAAGCCAATGGCTAGGAAGCCAATGAAATGGCTTTTTAGCATTATTTTTGGCCAATTCCATTATTTAACCTTATAACCATGTGATAAGGGAAGTCCAAACTCAAATCCCTTATGCTAGCCTTACATCACCATTATCTGGAAGTTTTAACTCTTAAAATCTAAACACATTTCAGATTATATGATTGAGTTGTTGGAGTCACCGTTGTTCCACAACAACATATTTGTACTACAATAGAGGCTTGCTTAAACTTTAAAATACTTTTTTAGTGGGCTGACAGGTTGCAGTGCAACATGGTTGAATCCAATTGCTATTTTTACATTTTTAGAACCTTTCAAATCCTGTATGGTGGACAATTGTGTACATTTTAAAAAGGAGCATAATCAAATTGGATATTGGCCCTTTACATACAGTACATTTGCAACATATATATATATATATATATATATATACACATATATATACATATATACATACACATATATATACACACACAATTTTTTAAATATACATTTTTTACAGTCAACATTACTATTTGTATTAATAATATATTTGTCAATACAGATGGAAAAAGTGGAGAAAAAATAGTTACAGTTAACAAGAAAAAAAAAAAAAAATGATCCAAAACAAAGCAGAGGAACAATTACAGGTTAAGTGATATCTATTTTACAATTTAAATTATTGTGACATATATAGTACTAATTTTATATTAATTAATTTTTTACATTTACACCCCAAATAGGATGTTGAATATCAACCTGAAGATATTATAACTTTAAATTTGGAACCAGTTGAGATTGAAAATGCACCGGCAGTTACCCAAGAATGTCAATTGGCAAACATCACTGCAACGCTTGAGAATAAAATAGAATCTGAACTTCAGAAGCTGACTCTCCTTTTCCAGAACCAATTTAATTCTATAATGGAGGCCATAGATGATTTCAAGAAACACGTAGTTCAATTAGAGCAAAAAAGCATTTTATTCAACACATAAAAAGTGTTAATGTAATGTTTCAACATTTTTACACTGTTAAGTTAAATTTGGAACCTCAACGTGTTGAAATTTCCAAGTTCAAAAAGTTTGATTTGCAGAACATCTGTGAAAGAGAATGTTAAGTTATTAAAGTTATATTTTTTTTAAAATACGGATGGCTATCTGATTTCCGCTTAATAAACAGATTTTTTTTGGCCATCACTCATATGTTGGTTTTCATTTAGTAATTACAAACAGTGCTTATTTGTCTAAAGCAAATGCCGGTAGAATCACACAACAGAAGCATATGTTTGTTAGGTAGTTATTCTGTCTTTATGCAGAGCGCGTATTTGTAGTTAATAAAAACACTTTTTACACAAACTAAACAAATCACTAACTTTTCACAAAACGATGTTATGTTTAATAAATGACCGATGTTTCATGACAATGATAGTCTTATGCCTCATGCACACGACCGGATGCACACAAAACGAAATCCGCCCGTGTTTCCATCGGCAATTTGCCGAACGGAACAGTCTCTTGCAATATAAATGCCTATTCTTGTTGGCAAAGCGTAGACAATAATAGGACTTTTTTTTTTTTGTAGCGGGGCCACAGAACGGAGCCACAAATGGAGACAGCACACGGAGTGCTGTACACATCTTTTGCAGCCCCATTGAAGTCAATGGGTCCGCATCCGAGCCGCCAAAATGCCTCATCGCCACATTCCACAGTCAATTACTTAGAATATTAATTTTTAATGGGCCATCTAATTGGAAGTACTTTGCCCACTTGTACATGAATGCCCCGCCCTCATAAAGTCAGACTTTCAACTTCTGCAAAGATCTACATCCCCTGCCAGGGGCTCACACAGATTTTTAGCCATTTATGATGTAAGATACCCTTTACAATTATTGGATCACTACCAAAACACAGGCATAATTATGTAATTTTTATTTAATACATTCCTAAACTGTGATGGGTACCCTGCATCTGTAATTATTATAACGCTATGTGACCCACAATAACGCTGGAAGGTCAGGGCGGGTGCTGGCATGATGACTTAATGCAGGAGGAAATCTAGTCTGCAAGGTACCTTAGTGCATGGCCGTGTCCCAATTCAAGTCTGTACCTTTTTTACAAAACTAATGGTTTAACTTACCCCATTAGGAATACTGCATTATACATGTTTGTTTTTTTTTTTTTAAATGACAAAATGACAACACAAGGTGTAAAGGCAAGTACAACTAATAGTCAGTGCCACTAACATCAGGCAGTGTCTGGGTTAGCATCAGGCATGGCCAGACAGCTGCCGGAGCCCCTTGCTTCAGGGGAGGCCCACTGAGCTGCTAGGAGCAGTTCCATCAATCCAGATTGAATAACTCATTGCTGTCATGTCACTCACATTACCCCTTTGTGGGGCACCATCTGAGTCTCTCAAGGCTGGTGCAGCTTAAGACACCACCCCTCTACAGCTGACTGAGGAGAGAGACCATCATGTTTGAAGCAGCAAACTGAGTCCAGGCTCATGTCCTCGACCGTATGCCCTCCGAGAGATATGGTCCGTCAGCGGCCCATTTGTCCAGGAGCAACATACATCGTGCGCTTGGTATCACATAGCATATTAAATTGCTATGATGCTGTGCACATTGGGCCACCCACAAGACTATTCGGCACTCATAAGATCATATCAGTGCTGGACACTAGTCTGGGTGGCGGGCAGATGTGCACTGCATTATAGGCAACTATGATGCTGTGTGCTACCGTGTGCACGATGTATGCCGCTCAGGGACATATGGGCCGCTCACGGACGGTTTGGCTTTAAGGTGATACGGTCATGGTCATGTGCCCTAAGGCTGAAAGCACGCAACCAAGGATCATGGGCCGTGGGATACCAGCCTGGATTCAACCTTAATGCAGGAGTACACTCTTGTGGCTTGCCCTACATTTTCTGTCAAGTGTACACTCCTCCACAATGTGAAGATTATGTTGTGGCCGTTCATGTGCGCTACCATAATCCCACTATTTTACTGCCAAAGCCATGGGTCACTATTTGATTGTATAAAATTGAGTTCTTAGGCAATTGCGATCTAGCGAAGCTTGGATCTGCTCCCTTTGTGCTGTCGTTGTAGATCAGGCATCCTCAAACTGCGGCCCTCCAGCTGTTGTAAAACTCCAACTCCCAGCATGCCCTGCAGTAGGCTGATAGCTGTAGGGTGTTTAAGCATGCAGGGAGTTGCTGTTTTGCAACAGCTGGAGGGCCGCAGTTTGAGAATGCCTGGTGTAGATTGTAGTGCAGAGACCCGCTAGGATATCCAGGACAGGACACTGCTGGAGGGTTGAAGGAGTACTGTGGCCCCAACTACACCAAGCAGGATATGCAAAGAAGACAATAGTATAGCTCCACGCATGGCCTTCTGCTCACATGCATTATTATTGAGACCATGGAATTAGCCTTCAAAGCGTACATCAATATTCTCCTGCCCCTGTAAAATCAAAAAAATGACAATACCCATGCACAATACTTCCTCCTTTTCTTTCTGTTCTCCAAAAGGGTTATATTTTTGGGTGCCAGTGGTCTGCGGAAAACGTTGTCATTGTCTATGACGAGACAAACACTTTGATATACATGGTAAATTCACATAATATGTAACTTAAATGCAAATTTATTGATTCCTAAGATGCGAGGCCTTTGCAATTTTAAAATTTTAAAGGGTTAACCTGAATCTGCTACAGCCACCCCATCTGCCACGTCCCACAGTGTGAATACTATTACCCTGCTCCATGTGGTGCATGTGCTGCTTATTCCAGTACACTGTATATAAGTTAGGTTTTGTGGTGGAGCAGCCAATGGCAGCCAAGGAAGTTTACATAGCGTCAAGCTATTACATGTGTTCTTTTTGGGCAATACTGTGCAAAGGCAATAAAATACAGAAAATAGTTTTAAAAAAAACAAACAAACAAAAAAACAAACAAACGAGAATTGGTTACAATAAATTCAAAATGCCTTAATTTATATTCATAAATGTAAAAACTTAAATAACGGAAAATACAAGGAATTTCAAACCCAAAAAAAAAAAGTTAGATATAGAAACACTTTAAAACATTTAACATTTTATAGATTTGAGCTGCCAGACTTTACAAGGTAATAAGAATGTAAAAAAAGGAGTCTTCAGTTCAGTTTCATAGCAATGTTAGTTGCACTGGACAATTATTCTCAACATAAGCATGGTATGCAGTGGAGTGTTTTTGCGCATTTTTCTGAGACCTTTGTGCGATTTTTGGAAAAGTTGCAATAGTAAATCTGTCTAGCCAATGATTTGCATAAGGCAAAAACGCCCATTTACACAAAACTGGAGTGCTTAGTGCTTTCCTTGAAAAAGTCGCAAAAAATTTTGCAAATTATTCATTTGCGCATTTTTGTGCGACTTTTCCACTCCAGAAAAGTGACTTTGCCTAATGATAAATCTGGCCCTTAGACTCCAACTGAGGGAATTTTTATTACATAAACATGATCTCCGTTTGAAAGCTGTTAGAGCCACTTTCTATTCCCAAGATAATAAAGCGGGACGATTGCTAGCACAATGCCTAAAACACCGGGCAGATAAGGCAAAAATATCCCACCTGAAGGATGCCTGTTCCGGTTCTAAAGTCATGTCCCCACAACATATAGCTGATTCCTTTGGTAAATTCTATGCATCACTCTACAATCTGGCACCCCAAAACAAAGTCAACCCCCCTTCACAGGAAGCTATATCCGACTTCCTGAAAGATTTAGGCCTAGTTAGAATCTCGGACTCCCAACTGCAGGAAGTAAATACCCCCTTTACAGTTGGGGAAATCAAAGCTATCATCAATTCTCTCCCTAACTACAAGGTCCCTGGCCCTGATGGCCTATCCAGTATATACTACAAAACCTTCCACCCTCAGCTTTACCAACATTTACTCAAGATCTTTAACTCTGCAATGACTACCAGTGTCTTCCCAAGAGAAATGTTGAAAGCAACAATAGTTACAATCCTCAAACCGGATAAACCTACAGATGATCCAAAAAACTATTGTCTGATATCCCTTCTAAACTCCGACATTAACACATTCGCTAAAGCCTTGGCAAATAGATTGGCCCCATTGAATCCGATTTGAGTCAATAAGGATCAGGTGGGTTTTGTGAAAGGCCGACAAATACAGGAGAACTCGAGGATGAGGATTGCAGTGGCCATCTTTAAAGATCAAGGGATCCGGCTGCGTTTGTAACATTAGACGCGGAGAAGGCGTTCGACCGCATTAACTGGTCGTTCGCCTTCTCTGGACTCTCTGATGGGGTTCTCTGGACCCATTCTATCCTCAATTGAAGCCTTATATTCAAGTACATCTGCACGGGTGTTGGTGAATGGAGCTCTGTCAAAACCCTTCCTGATAACAAACAGAACCAGACAGGGTTGCCCCTTTTCACCTTTGATGTTCATACTATATATTAAACCCCTGGCCCAGGCCATTAGATTTAATAAGAAAATACAGGGTGTCAAAATTGGAGACCAAACCCACTCTATAAGTTTATACGCTGATGATGTGATTCTTACACTTAGTGACTCGGAAGGCTCTTTACACACTGCCTTAGATATCATATTGGATATTAGCCAGTTGCCTTACTATAAATTGAACAACTCAAAATCCCAGGCTTTACCTATAAATATGAGTCCCCAAAGAGTTGTGCTTTTAAAAGATAAGCTTGACTTAGATTGGCAATCTAGGGAGGTCAAGTAACTAGGTATAAACCCGACGTCGTCAGTTGCTCACCTATCTAAAGCAAACTACCTACCTCATCTAGCATCTTTGGAGAAGGAAGTAGCTAACTTCGCTAAATATGACATTTCCTGGTTGGGTAGATTGGCTTCTTTCCAAATGTTTTCTCTGCCTAAGCTTTTGTACTTATTTAGAATCCTCCCGATTAGACTCCCCAAATCCCTTTTCAACAACTGCTCTAAACTGTTGAATTCCTTTATCTGGAAGAAAGGGAAACCCTGGATAGCAACTAAATTACTCCAGAGTAGAAGACAGGCCGGAGGGTTCAGCCTCCCAAATATATATACGATTATTACTTGGCGACTCAGGTAACCCAACTGGAAAGCTGGTGGAAGAGAGACCTCACCAAACACTAGATACACATAGCCCCACTGCAGTGATTTCAAACGACCTTAGAGCCCTTCTGTTGGCCTCGTTGGTCCCTTCCTATAAAAGCCCTGTCCTACCTCATTTTAAAGCAGTTGCCATCTCTAACTGGTCCCACTTCCATGGGTTGTGCTCAAACACTGTTCATTCAATAAGAGAATTCGCACCTTTGGCCACTTTAGACCATCTTACTCCTGACCTGTGTGTGGGGGTGGAGGAAACATGGAATAGATGTATGTGACGATTCGCGATCTCAGCAACATGAAGAAATCGCGAATGCGTCCGGTTTTAAAATCACCAGAGCCTTTGTCTGCACACAAAGAGTTAAAATCTTTTTTCAACCCAAAGTAATTCACCCTTTCAAGCACAGCTCACAGATCAGAGGTACAATTAGCACCTCCTTGCCAAAGACTCTTCCTGCCCCCATGCCAGGTTAAGTACCCATCAATCTGGTATTTTCCTGACAGAACCTCATAAAAAACTCCCTTTCTGTAGTCGGAGCGGCTCCAACCCCAGCAGGAAGGCTCACACCTTAAGCCTTGTCAGAAAGCTTCAAAAGAAAAGGACAGATCTGTATCAGACAGCTGGATGATACAGGGAGAAAGGTGACTTTGCAGTCACCCTCCATTCCATAGATCTCATATTTTCCCATATTTCCCTCATATTTCGTAGGATAGGAAAATACAAAATGAATAATCTCTTCAGGAATTATTCAGATTATTCAGATTATTATAACACACCTTCCAGGAAACCTGCGGGCAAATCAGAGATTCCCGATTCTGAGATATAAAGGTTCTCAGGCACACTGTATTGCCGTACAGTCATATTTGGTATCAGATGATGCGTAAAATTGTACTGATTATCAATATCAACTCTATTTCTTGTTTGGACTTACGGGTACGGAGAAATGGGCAAAGCAAAGATTCTACCAGATCTTCTCCTTATGAGGCAAAGGATTGCCCCTGTTCCAATTACACAAGGCTGGACCTATACCTGTCATAACCATTCCCTGCTTCAGAGTGGGTAAAAACAGTGACGCACTCAGGTTCTGGGTCCTTCACCTACCATCTGACGTCGACTAACATCACAACCGCCCGCTGGACACGGGCACCCCGCCATCTTGGATTATTCCTTACAAAGACTTTTGTCAAAAATCTTTTACTGGATTATACCACGGTAATTCTGAACTTACAGATAGAGTTGAGCGGACACCTGGATGTTCGGGTTCGATGGATTCGGTCGAACTTCAGAAAAAAGTTCGAGTTCGGGACCCGGACTTGACCCCGGACCCCATTGAAGTCAATGGGGACCCAAACTTTTGAGCACTAAAATGGCTGTAAAAATGTAATGGAAAGGTCTAGAGGACTGCAAATGGCAGCAAAATGTGGTTAAGAGCAAGTGCTCTGCAAACAAATGTGGATAGGGAAATGACTTTAAATAACAGAAAATACGTGAAAATAAAAAATAATAATCTTGATCTAGGAGGACGAGGTCCATACGGAGTAGGAGATTGAGGAGGCGGTGGATGTGGCGGTGTAGGTGGAAGCAGCGGTGGAGGAGGAGGAGGAGTTAGCCTACACTGCTTTTTGGTTTAAATTTTTAAAAAAAATTTTAAAATTAGGGTACACCCCAAAACATTAGGAAATATAACCCTCCAGTCGTGCTAAACACACGTTCAGACAATACACTCGCTGCAGGGCAGGCCAGCACCTCCAAGGGGTAAAGGGCAAGCTCAGGCCATGTGCCCAATTTGGAGACCCAGAAGTTGCAGGGGCTGACCCCTGTCAGTCAGTTTGTGTAGGCGTGTGCATACTTACTGCCCCACCATGTCGCACGTCCCTGTGATGTTCACGATCCAATTTGATATCTACTCTATCAACTTTCAATGTTCTTTTATGCGCCTACCATGGTGATCATGGGTGGCGGGGAATCAGGGTTCCAGGCCGGAGAGGGAGCGCGAGAAAGAGACCACATCCAAGTGAGGATTCATTTATTCAAATTTTTAATTATAGGAGAGGAAATATGGGACAAAGTATTAAAGCGTAAAAGTGGGACAACTTTTTAAGGTTTAAGCATTGAATGAAACGATGTGTCGCGCATCAATTAATTAAGAATATCTTAAATTTTATTCCCTGTCAACTATGCAGAGCAGGGGTTTCTATCCGGCAAAATTAGAAAAATGTCACCTGACAATGTAATTGACGATTTTTTAAAATTTATGTTCCTGTCACCTATGTAGAGGTGCCCCAGTGACATCCACCATCCATTTGGATATCTTCTCTATCAACTTTCGATGTTCTTTTCTGATGAGTTGATCACGGTTATCGGCGAATCAGGGTTAAAGAGACCAAATTAAAGGGAGATAAAAATTTATAAAAATTATTTGGGATCGAGCGGAAATGTGGGAAAAGCTATTAAGGCGAAAATGTGGGACAAAATACAGAAGCCCAAATGTGGGCCAAAAGAGTCAAGCGGAAATATGGGAAAAGCTATTAAGGTGCAAATGTTGTACAAATTACAGAAGCCCAAATGTGGGCCAAAAGAGTCAAGCGGAAATGTGGGAAACGCTATTAAGGTGCAAATGTTGGCCAAAAGAGTATAGCGGAAATGTGAGACAAATTATTGAAGTGCAAATGTCGTAGAACTTGTTTAAGTTTAAGCATTGAAGCAAAGGAGGTGGCGCGCATCAATTAAAGAAGCATTTCAGAAATTTTATTCCCTGTCACCTATGCAGAGCAGGGGTTTATTCACGTCTAAAATTGTCAAACCAAGAATGTAACAGAAAAATTACAGAAATGTATTAACCTGTCAACTTGGTACTGTCTATGACAGAAAAAAATTGGTGAATTTGACCCTAAAATGTAACTGACAAATGTTATTTTTTTTTACCGGTCTTATAGGTATAGCAGTGGTACATCACACCAAAAAATTGCAGAATTTCACCAGAAAATGTAACTGCCAATTATTTTTTTTATTTTTTTTACCGGTCTACTAGGTATAGCAGTGGTACTTCACACCCAAAAATTGGTGAATTTCACCAGAAAATGTAAATGACAATATTTTCTTTTTAACCTGTCTACTAGGTATAGCAGTGGTACTATACACCCAAAAATTGGTGAATTTCACCCGAAAATGTAACTGACAAAGTAGTGAACTGATATAAAATAAAATACGATTTATCAGGTGGAGTTCCATATGGAGTAGGAGTTTGAGGAGGTGGTAGACGTAGCGGTGTAGGTGGAAGCGGCGGTGGAGGAGGACGAGGTAGCCAACACAGGTTTTTGGTTTTAATTTTATTTTTTAAAATTAGGGTACACTCTAAAAGAGTGTGAAATATTCAAAATACAAGAATGAGCAATTGCGCTGCAGTATAACAATGGCTGGTTAGTGCCGGTATACATGTCTATTCTGCACAAGGTACGGACAAGTCTTGTGGGATCCATGCCTGGTTCATTTTAATGAACGTGAGCTTGTCCACATTGGCTGCGGACAGATGGCTGCGCTTTTCTGTGATGACGCCCCCTGCCGTGCTAAACACACGTTCAGATAATACACTGGCTGCAGGGCAGGCCAGCACCTCCAAGGCGTAATGTGCAAGCTCAGGCCATGAGCCCAATTTGGAGACCCAGAAGTTGAAGGGGGCAGACCCGTCATTCAGTACGTGTAGGCGTGTGCACACCTACTGTTATGGAATAGAATGGACACTTGCTTGTCACTTACAAAATGGTGTCTGTCCGAGAGACAACCCCCAGTATGCATTCTATGATTGAAACTATTTGCAGCAAAAACTTGAAACTGTCAGGAATTCCTCTGAGTCTCATACATATGCCTTAAACTTATTTCCTGTTTACATTCCTTCTTGCTAAAAGACCAATCATGTGAGCCCACTCCTCCCACTAATATGGAGGGTATATAATGTGAAGCCCCCACCTAATAAATTAGAGTTATGCTTTGACCTTACCTAGAGTGTCAGTGTTATTTCTCTCGCCGTGCATGCACGTATCTATCTAATTTGGAGCAGTGTATCAACCTACCTGACCATTGATCAGAACCAGAACATTTTTGGCGCCCATCGTGGGGCTCGAAGGTTGGACCCCCCTGTTCCCGTACCCCCGGAGATCAGACATAGGAGGCGCGCACCAACGAACACCGGGATCGCTACCCGTGATATGAGGTAAGAAAACAGAGTAATTTTGCCTATACTGTGTCCTCTCTAGCCTATTGTCATCTGTCTGAGGAAGCGGTGCGGCAGCAGTTGGGGCACCTTTGAGGGCACGCAAGTAAGAACCCCACAGTATTTGATGAGATTTTGATACACTGTGTTTCATGTGTTGTGTTGTTCATGCGTCATTATGACCTTGAGCACCTGTGTATAAACTACCGAGTTGAGTTACAAGAAAGCCTACCTCATTAGCCTACATTGCGGTACAGCCAAAGGCGTCTGTTCGGATAGTAGAAGGGGAGGAGGCGGTGAGAATCGGTCCAAAGGTGTACTATGTGTCTGATTCAAAGAAGAACTCAGGTAGTTCAGGAACACAGGGTGCAAGCACAGGTTACGGACTAGATGGCTCCAGGAGATATTACATTATGGGAAATGTTGAAAGTGTCCCGAAAGGATGCTGCTCACCGGAGCAGAGAGGGAAACGCTTTGTAAAGCGTTCACCCAGGTTGGAGAAACATTATGAGATGTGTAAAGGTGGCACTCTGTGTTGATACATGGAGAGCACTGTTAAAGGAAAAAAAAAAAAGAAAAAAGGCAAGCTTGCTGATAAGATAGTACATGCAGTGGAAGTGTTGCTTGACTGCAGCAAGGGGTTTAAATGGACGGGGGGAGAACAGAAATATAATAAAAAGACAGGAAGATATTACTGTATGCCCGGGCAGCCACCAATTATGGTGTCATCAAGAAGGGGGGGTGGACCTGTGCCGTATGTGGGCAACAGAATCCTCCCTCCAGTGTTACGTGCCTCGTATATGGTTCTTCACGCCCACATTCCTGTAGCTCCCCGGCACCTCCTACCCACAGCTCTTCATGAGACACCGTCATATTCCCAGCCGATGCCCACGGCTGGACTGTTAACCCCCAGTAATCCAGATCCCTCTGTCCTGCAGTAATCCAGATCCCTCTGTCCTGCCTGTAAGCCCACAAGTTCAAGCACTCTATCCCATGATAAATCCTGATGGCCGGGAAGGAGGATGGTGGGGATGGTGGGGATGAGAACCTAGCAGAACTAGCTCCACCATGTTGGTAAAATGCTGCCTCCTGCTAAGACGTTCCATATCAGCTGGTGGTGCTGGTTGTTGTGGCTTGCTGACAAAGCTTTTCCACATTTCGGCCATGCTAACCCTGCCTTCTGAGGTGCTGGCGGTGCCCCAGCTGCGTTGGCGACCTCTTCCTCGTCCTCTGCCTTGTGCTTCCACTGTGCCCCCGCTATCAGGTGGGAATGCCACCAGCAGCGCGTCTACCAGTGTGCGCTTGTACTCGCGCATCTTACGATCACGCTCCAGTGATGGAATTAAGGACGGTACGTTGTCCTTGTAACGGGGATCCAGCAGCGTGGCCACCCAGTAATCAGCACAAGTTAGAATGTGGGCAACTCGGCGGTCATTGCGGAGACACTGCAGTATGTAATCGCTCATGTGTGCCAGGCTGCCCAGAGGCAACGAAAAGCTGTCCTCTGTGGGAGGTGTATCGTTTGTGTCCTCTGTATCCCCCCAGCCACACACCAGTGATGGCCATGAGCTGGTCTGGGTGGCACCTTGCTGTGAAGATGGTTCCTCCTCCTCCTCCTCATCCTCCACCTCCTCATCCTCCAGAACTGTGCCCTGGCTGGACAATTGTGGACCTGGCGTTTGTGGGTGCAGGAACCCACCCTCGGAGCCACTTGTGAATGACTGGCCGAAAACCCTACGAAATGATCCCTCTTCCTCCTCCTTCTCCTGTGCCACATCCTCTTCCATTATCGTTAGCAGCATTTTTTCAAGGAGGCATAGAAGTGGGATAGTTACGCTGAGAACGGCGTTATCGGCACAGGCCATGTTGGTGGAGTAATCGAAACAGCGCAACTAGGAACACAGGTCTCGCATGGAGGCCCAGTCATTGGTGATGGAGATGTGCTGTTCCGCAGAGCGACTCACCCGTGCGTGCTGCAGCTGAAACTCCACTATCGCCTGCTGCTGCTCGCACAGTCTGGCCAGCATGTGCAAGGTGGAGTTCCACCTTGTGGGCACGTCGCATATGAGGCGGTGAGCTGGAAGGTCGAAGTTACGCTACAGCTCTGACAGGTGAGCGACAGCAGGGTGAGAACGCCGAAAGCGCGCACAGACGTCCCGCACTTTATGCAGCAGCTCTGACATATCGGGGTGATTTTTAAGGAATCTCTGCACCACCAAATTCAACACATGCGCCAGGCAAGGGATGTGCGTCAAACTGGCTAGTCCCAGAGCTGCTACGAGAATTTGCCTATTATCGCACACCACCAGGCCGGGCTTGAGGCTGACTGGCACAAACCACTCATCGGTCTGTTGTTCAAGGCCCGTCCACAGCTCCTGGGCGGTGTGGGGTTTGTCCCCCAAACAGATAAGTTGCCTGCTGTCGTTTACCCCTGGCTGTGCTGAAGCTGGTGGTGAAGGTGTTACGCTGACCGGATGAGGAGCTGGTAGAGGATGAGGAAGCAGAGTAGGAGGAGGAAGCAACAGGAGGCAAACTGAAGCACTCTGCAATCCTCGGTGGTGGAAGGACATGCGCCAAACTGCATGTACCCAGTGTGCTGTTATGGAGATATAACGTCCATGACCGTGCTTACTGGTCCACTTATCCGTAGTGAGGTGCACCTTGCCATAGATGGCGTTGCGCAGTGCACACCTGATTTTGTCCCCTACTTGGTTGTGCAGGGAAGGGATGGCTCTCCTGGAAAAGTAGTGGCAGCTGGGCACGACGTAGTGTGGGACAGCCACCGCCATAAGGCCTTTAAAACTATCCGTCCCCACCAGACGGAATTACAGCATTTCAAAGGCCAGTAATTTAGAAATGCTGGCATTCATGGCTAGGGATCGCGCGTGGGTACTTCCTCTTCCTCTCCAGCGTTTGGGAGATGGAGAGCTGAACACTTCCGTGGGACATTGTGGAGATGCTTGGTGACCCAGGTGTTGGTGTTGCTGGCAGATCCTCTGTTTGCGGGGTGGCAGGTGGCACTGTCACTCCAGAGGTGGATGAAGAGGCTGAGACTGCAGCAGAAGAGGAAGCAGGAGGAGCCAGAGACCTTTCTTGGTTTTTGAGGTGTCTACTCCACTGCAGCTCGTGCTTTGCACTTAAATGCCTGGTCATGCAGGTTGTGCTCAGGTTGAGAACGTTTATGCCTCGCTTCAGGCTCTGATTGCACAGCGTGCAAACTACTCGTGTCTTGTCGTCAGCACATTGTCTGAAGAACTGCCACGCCAGGGAACTCCTTGGAGCTGGCTTTAGTGTGCTAGGTCCCTTGCTGCGGTGGGCAGTAGCAGGCATACTGTCTAGAGGACGGCCGCTCCGCTTTTGCACCCTGCTCTCTCTTCTGCTGTGCTGGTGGCTCTGTGCAACTACCGCCTCTTTCTCCGAACTACATAGCTCACTCGCATGACCTTGATTCCATGTGGGGTCGAGGACCTCATCGTCCTCCACATCATCTTCCACCCAGTCTTCACCCCTGCCTTCCTTGTCGGTCTGCACACTTTCGAAAGCCCCAGCAGTTGGCACCTGTGTTTCGTCATCATCCAAGACGTGCTGCGATTGTCATCCCATGTACTCAACTTGAAAGATAAGTGGTTGGGCATCGGTGCACTCAATCTCTTCCACTTCTGGGGCAGGGCTAGGTGGATGGCCCTGGGAAACCCTGCTAACAGAGTTATCAAAAATCAGAAGAGACTGCTGCATGACTTGGGGCTCAGACTGCTTGGCTGATTTGCAAGGGGGTGAGGTGAAAGACTGATGGTCATCGGCTGCAGGTGCCAACTGTGGTCTTTCAGCAGGAGACTGGATGGGAGACAATGTGAAGGAACTAGATCCACTGTCAGCAACCCAATCTACTATCGCCTGTACTTGTTCAGGCCTCACCATTCGTAGAGCCGCATTAGGCCCGACCAAATACCGCTGCAGGTTCTGTCGCCTACTTGCACCTGAGGAAGGGTTTTCACTTGTGCGTGTAGCTGGCACAGATCGACCACGTCCTCTCCCTGCAACAGGAGCTCCACCAGCAGCACCACGACCTGGGCCACATCCCTTATTTGACGCTCTCCTCCTATTTCTCGAATTTAGGATCTTGCCCTAAATGGGTGTTTAATTAATAGTACAGGGTGGGCCATTTATATGGATACACCTTAATAAAATGGGAATGGTTGGTGATATTAACTTCCTGTTTGTGGCACATTAGTATATATGAGGGGGGAAACTTTTCAAGATGGGTGGTGACCATGGCGGCCATTTTGAAGTCGGCCATTTTGAATCCAACTTTAGTTTTTTCAATAGGAAGAGGGTCATGTGACACATCAAACTTATTGGGAATTTCACAAGAAAAACAATGGTGTGCTTGGTTTTAACGTAACTTTATTCTTTCATGAGTTATTTACAAGTTTCTGACCACTTATAAAATGTGTTCAATGTGCTGCCCATTATGTTGGATTGTCAATGCAACCCTCTTCTCCCACTCTTCAGACACTGATAGCAACACCGCAGGAGAAATGCTAGCACAGGCTTCCAGTATCCGTAGTTTCAGGTGCTGCACATCTCGTATCTTCACAGCATAGACAATTGCCTTCAGATGAACCCAAAGATAAAAGTCTAAGGGGGTCAGATCGGAAGACCTTGGGGGCCATTCAACTGGCCCACGACGACCAATCCACTTTCCAGGAAACTGTTCATCTAGGAATGCTCGGACCTGACACCCATAATGTGGTGGTGCACCATCTTGCTGGAAAAACTCAGGGAGCGTGCCAGCTTCAGTGCATAAAGAGGGAAACACATCATCATGTAGCAATTTCGCATATCCAGTGGCCTTGAGGTTTCCATTGATGAAGAAAGGCCCCACTATCTTTGTACCCCATAACAATTTTTTTTGTTCCAACAGTACGTATACTGGAAGCCTGTGCTAGCATTTCTCCTGCGGTGTTGCTATCAGTGTGTGAAGAGTGGGATAATAGGGTTGCATTGACAATCCAACACAATGGGCAGCACATTGAACACATTTTATAAGTGGTCATAAACTTGTAAATAACTCATAAAAGAATAAAGTTACGTTAAAACCAAGCACACCATTGTTTTTCGTGTGAAATTCCCAATAAGTTTGATGTGTCACATGATCCTCTTCCTATTGAAAAAACAAAAGTTGGATTCAAAATGGCCGACTTCAAAATGGCCGCTATGGTCACCACCCATCTTGAAAAGTTTCCCCCCTCACATATACTAATGTGCCACAAACAGGAAGTTAATATCACCAACCATTCCCATTTTATTAAGGTGTATCCATATAAATGGCCCACCCTGTAGAATAGAACGACAGTATGTAAAGGGTGTATCTCACACGCCCTAAACCAGACTAGGCCTCAATTAAATTTGTTTGCCCAAAATGGCTATATTTTAAATACCTGAATAGAAGCCCTGTATTTAAAGGGTGTATCTCACACGCCCTGAACCAGACTAGGCTTCAATTAAAGACTTGTGCACAAAATGTCTTTATTTCAAATAAGTGAATTGAACCACACTATGTAAAGGCTGTATCTCACAATGACATCTGCAGCAAATGCTGCCAACTAAATTTTATTAGTTTAATAACTGAATATGACAGCAGTATATAACCCTGGAATTTTAAACGTCAAGATGCTGCAAGGGCTGTAAAATGGTGTATTTTGCCCCAAAAAGGGTGTTTTATTAATAGAAGAATATAAGCCCTGTATATACAGGGTGTATCTCACTTGGCCTGACCCACACTAGGCCGCAATTAAAGATTTGTGCACAAAATGGCGGTATTTCAAATACCTCAATCAAACCCCTTTATTTAAAGGGTGTATCTCACACGCCCTGAACCAAACTAGGCCTCAATTAAAGACTTTTGCATCAAATGGCGGTATTTCAAATATCTGAATATAACCCAAATATATAAAGGGTGTATATCACAATGACATATGCAGCAAAGGCTGCCAAATAAACTTTTTTTTGCCCAAACGGGTGTTTGTTTAATAACTGAATATGGCAGCAGTATATAACCCTGGAATTTCAAACATCTTGATGCTGCAAGGCCTGAAATATTGTGTATTTTGCACAAAAAAAAGGTGTTTTATTAATAAAAGAATCAAACCCCTGTATTTAAAGGGTGTATCTCACACGCCCTGAACCAGACTAGGCCTTCTTTTAATTTTGTTTGCCCAAAATGGCTGTATTTCAAATAACTGAATAGAACCCCTGTATTTAAAGGGTGTATCTCACACGCCCTGATCCACACTAGGACACTATCAAAGAATTGTGCCCAAAATGGCTGTCACGGATGGTGTACAGGGAAACAAGACAATACAATATAATCTATGACTCACTGGATCCACAACTAAGGAACAAAAGGGAGACCCCTGCATGAGACCTGCCACTCTCCCTTACTGCTCAGCCTATGCGAACACCCCAAAGGTGGATGGGCGCATATCCACGTACCTCGACTATCTTACACCTGAAGACCCTACAATAGTGAGGGGACATGACCACCGGCTCCCTACACAGACACGGAGGGAGTCAGGGTCACCTGGATCCAGAAAACAGAAAATCACAAATACATAAACAGCACTTATCTTGCAGACGACTGGGAACTGGGAACTAGGAACTAGGAACAGCATGCACACACATTCCAGGAAGTTGTATAAGCCGCAACCTAATGCATTATGGGGAGGAACTTAAAGGGAAGCAATCAGTCCAACTGCATGACAGCTGAGATAGGCTAACGAGATGAGGAACTGAAAACCAAAACAAAGAAACTCAAGGAGGAGGTTCTGGACGGCTCCTGTCAGAGCTTCTCAGCTGTCTGGTTGTGACAATGGCTTTATTTCAAATAACTGAATAGAAAGACAGTATGTAAAGGCGGCATCTCACAATGACATCTGCAGCAAAGGCTGCCAACTAAATTTTTTTTGCCCAAATGGGTGTTTGTTTAATAACTGAATTTGACAGCAGTATATAACCCTGGAATTTCACACGTGCTGATGCTGCAAGGCCAGAAAAATAGTGGATTCTGGCAAAAAAAATGTGTTTTTAAAAATCCAGAAAATTATGACTATTTCTAGCTTAAATTGCACACTGACTAAGCCTGCAAATGCACCAGATGTTGTAAATTGCAAAAATAATGGTGATTTTCAATGTCCCAAAATCTCAGATGCAGTGCTAGTGCACTGAGCTTGCATAAAATGGCCGCCGCCGCCCTAACTGACTTATAAAAGTTATTTTTTTTCGGTCACTAGGCTCAGGGAAGGATAAAAAAAAATTGTGCCCTGCACCCACAAAACACAATGTATGTAGATTGCCGAGTTAGATTCACGTTTTGAGCAAAGATTCAGTCCTATTCTCTCCCTGAAATCACCAGCAGCATCCTCTCCCTACACTAAGCACAGCAGAGTGACGTGCAGCCTACGTAACTCCAGCTTATATAGAGGCTGGGTCACATGCTACACTGGCCAATCACAGCAATGCCATTAGTAGGCATGGCTGTGATGGCTTCTAAGGGCACAGAGTTAAACGCTTGTTGATTGGCTGCTCTGCAGCCTTTCAAAAAGCGCTGAGAAATCACGAAAACCAAACCCAAAACCGAACCTTTACTAAAATGTTCGGGTTCGGGGTCTAAAAATCCTAAAGTTCGGTACGAACCCGAACTTTACAGTTCGGGTTCGCTCAACCCTACTTACAGACAGACATTGTATTCCCTTCCACCTCTTACCTATTTCTATGCAACCAATCTGTTCGACTGGCAGGTATATTTATCTGTCAGTTTTAATGTATATATTTTTTGTGCATAGTTTTTAGAATAAATCTAACGATTGCATCGTTCCAGTTTTGCCCTTGTTACCTGATTATCTGATTTATGCTAAGAACTGTCCTCAGAGGAGACATACTACCGCATGGTCTTATTTTTATAAATTGCTAATTGGTTAGCTAGGTTGCAAATAACCGTTTCTGCCCTTTAGGATTAGCTAGCCGGGGTCTCTTTGCCCCGATTTAATATGAAGAGTGGTGGCAGCAAATTAATCTGATTTCCAGCGTGAAATCAATAATTGTATTTTTCTGATTGTATCATGTATGGGCACACCAACCAATCTTAAACGTCTACGGTGCTCACAGTGGATTCGCCTCCAGAAGTCTCTAGTGGACGAGACCTGTATGGCAACTGTGGCATAGTACGACGGGATTGGCGGGTGGTTTGTCACAATGTAATACAAAAATTATTCCAAGGTAATGATCTTCACTCCTTTGAGTTACCTTCATGATACCTTTGGTATTCCTAACTCGGAATTTTACTAATATCTGAGGGTTAGACACCTTTTCACCGCCTGCTCACTACAGGTCAGGGCTAACAAACATATCTAAACCCTCAGTCGTCCAAACCCCCTTCGGCCAGTATACATCATGCTAAATAACAAAAATACGTTTGTTAAATCCACTCCCTTTCTCACGTGGGAGAGGATTGAACACCAAGTTCACCTTGACTCAGTGGCAGAGTGCCATAAGATTTATGACAAAGAATATAACCTGTGTGATTCACTATGAATCATTTCTGAAAACAACATTAAGGTGGTATTTTACCCCTGAGTCTCCCACTTCTGTTGGAGAGCTGGTGGCCTAAGGGGTACGCTTTTCCACATTTTGTGGGATTGCCCGCGTCTTAAACCCTTGTAGATAGAAATCTTCTCTCTAGCTTCAGAACTCCTGGTCAAAGCCTTGATTCCCTCTCCCGCTCTTGCAATCTTGTTTATTGGTTTAGAGGATATCCCCTCTAAACTCCGAGTGGTTATAGTCCATATCTTCTTATCCACCAAATTGGCCATCACTGCCAACTGGAAGAGCGCTAATATCCCTGACAGGGAGGACATTGTGTAAATCTAACATGCCTTTTCGAACGATCCATGTCCTTAGTCAAACACAATTACCCTAGGTATGAAAAGTTATTGCATATATGGAGGACCTCTAAGTATATGACTCCTTCAACTTGACTTATGTATTGGTACTAATTTTCTGCCCTGCGAGGAACAGTTCTGTTAATGGTTTCTTTGTACATTGTTATTTTTTCACATATGTGATTACTCACAAGTATATGACCTCTAATGATGGTGTAACTTTTTTATTGTCAGAAAACCAATAAAAATGTATTGATTAAAAATATTTAGCCCATACAGAAAATGACAAAACGGAAAAAAAATTGCAGATTTGCCATTGTTTGGTCGCTTTACCTTCCACAAAAAAATGAAATAAGTGATCAAAAAAATCATACACACCACAAAATGGTATCAATAAAAAGTACAGAGTGCCCCACAAAAAATGAGCCCTCACACAGCTCTGTACACATAACTACAACAAAGTTATAGGGGGTCAGAATATGGCGACGAAAAAGAAAGCACATATTTTGGGGTTTTAAAGGGGTTGTCTCATCATGGACAATGGAGGCATATCGCTAGGATATGCCCCCATTGTCTTATAGGCGCAGGTCCCACGGCTGGGACCCGCGCCTATATTGAGAACAGAGCCTCGGCTCGGCTATTTTCGTCGGCCCCATACAAATGAATGGGAGTGGGGACCGCACATGCGCGGTATGCTCCCATTCACTTTTGTGGGGAGTCGGCTTTGTGGTGGCCGGACCAGAGTCCTCCAGCAACCACCTTGCGGGGCTCCAATCTCGATATAAGTTCGGGTCCCAGCGGTGCCTAGCGATATGCCCCCATTGTACATGATTAGACAACCCCTTTAAAATGCAAGAAAAATGCAATCGTACTGACCTGGAGTATGAAAGTAATAGGTTAATTTTAACATATAGGGAACACCGTAAAAACAAAACCCATAAAACTTTTTTTTTTCCGCATTTTCCAAGAATTTTGCGCTTTTAGAATTTTTTCCCACCTCCCCACTACATCGTATGCAATATTAAATGGTGGAAATAGAAAGTGCAAAAAAACAAGCCCTCATATTACTATGTGAATGGAATAATAAAAAAGTTAAGGCCCTGGAAAGGGAGGGTGTGAAAAACAAACGCAAAAATGAAAAACTTCTGAGGCTGAAACGTTTAAAAACAATTGCAGGCCACGCCCATTCCTGGTAAGCCACAGCCCTTGTTACCAGCAAAAGAGGAGAAAAAAAGTATGTGACGACCAGGTGAGCTGCACTGGGTCTGAAATTCTTCTCTCATCCTCAGTCAGTCACAGAGAGCCATGTCTTGGGGTGAGAGAAGCCTGTCAGTCTGTTTGTTGCTGCAGCTCACACTCAGGCAGCACAATTCTGCTGTCTGAATGTGGAGCCTCTGAAAAGGAGGACAGGGAGCCAGGAAAATTGCTGACATCACTGTATCACACATGTTGCTGAGGAGAGCACAGGCCTTTTTCTCTGTTGTATTCAACTGTATCTGCGTTCTAAGGACACAGATACAGTTGACATCAGGACATGCTGCAGTCCTCCAGATATCATGGGACAGTTGCCAAAATCTGGGACTGTCCCGCCAGGTCTGGGACTTGAGGACCTAGTAGGGTTGCCACCTGGATAATAAACCACCAGCAGGAGGCCACTGCTGGTATTTAAAAGTGTAACTGTCAAGCAGGTACTAGTGCACGGTATGGTAAAAGGTGGAGCTATAAAAAGAAGGGAAACACAGTCAGTCAGAAAGTCATGACTTCAATCACTCTGCAGAGAGCCCGGATAGCTCAGTCGGTAGAGCATCAGGCTTTTAATCTGAGGGTCCAGGGTTCAAATCTCTGTTTGGCCGTCTGCTTTTAGGATAAGGAATCAAACGCGTAAAAAAAACAAAAAACTCCAACACGTTATTGCCATGAAAGTAAGGTATATGAGGCAAAGGATCAAAGGTGATGAGAAAAATGAAGACTAGGAAATTAGGTTGTATAGACTCAATTGGAGAACAGCACAAAAGCTAATTTAGGAGCTAAATACTTGCCCCTTTGACCTTTTTCTTATGGGAGGATTTACAAAGAACCAATTATATCTTACAGATGATATGTCCTATGTGTAAAATAATAGCAATGGAGAAAAGTGGAGGGAAAAGGTAAGGCGTGATGAGTATTGTTGTAGCCACACTGAACGTGAGGGGCATCTGCTCCAGTGTCAGGAGGGCAGCAGTATTTGATTTTTTGGAGGATGTGCAAGCTGATATTATATGTTTACAGGAATGTGCAATAAGATCCTCTCCTCATGAGAGTGAATGGAGGAAAGGACAGTCCTTTTGGTCAACAGGTCTGGATAATAAAAAGTGAAGGAGTTGGTATTTTAATTAGAAGTAGTCATGTTGTTTTAGACTGTAAAATTGTTTTACCTGGGCGTTTTATGATTTTAAACTTGGAGTTTTTAGGACAAAGGATCCGTGTTTTCAACATATATGCTCCTGTGGAGAAACAAGCACGGTTGCCTTTTTTTGAGACTCTAAAGTTTTATTTGCCTGGCAGAGATTTTACAGTGGTAGCTGGTGATCTTAATTGCATTAGATCTGTCAAAGATAGAGAAGGCGTTGTTGAAGCTAGGGTGGACGTTACCTCAACTGTGCTAAATGATATAATACAAGACTTGCATTACACTGATGTGGGGCTGATGGTGGACACTGAGGAAAGATTCACATATTTTGCAGATAGTGGGCGCTGCAAATCTCGTTTAGATTATGTGTTGGTGTCAGAAGGTGTTAAAGCTTCTCGTTGTTCTCTAATGAGGACTTTCTTTTCCGATCATAAGATTGTTTGTGCTGAAATCAGTGTCAAATAATCCATCATTTTTGGAAAAGGAATTTGGAAATTAAATGTTGAATTGTTAAAGGAAGAGGATGTATTAATGGGTTTTAAGCAAGTTTTTGATTCCTGTGTGTACCGTCAGTCAGATTTTAAGAGAGTTTGCTTGTTTGGTGGGATTGGGCATAAGAAGAGTTTGCTAAATATTTTAAGAGGGTTGGTTTTAGGAAGGCACAGGAAAAAAAAAAGGAAGGATGCTGTTCTTGTATCCAAGCTGGAAGCATTATATAAATTTAGACAGATAGGAAGATAGGATTAGAAGTGGATCAAAAATTTTGCAGATTAAAGAAGAAATAAAGGCAAAGGAGGAGGTCAAAAGAGCTGTGGAGAAGATGGCGAGAGGGAAAACTCCAGGCTCGGACGGCCTCCCCGCTGAGTTTTAGAAGATATACTGGGATTTTATTGGTAAGGAGGTAGGTCGGGTTGTGCAATATGTTTTTAACACAGCTATTTTATCAAATTCTATGAAAAAAGGTGTTATTACGTTGGTGCATAAGAAGGGGGATAAAAGAGATATCAAAAACTGGCGCCCGATATCCTTGTTAAATAGTGACTACAAAATTGTTACCAAAATCATAGCGGCTAGGATGTCAGAAATGATTGGCTTGATAGTAGGGGAGTATCAGACCTGTGCAGTACCGGGTAGGAGAATTTCTGATAATTTGATGCTTTTAAGGGATATTGTGTATCATACAAATTTTAATAATGGGGTTTTACTGGCGGAATCAATTGATTTTGAGAAGGCATACGATAAGGTTTCTCATAGGTTCATGTTTGCAGCACTTGCACGCTTGGGAATTCCTGAGAAGTTGTTGTTAATTATAAAGGGGCTTTACCAAGGTGCTACCAGTCAGATTTTGATTAATGGTCATGTTGGGGAGAATATTAGGATATTATCTGGTGTGAGGCAGGGATGCCCGCTGTCTCCAATACTATTTATTTGTATTATGGAAGCTCTACTGAAAAATGTGCAGAGGGACAAGTGTGTGGATGGTTTTCTGATCCCTGGTAGTAATGGAGGAACTGTGAAGTCCCTGGGCTATATGTATGATGTGGTTTTTATTTGTAGTTCACAAGCAGATTTAAATAGGGTTAATTTGCATACAAGAATATTTTGTTGTATAGCAGGGATGTCAATTAATTGGAGTAAAACTCAGCTATGTAATTTTGGTAGGCAGGTGGATGTAAAGGTGGAAGGTGTGATCCAAAAGAATGAACTGAAAGTACTGGGGATTGGTTTTAGAAAAGATCTTAAAGGTGAGAGTAGTTACAAAGAGTTGGAAAAGAAAGTGGATATGAAGATTATTTTTTGGAAATTGAGAAATTTGTCGCTGAAAGGGAAGATATTAATTATAAAGACTGTGATTCTCCCGTTACTACTGTATACAGCAGTGATTTTTCCACCTACAGAGTTATGGACTAAAAGAATGACAAGAAAGCTTTTTGTGTTTTTTTGGGGATCAAACATTGAGAAAGTGAAGAGTTGTAATGAGCAGCAGCAGAATGGGAGGATATGATTTTCCAAACATTGACTTCTCTAAAAACACATTATTTTTTAAATGTTTTCAAGACTTTTAAGCGCTCTTTTAAAACGTCTCAAATGTGCAGATATTTAGCAGGATGGCTTTTTATCAAGTGGGGCTGGTGTGAAAAGGATTTGAGGAGACCAATGTCATTTGTACTGCCTTCCTTCTATGTGGTCCTCAAGTTCTTTAATGATCAGTATGAGCTAAGCTCTTTTGGTAACCCTGAGAAATAAAAAATTATGCAACATTTTAAAAGTAAAGAGGTTTTATGTGATGTGCCATTCTGCAACAATGTATAAGCAAGTAAGACGTGGAAACTTTTTCATGTGTTTGATCTAACAAACAGACAAAAAGACATTGATTGTTATTACATGGCCGTCTCCCAACCAGAGCATTGTTATATGGTAGAGGGATTCCAGTGACAGATAAATGTCCAAGAGTGGGTTGTGGAGGAATTGAGGACATTCAGCATGTTTTTTGGAGCTGTCCTTTTGCCAGACAATGTTTTAAGATTTTAGAAAAAAAAATTATAGCGCTTTTAGGTCTTTCTAATTTTAACTTTTAAATATGTTTTAGTTAGTCAAGATCTTAAAACCCCAAAAAACTCACATATTTATTGGATTATTTTTAAAGAAGTTTTATGGGATATAAGAAATCATCAAATTTTTAAGCATTTGTCTCTTTGAGTAGGAAGATAAAGAACTAGCTGACTGCCTTAATACTTCTGTTCAGTTTTTACAAAGGAAAATGAAGGAAAAGGACCTCAGTTAGGAAAGAAGACTAATGAATCTTTTGATGCATGTGTCTTTACAGAGGAAGAGGTTCTAAGTCAGCTGTCTAAAATTAATACAAATAAGTCACAGGGGCCTGATGGGATACACCCAAAGCTATTAAAAAAGAGCTCAGCGGTGAACTAGCAAAACCATTAACAGATTTATTTAACCAATCACTGGCAACAGGAGTCATCCCAGAAGATTGGAAATTAGCAAATGTTGTCCCCATTCACAAGAAAGGTAGTAGGGAGGAATCGGGCAACTATAGGCCAGTAAGCCTGACATCAATAGTGGGGAAATTAATGGAAACCATACTTAAGGAGAGGATTGTGGAACATCTAAAATTCCATTGATTGAAAGATGAAAAACAGCATGGGTTTACTTCAGGGAGATCATGTCAAACTAATCTTATTGATTTTTTTTAATTGGGTGACTAAAATAATAGATGGAGGAGGTGCAGTAGACATCGCTTATCTAGACTTTAGTAAGGCTTTTTATACTGTCCCACATAGAAGGCTTATCAATAAATTGCAGTCTTTGGGTTTGGACTCCCATATTGTTGAATGGATTAGGCAGTGGCTGAGGGACAGGCAACAGAGGGTTGTAGTCAATGGAGTATATTCAGACCAAGGTCTTGTTACCAGTGGGGTACCTCAAGGATCTGTTCTGGGACCCATATTGTTTAATATCTTTATCAGCGAAATTGCAGAAGGCCTTGATGGTAAGGTGTGTCTTTTTGCTGATGACACAGATTTGTAACAGGGTTGATGTTCCTGGAGGGATACACCAAATGGAAAAAGATTTAGGAAAACTAGAGGAATGGTCAAATCTGGCAACTAAAATTTAATGTTGATAAGTGCAAGATAATGCACCTGGGGCGTAAAAACCCAAGAGCAGAATATAAAAATCAGTGATACAGTTCTAACCTCAGTATCTGAGGAAAGGGATTTAGGGGTCATTATTTCAGAAGACTTAAAGGTAGGCAGACAATGTCATAGAGCAGCAGGAAATGCTTGGGTGTATAGGGAGAGGAATTACCAGTAGAAAGAGGGAGGTGCTCATGCCGCTCTACAGAGCACTAGTGAGACCTCATTTGGAGTATTGTGCTCAGTACTGGAGACCATATCTCCAGAAGGATATTGATACTTTGTAGAGAGTTCAGAGAAGAGCTACTAAACTGGTACATGGATTGCAGGATAAAACTTACCAGGAAAGATTAAAAGGACCTTAACATGTATAGCTTGGAAGAAAGACGAGACAGAGGGGATATGATAGACATTTTTAAATACATAAAGGGAATTAACAAAGTAAAAGAGGAGAGAATATTTAAAAGAAGAACAACTGCTACAAGAGGACATAGTTTTAAATTAGAGGGGCAAAGGTTTAAAAGTAATATCAGGAAGTATTACTTTACTGAGAGAGTAGTGGATGCATGGAATAGCCTTCCTGCAGAAGTGGTAGCTGCAAATACAGTGAAGGAGTTTAAGCACGCATGGGATAGGCATAAGGCCATCCTTCATATAAGATAGGGCCAGTGGCTATCCATAGTATTCAGTATATTGGGCAGACTAGAGAGGCCAAATGGTTCTTATCTGCCGACACATTTTATGTTTCTACTAAAGATTGCCGATTTTTTTAAATCAAGATTGTTTACAGTTTATCTGGTTGACAAGAAAAGAAATGGAGAAGAAAAGGCAGAGGATATTTGGAAGGTTACGCAATGAAAAATACTTCTTTGAGGTATCTTGCCTAACAATTTTGGTTTAGGAATTTCCGGATGATTTAAAGGGCTTCTGTCACCCCATTAAACCGTTTATTTTTTTTTTCTTTAATAATAATCCCTACACTGCGATCTCAGCATACATAAGCTAATTAATGATTTTCATTCAGTAGAATTTGCTAAAAATCGATTTTTATAATATGTAAATTACCTTGCTACCAGCAAGTAGGGCGGCTACTTGCTGGTAGCAGCCGCATCCTCCGATCGTAATGACGCCCCCTCGGCTTGTTGATTGACAGGGCCAGCGGATGGGATATTTCTCTGATGGACCTGCCTGTTACCATTCAAAATCTGGCGCCTGCGCTATGGCCGTACGTATCTTCAATCTGCGCAGGCGCACTGAGAGGCGGCAACTCACTCGGCCGCTCCATCCTCAATGCGCCTGCGCCGATGACGTCACATCTACACCCGGCGCAGGCGCATTGAGGAGCGAGCGGCCGAGTGAGTGGCCGCCTCTCAGTGCGCCTGCGCAGATTGAAGATACGTACGGCCGCAGCGCAGGCGCCAGATTTTGAATGGTAACAGGCAGGGCCAGCAGAGAAAGATCCCATCCGCTGGCCCTGTCAATCAACAAGCCGAGGGGGCGTCATTACGATCGGAGGATGCGGCTGCTACCAGCAAGTAGCCGCCCTACTTGCTGGTAGCAAGGTAATTTACATATTATAAAAATCGATTTTTAGCAAATTCTACTGAATGAAAATCATTAATTAGCTTATGTATGCTGAGATCGCAGTGTAGGGATTATTAGTAAAGAAAAAAAAAACGGTTTAATGGGGTGACAGAAGCCCTTTAAGGCCTCGATTTTGTGATTCATTTTGTTTAAATGTGTGATTATCGAGAGTCTTTGAACTGAGGAAAAAAAATAAAAAATCAGAGGCGTGATTATTGCTAATTAAAAACTTTTCCCAATACCCCACCATGATGACTTAAAATACAGTCAGCACTGACAATTTTTGATAGTCTGAGGAGACTGGATTATGCTGTGAACACTAGAGAATCTGCTAGGGAAGCCTACCCAAGTAATTTATGACTGATTGTGTGACGGTAACGCTCACTACACACAGGGGGAGGATAGTGACCACTGCGCTCCACCCTCACCCCTGGCCCTGCCTACTTGCCTCGCAAGTCTTAATGACAGGGGACAACTAGACGGCAGTCCCTAACTTAGGATACGTGCTGGGAAGACAGACAAGACAAATAACAGAACGTGAACGGACCGGGTCAATACCTAGAGAGCTACGCAGTACTAAGGAATGAGCAGAGAATAGTCAGAAAAAGCCGAGGTCAAATACCAGGAGAGAAACGAAGTACAACAGGCATCTGCAAAGAATAGTCAGGTGGAAGCCGGGGTCAGGATACCAGGAGAGATGCGCAGTACAGGAGGAGCAGGCAGAGAATCGTCAGGGAACACAGGATCAGGTAAGTATGCAGGAACAAAACAATCACCAGATACCTAAAATTAAACAGGCAACCTGTGGCCAGCAGGCTGCCTGTATTTATAGTGGGGAGTGAGGGTCATGTGACGTGGCCAGCGTCACATGACCGACAGACAGACAAATCGAGCACCGAGTGATCAGCTCGGCGCTCAAGGCAGACCTAGGAGCAGGGAGCCTCCCAGCTAGCAAAGCTGCCCTGGGAACGAGGCCAAACACAGATCCTCGCTCCCGAAGCTAAGCAGCAGGTCTGCGGCTGATGGGAGACCAAGTGCTCCTTTGGCCATTTGGGTGTCGAATTTCCTGTTGCATTGCTATAGCCATCCTAATGTTTCTACCAACTATATTATGAGTATGTTAAATGGTTAAAAGAGTGCACTCACAGGTAGCATGTTTAGACTCCTCGTTTTGCCCTAAGATCTGCCAAGAAGAGCTGCGGATAGGTTTGTCATTGCCAGAAAGGGTGCTTACAAGCTCAAAAGTTCATGTAAATCTAGCTCAATAATTTACCATAGAAAGCGAAGTCATCTATATATCGTCTCCGTGACTTCAACAGAAGATTGATACAGGTTTTACTGAGATTTAATTACCTGCTTTTTACAAAACTTCATATAGAGGTTCATATAAGATCTGGAAACAGTGGTGCTGGAGGGCTAGAACCACTATGCTGCCCAACATGTTCTGACACAGTCGGTCAAAAAGTCATAACTTTAGTCACTCTGCAGAGAGCCTGGATAGCTCAGTCGGTAGAGCATCAGACTTTCAATCTGAGGGTCCAGGGCTCAAGTCCCTGTTCGAGCTTCAGCTTTTTGGATAAGGAATAGGAAGGAAGGTTATTGCCATGAAAGTAAGGTATATGAGGCAAAGGATCAAAAGTGATGAGAAAAATGAAGACTGAGAAAGTGACTAGGAAACTAGGTTGGATCGACCCACAAAAGCTTATTTAGGAGCCAAATACTTGCCCCTTTGACCTTTTTCTTATGGGAGGATTTACAAAGAACCGATTATATCTTATAGATGATATGTCCTATGTGTACAATGATAAAAATGGAGATGAATGTTTTGGATAGATAGTTGGTGGTGGGCCCAGCCTGACTTATGCAGTGGTGTCGCTAGAAGTAGGTACAACTTATTCCCCTGGGAATAGCGACATTTAACTGTATCCTTATCTATACTTTTTAGGAGCCGCTATGTATGTGGTGCTATTACTGTCAGGGGCACTATTTCCTTGTCATAATTATTTTTGGCCACATTTTGTGTGGCACTACCCACCGTGTGGTACTGATAGAGATGTGAATATCATTCTTCAGAAGTCAAGATGGCTCCCATATCCTGTTGCTCCAGGAAAACGCCTTTTGGCTTAAAGCAGAGAACAAAGAACAGCATGAGGGTCTGGCCCATTCTGGGAGATCCCACTTCTGGAAATGCCATATGCGATTTTTTGTACCACTACTGATCAATGAGAACTTTACACAATGTACTCCTCCCCCTTCCTTGCTATGTATAGGAATGTGCTGTGTAATAAAGTTGAGAACTGCATTGACCCTGCTGGTGTCAAGTCTTTTCTTCTGTGCACATTAAAATCCTAGGATTAAACTACTATTTTGGAGCAGGAAAGCAAACATCTTTAGCTCTGATTGAGAGCAACTTTAACAGTTGGCGCCCAAAACATGAGGCCTCGAGAGAACGCAACAGCTGAAGCCAAAGGTTTGGGTTTCCGGATCACGGTGGATGACACTTGAGGACAGCCACCCCCCAAAAAAATTAAAAAACAAGGTAAGAAAACTAGTTATCTTGCCTGCCTATGGTTGTAGCCCGCCATGCTGTGGTAATCTTTCTGCTGGTCGATGTTACTTCATAAGTAGCAACCCTCGATTGATGTTGAAATCTCAAGTCCGTAGAACCTTAGACTGAGATGGTAAAAGTTTGCTCTGCTGTGTTTTTTTATGTTTTTTGTGTCGGGCACCTTTTCCGGACAACAGGCAGACAAAGCAAGAAGACTCCCTGCAGGGGGAAGTGCGAGAGACGCAAGAGGGACTACAATACATTTCTGCAGCAGATGTATCAGTAACGGGGACTACAATAAATTTCTGCCTGTAATTGGGAGTGGGGAATCCCCAGAGGGGGTGGCAGATGTATTAGTCCCAGGGAACTACAATACATTTCGGCCTGTAACTGCGACTGGGGAATTCCCAGAGGCGGTGGCAAATTTATTAGTCCGAGCTGGCAGAACCAGATGGGGAAGCCAGGGAAAAATTCTGCTGGTGGAGGTGAACTCTGCTTGCTGTTGAGAGGTGGAGGTGACGGTTGTCTGTCTTGTTTATGTTCAAGTGTGTAAACTCATGGGACAGTCCTTGACTTTGCTAGAGGGCGAGTATACTGCCCCCCAGCCCCCATCCTCCATCCTCCTCGAGCTAGGAGGACCCCCATGGTGTCACACAGTCTCAGTCTGTAGGTGCCCATCCCCCAGTACGAACAACCATCTGCCCTGCTCAGCCTGCGCCACTAGATGGCAAACATATTACCCCTTGTTGCTCAGATCCTCCTCTGATAACTCTTGAAGAGGCAACACAGGCTTCTGAGAACACAAAGACGGGAGGGGCAGGAAAAGTTCTAAAACCAATCTTATGTTAACTATAGATGGCACCCATTACGTGCCGGGAGGGCCAACCATGCAACCTACAGCACCCCCAGCATACCCATTATGATAATAGGTGGTGGCCCTGAAACCAGAGAACAGTAAAAGTCCAAGGAAGCATATGAAGCAGGTGGGAAGACCAAGATTCTGCGGTAAGCTCCCCTTCCATTTTGCAGCCGTAAGGCGCAGATTAGGAGTGGCAAGCTGAGGAAGCCACAGGGAGACGGGCAGAACAGCAGAGAGAGAGAAAAGAGAAACAGGCTTGTTGCCAGAATGGCCGGACAAGTAGATATTCTGGCCAGAAAAGCACAGACTTCTTTCCCCGAGATAAATAGAGAAGGGAGATATGTGACTTTTAGTCCTACACAAGCCACTAATTTGGTAAATTCCCTCCCTGACCCAGAACAGCACCCCATGCCTTTTTATAGGGCATTAGAACAGACTAGGAAGACACACTCTGTCACATGGAGGGACTTACCAGATTAAGGCAGGAGATTCTTTCTGGACAACAATGGAAAAAGATCTACCTCCTCCGAACCATGGGGAGGATGGGTTTCTGAAAACCTACCAATCTAGGGAACGGTTCTGTGACCTGTTAGAACAATGGGCTAGGACCATGCTGGCAGATCAGGCAATTCAAATTCAAGATATGAAACAAGATAAGGGAGAGTCAGTGGAGAAATTTGCAAATCGAAAGGAACAAATGTTCAAAGATCTGGGTTTTATCAAACAAGACCTGGTACAGACCAGAATGCTGTCTAGCGCTTTTGCTGATGGTCTTAACCCTCATATCCAAAAAGCATTAAAAACTGCCTGCCCAGAGTACTGTTCTGTTCCTATTGATACATTAACTCTGAGAGCAAAAGGTATAGAAGCAGCCCCCAGAGCTAACATAATGCTCAAGACAGAGGAAAACTCCTCCTGCCCCAGGGGAGATTACAGACCTGCTCGTCTCTGCTATGGGTGTGGCCACATCACCCCCCCCCCCAGTGAGGGGAGGGGGGGGGGGGCGCCGCGTGTGTTCCCATGGGCTCCTCCACCTCCACCCTCACTAAGAGGAGAGGAATACCATGCCCCAGTGTCGGACTGGGGTGCCTAGGGCCCACCAGTGGAATTGATTTTGGGGGCCCACCCTAGAGCTGGAGATATTACTTGTTCATTTTTCAGTCTCGCACACATGAACGTATGCATTTTAGCACACAATACAGTAACAGTATGCTAAACAGAACAGTATTGTGCACTGCACTATTTCAAATTGTTTCTCTTTAAAGGGAGTCTGTCATCACAGTTTCACCTTTTTAACCCTTCCCATAGCTTTCTAGCAGCATTACAGTTGATAAAAATGTTACCTTTATAAGCAATCGTGGACTTCTAAAACTGGCAAAAGTAATCTTAGTAGGATATGCAAATGAGGGCTTGCAAGTGCCCAGGGGCGGCGTCAACCTCGTAGGTGCCCAGGCAGCTCTGCCTCATCGTCGCTTCCCCCCGCCCAGTCTTTCCCTCTGCCCGCCCATCCTTTCCCTCTGCCCGTCCATCTTCTTACTTCTTCTCTCGCCGAGAACCCGCGCCTGCGCACTGAGTCCGTCGGCCGGCGCATGCGCACTGCGATGTCCATTCCTGGTACGGCATCACAGTAATTAATGCGCATGCCCCGGCCTCCTCACAGCTCACCAAGCTCAGCGCCGTACATTGTAT
Source organism: Bufo bufo (assembly GCF_905171765.1). Taxonomy (NCBI): domain Eukaryota; kingdom Metazoa; phylum Chordata; class Amphibia; order Anura; family Bufonidae; genus Bufo; species Bufo bufo. The sequence continues at coordinate 790,846,484 of NC_053389.1, read as the reverse complement.
AGCGGCTGTGCTTGGTATCATGCTCAACCCCTTTCACTTCTATTGGGCTGAGCTGCTCCTAGGCCACTTGATCAATGAACGTGACGTCACATGGCCCAGAAAAAACACAGAAGGGCACAGCGCTCACAGGAGCCCCGATGCCTTCTCAAACAGCTGATCAGCAGTGGTCCCAGATAGGGATCGACGATTATCGGATTTACCGATATTATCGGCCGATATTCAGGATTTTCAAAGTTATCGTATCAGCATCTAACCTTGCCGATAACGAATCGCAAACATAGATCGCGCTGCTATCAACGCGATCAATGTTCCCTCAGCAGCAAAGGGGAGAAGGAAGCAGTCCCTCCCCCCTGTGCTGCTGCTGCCACCAGTGAGAGGCAAGAGGGGAAGAGGGGGGGAGGGGCTGTGGCCATTGCGCCACCAATGATGTTAACTCAGTTATTAATTCAAATATAGGAGGCGGGTGAATCATATAGCTGCACCTGAGGGGTTAACTGCCGCTGATCGCAGCTACCTCTCATAGAGGTCAGGTGTCGCTATATTTGAATTAATGGGCAAGTTATCTTGATTGGTGGCAGTGGCAGCTTCTGATCAGAGCCCCAGCAGTGTAATCCTGAGGCTCCGATCAGTTACCATGGCAGCCAGGACGCTACTGAAGCCATGGCTGCCATACTCAGCTCCCTGCTGACATGTGTACTATGCACAGGGCAGCAGGGAGAGTGTGAAGTCCTATTCACCCTAATAGAGCTCTATTAGGGTGAATAGGACAAGGGGGAAATAGTTATTAAATAAAAAAAACACCAAAATATTAAGTATAAATATTTAATCTTAGATATATAATGGCATCTCTTCATTTAACAACAGATTTGTGTAGGAATTATTTTTTTTTTCAATAAATGAAAATGCACAGAATATTGGTATAAATTATCGGCTATCGGCCTGAAAGTTCACGTGTTATCGGCTGTAAAAAAAACCAATATCGGTCGATCCCTAGTCCCGGGTGTCAGACCCCCACCAATCAGATACTGATGATCTATCCACAGTCATACATACAGTATGTGACTCAGCGGCTCCTCTTATAACGCTCCAGTACTGATATAACCTCCAGAGACATTACATCCTATGTGACTGATATCAGCCGCTCCTCTTATAACGCTCCAACGCTGATACAACCTTCAGAGACATTTACATCATATGTGACTGATATCAGCTGCTTCTCTTATAACGCTCCAGTACTGATATAACCTCCAGAGACATTACATCACATGTGACCAATATCAGCCACTCCTCATATAATGCTCCAGCACTGATATAACCTCCAGAGACATTACATCACATGTGACTGATATCAGCTGCTCCTCTTATAACGCTCTAGTACTGATATACCGTATTTTTCGCCCTATAAGACGCACCGGGCCATAAGACGCACCTAGATTTTTGGGGACGAAAATAAGAAAATATATATTTTTAACCAAAAAGGTGTGCTTTTGGTGGGTTTGGAACTAATGGTGGTCTGTGGATGGCACTATTACTGGGGATCTGTGAAGGACACTGTTATGGGGGGGGGGGGATCTGTGAAGGACACTGTTATGGGGGAGGGATCTGGGAAGGACACTGTTATGGGGGGGATCTGTGGAGGACGCACTGTTATGGGGGGGGGGGTCTGTGGATGACCCACAGATCCCCCCCATAACAGTGCGTCATCCACAGATCCCCCCATAACAGTGCATGACGCACTGTTATGGGGGGGATCTGTGGATGACGCACTGTTATGGGGGGATCTGTGGATGACGCACTGTTATGGGGGGGGGGGATCTGTGGAGGATACTGTTACAGGGGGGGGATCTGTGGCTGACACTGTTATGGGGGATCTGTGGATGGCACTGTTATGGGGGATCTGTGGATGGCACTGTTATGGGGGATCTGTGGATGGCACTGTTATATATGTGCCATCCACAGACCCCCCACCCCTTAACAGTGCCATCCACAGATGTCCCCCATAAAACTGTCATCCACATATTTCCCCCCCCACCGCTCCAGTGCTGCAGTATACAAATATAAAATGACTCATTCAATGAAAAGTGATTAAACATGCCCCCTCACTCCTAATATTACCGTACACCCTAACAGCTTCTGTACAATGCAGACAGGGCGGCCGGCGCGTCACTCACCTGCGCCGCCTGCTTCATTCATAAAGTAGGCGGCGCAGGCACGTGACATCAGGGAGTTACGCTGCTGCCCGCCCAGCCTGCCTGCATTCTACAGAAGCTGTTAGGGTGTACGGTAATATTAAAAGTGGGGGGGCATGTTTAAATCACTTTTAATTGAATGAGACATTTTATATTTGTATAGTGCAGCATTGGAGCGACGGGGCCAGAGTACAGTGACTGCACCAGCCCCGCCGCAATTGCTGGCCCCCAGCTCCTCCTCCCAGTCCCTCCCCGCTCTTGCATACATCAATGTAAAAATGTCAGCATTCGCCCCATAAGACGCAGGGGCATTTCCCCCCATTTTTTTTTTTGGGGGGGGGGGGGGGAAGTGCGTCTTATGGGGCGAAAAATACGGTAACCTCCAGAGACATTACATCCTATGTGACTGATATCAGCCGCTCCTCTTATAACGCTCCAGTACTGATATCACCTCCAGAGACATTATATATTATGTGGGGGTGAGGGGCTGGGAAAATGTGAAATGCCACTGATGAGAGGGAAGAGGGGGACATTGGGAGACATAACTTCTTGCTCTGTATAAAGTATAGGTGAGATACTCAGTGGGCAAAGGTTTGTGAGGGGCTGGAACAACAGGGGGACACAAGATGTGCAGGGGCAGCAGCTTCAGGACTCTCCTAACTTCCCAGTTTCCTCCCACAGTAACTTACCCCAGTGCTGCTGTGTGGAGTAGTGGGACCAGTGAGAGAAGAGAACTGAACTTTATACTGGAGGCACAGTGACACAGGAGGTCAGAGAGAGCAGCGTCTCCATTATCTCCTGCTACTGCCTCGGCTCCTCTGGCTCCGCCCCCTCCTCACACACGATGGAATATCACACTGCAGAGAGGAGGAGGGGGGGCTGTCTGCTCATGTCGGGTCGGTGAAGTTTACTTTGGAGAAAGGAACAAGCGCTGCAAGGTATTGTGCTGTCCCTTTCACCAAAGTAAAATGATATGTGTGCCAGTGCTGCAGTCCAGCACCTGATAACAGCCAGGCGCCTGAAAGTATAGTAACTGCCCTGCTGGTGGCTCTGGCTGTAGCATAAGCAGACAGGCAAGGGGCCCACCGGCTTCCCGGTGAGCCAGTACGACCCTGCCATGCCCCATAGGACAGGGGCAAGCCAGATCCACACGTCGGAGAAGCTAACCCCACTATGGCCCTCCTCCCTCCCCACTGTGGCCCTGCACCTACTGTGCAGCTGCAGATAGGAGGGTATATGCACACATTTCTCATGGATACTGGTGCAGCCAGAAGTGCAATCCGACGTGATGAGATCCCCGACCCTGCTTTTTTGGACAAAATTACTGTGCAGTGTGTTGGCATAGATGGTCGTGCAAGGTCCTCTCCCTTAACAAAACCTCTTGATGTTTCTTTTGGCCCACAGCCCTGCACTGGAGTACTCTCGCAATTTGTGCTTTCCTCCACATGTCCACTTAATCTTCTGGGGTGGATTTACTACTAAAGATGCAAGCTACTATACAGTTTCACCCTGATGGCACTGTCACCCTCTCTACTCTTCTCCAGCCAGAGGAAACAGTGATGCTGGCCGCCCTTAGGACATTGGAAGATTGTCCATCTACTACTGAGACACTTTCAGCTGCAGTGCTGTCATACCTAAGACATTGTTGTCAAAAGGGCCACAGGATGTGGGCAGGTTGTGGGTACAACCTGTAATGATGCACCTCAAGCCAGGAGCAGTGCTCCCTAGGAAGCCGCAGTATCCCTTATCCATAGCCCAGATGGATGCTGTCACCCAACACGTGTGGGCGTTCTTGAAAGTTGGTGCTATAATACCTGCCACATCCCCATGCAACACACCCCTTTTCCTAGAAGGGGAAAAAAGAGACAACCTGATACCTAAAGGATGGTACATGATCTTCGGGCAGTTAACGAAACCACCATCCTAGAAACCCCCATTGTACCAAATGCCCATACGCTGCTTTCTAACATACCCTCTGATGCAGCAGTCTTTTACAGTTATTGACCTGGCTAATGCCTTTCTCTGGGCCTTTACACCCCAAGGCTCTTCCTATTGGCCTAATTAGTGTCAGACATACCCCTAGGGGGAAAGAGAAGCTGTCCCTTTTGAGATTTTGGTTTGTTAGTGCCCCTAAGTTAGGACAGTATTTTCCCCAAAAGGATTGTTTGTCTGCCTATGTATCTGCTCTGTGTGTGTTGAATTTTCCATTGCATTGCTATAGGCATCCTAACATATCTACCAACTATACTATGACAGGGCGACTTTTAGTTGTGACTGAACATCGGTAGGAGGTCGGTTTTGACCAGATTGTGCATGATGTCTTGAAGAAACTAGATTACCTTAAGGTAGATAAGGTATTGGGGTTGCAGGATTTTACTCGCCAAGGAATTTATGATATTACTTTTTTTTCTGCAAGCTTATGTGAACGTGTATTCATGGATCTGAAGAAGATGAAAGAAGAAGAAGGACAGAATGAAACTTTGAGGAAAGTATCAGTGCAACCACTTTTTGAGAAGAAAAAGGTGACTGTTATTGTTCATATGTATAAGCCTAAAGTCCCTGATGAGGTTGTGACTATGTTTTTGGCAAGATATTGTGCAGATTTTGAATTTGTGGAGAGATTGAGGAATAAGCATGGTTATCTGAATTGTAAAAGGAAGTACTTGGTTCATTTGAAACTGGATGCTAGTATGCCACACGGAGTTCAAAGTATACCCAACATGTTTTCTATTGGAGGAGAGAGGTTTTTGTTTTTACGATGGTCAGATTAGTTTCTGCACACAATGTAAAGCATATGGGCACCTCCAAGCAAGTTGTTCTGTAAATGGTCAGTGTTGCAGAAATTATGGTGAGACTGGGCATGCGGCTAGGGATTGTAAGACTCCTAAGGCATGTGATGTATGTGTGAGTGGTGGACATTTAGCGAAACAATGTTTTGTCTAGAAGAAAGCGAAGCAAACCTATGCTGATATTGTTGGTGTCACGGATGGTGTTGCAGAAAGCTGGAATTTATAAATAAACGTCCGACTGGCTTGATCCCAAACTAAGGAGCATATGGGTGAGCCCTATAAAACCCCTAGAGCTCTCCCTGACTGCTATGCCCATGCAAAGGTCTTTATGGTAGACGATTGCATGCCCATGTACCTTATACTATGTGACACCTGAAAACCCTATAATAGTGAGGGGACACGACCACCGGCTCCCTGCACTTAATACGGATAGAGTCAGGGTCACCTACAATCAAGCCAGCAAGGAAACACAAATAAAGGAAACAGACTTATCTGAGGAATCAGGAGAAGCAGCATCCAGCAGTGAACAACTCATCCAGGAAGAAGTATAAACCGCAAAGTGAGGCAGTATGGGAGGTAATATAAAGGGAGACAATTAGTGTAAATAGGTGACAGCTGGGAGAAGGAAAGGAGATGACAAAGTGAAACCAAAACAAAGAACGTCATGCAAGAGGTAGCGAAGAACGTCTAACAGACCTTCTCACAGAGCTGGCGGTGACAGTTGGAGGTTCTAAGGTTGAGAAAGCAGAAAGAGAGGTTCCTAATGAATGCAATCAGAAAGACAAGAGTAATGAACGTTTTTCAGGAGTTTGTTATGGTCTCTGGTGGTGGTAAAGTGTCTAGCAAAGGAAAAGTGGAGGGAAAGGGTAAGGCGTCGGCTGGTAAAAAGGGGAGCCTTGAAACTGTTAATTAATCTAAAATGGATACTCAGGTTGTTGCTCAAAATGGTGGACAAAAAGGTGGAGACAGGGTTTGTGTCTTTGTTTGAAGGAGGCATTTCTAGTGAGGCAGCAGGTAAGGAAGATATATGTCCAGACCCTGTTATTAGAGAAGGCGAAAACATGGAGTGTCAGGAGGAAGGAAGTGATGATGAGGGGATTACACCATGGCAGAGGGAATTGCAGAGCGAAGAAGAGGTGGGTGAACTGGATGGCAAAGAAGAAGGGATTAATATTGATGCAGATGTGGTGACTGGTTCCCAAAGAAAGCGTTATAAGTGAGGTGGTAGTTGGTCAGGAAGATGCAGTCGATCCTGGAATTTATCACTGTGACAAGGAACTCCTTTATGCGGTCGCTTGATGTTGAGTACAGCTTGAGTAGGAAAATTGGTGGGTATGACAGCAAATCAGAGTCATGACATGCTCACCGGAAGTCCGTTCCACGCGTCACGTGACTGGAACTACGTGTGGCCAATACAATATAGATAATGGTGCACAGACTCTTACACCATACATCCAGCGCCCAGCCACTCGCCGCACATGTGCTACAGGTACCTAATGTTTGTACTTTCCCTTATTATGTCTACTTCACTTTATTATTTTCATAAGGTGTCAGTTTCACTCAATAAGTACATAAGCAATAAATGACACTATTATAGAATAATAGCAAAGGATCACGCAGGATCCACAATATCAATAACAATCAATAATAACAAATGGTATCGATAGTTACAAAGCATTAGAAAGTAATAAGAACATACTCAAATACCCTCCCATATTCATATCATATAGCAGATTGGTGGTCTTGTTCCTCACCCCTAAAGACCCTACACAAATCAAGGGAGGTATTACACAGGTAGCAATCAAGGATGAACTATCTCCCATTGCAAACCCGTGTAAAAAGAAAAGAAAGAAAAGAAAAGGAAAGAAACAAAATAAAAAAAAAGGGGGGAACATACATACTCATGTGTCCAAAGAAATCTACATGCGCTATGCAGACAATCAGGCGGTTATCGTCAAAGAATAAAATGCAAAATGCAAGCAGCAAAACTGTTATACCCCATGTCCCAACCTCCCCTCTGTGTTGCTAAGTTCCCCTATTAACCTTGAGAAATCAGGAGATTGGACAAAATCCATCAAAGAGTTCCATTTACAATAGAAAATACTCTCAGTACCCTGTGAAATTGCCGTAAGCTCTTCCATTCGCAACAAACATCTAATTTCAGACGCCCATGCACAGAGAGAGGGAGCCACTGTCTTTTTCCATTGGCGCGGAATAACCATACGTGCTGCTATCAGAAAAAACCTTATCGGATTCTTCTTAATACTAGCTATCGAGCCAGGGATAAGCGATAAAAGAGCAATCTTAGGGGAGTTGGGAACCGTTTTACTTGTGAATTTGTTGCAAATGAGGAATACCTGGTCCCAGAATTTTTTTTATTATTGGGCACTCCCACCATATATGCAACATTGAACCCACTGCTAGGTTGCATCTCCAGCATAAGTTAGAGACACTTGGGAACATCTTACTAGAGTCAAGGGACAATAATACCACCTAGATAGAATCTTGAAGTTTTTCTCCTTTGCATGCACAGCCAGAGACAATCCATGAGAGAGTGTACACATCTTCAGGACATCCTCCTTTGATAAGGATAGCTGTAGATCAGATTCCCACCGTCCAAAAAATGGGGCTAGATCAGGATTACTACTATCCATTAGTATCCCATACAACTCTGAAATGAGCTGGTAATGGTCACCAGGTTTCACATAGATATTATCAAAAGGCGTCATATCAGGGCATGACCTATGATCAAATAAACTGTGTATAAAAGACTTTATCTGAGCATATGCAAGCCATGTGGAGCCATTCTGCCTGTCACCAGATACAAGGGACCAATAATCCTGCAAGTGTTGTTGTATCATAGCGTCACGGATCCTCGGGTATTGGGATTTGTGCCAAATTAGGAAATTGGATGCCCTTTCCCCTGCCCTGAAATCAGGGTTACTCATAATTGGGGTCATGGGACCTTTTTTATGCGAAATCTGAAACTTTGAGGTCCAATGATCCCAGCAGACCAGGGCATGTCTCACCAAGAAAGGCCAACTCTCTTGAGCTGGGCGGTTGGTAAGCCATGGCGCTACAGATAAATCTAGTGGGGAGAGCTCCCTCTCCATCTTAATCCAGAGTTTCGTGGAATCTCTACCTGACCAGTTTATGATCCTCATCACTAACGCTGATGCATGATATACCTTAAGATCTGGTAGGCCCAACCCTCCCTTATCCCTATGTTTAGTTAACACCTTAGAACTTATCCTAGATCTACCTGCATTCCAAATAAACCGACTAATGGCTTTCTGGAGAACCGCAAAGTATCCCCCTGGGACGCTTATCGGAATGGTTTGAAAGAGATACAGAAATCTCGAGAGAACATCCATCTTAACAACCCCGAGCCTGCCAAACCATGAGATGTGCTTCAGAGAGAATCTCCGCATATCCTCCAACACCCTCTTCTGCAAGGGTAGGTAATTAAGAGGATAGAGTAGGTGGAGCTGTTTTGGGATCTGTAAGCCCAAGTATGTTATACTAACGTCCTGCCATGAAAACGGAAAGTTGCTTTGAATTTGGGATGCTACCTCCGTTGGGAGAGTGATATTGAGCATCTCGCTTTTGGTAGGATTCACTTTAAAGTTGCTCAGGAGGCCGAACCTATGAAATTCACGTAGGATAGATGGGACAATGATATGAGGATTTGAAACATACATAAGGAGGTCATCAGCGTATAATGCCAGCTTAAGGTGCGCGCTCCCCAACTGTATGCCCGTAACATCTGGGTTAGCTCGCAATGCAACAGCCAGATGTTCCATAATGATCACATACAGCAGGGGAGAGAGCGGACATCCCTGCCGAGTCCCATTTTTTATACCGAAAGAGGAGGCTAATATACCATTGGTTCTCACTCTGGCAGTGGGGATCGTGTATAAGGCACCAATTTTCCCTATTACCGTAGGGCCTAAGCCAATCTGCTTCAGCGCCGCGATCATAAATTCCCAATTAACTCTGTCAAACGCTTTTTCAGCGTCGACTGAAAATAAACAGAGAGGAACCCTCCCGTTTTTAGCCCCAGAAATAAGGTTAATCGTGCGGATAGTGTTATCCCTGGCTTCCCTACCGGGAACAAACCCTACTTGGTCGCCGTGGATAACGCCAGGAAGAATTCTATTAAGACGATTCGCCAAGAGTTTAGAATATATTTTAATGTCGCAGTTGATCAGAGATATGGGCCGGTAATTAGTACAAATCTTTGGATCTTTATTAGGCTTCGGAATTACAACTATATGAGCCTCCAGGGACTGTCTAGGGAAGGGACAAGAAGGAGATATACTATTGAAAACCCTTAAAAGAAATAGTAGCTCCTTAAAGTCCTTGAAAAAGGGTGCAGTAAAACCGTCTGGGCCAGGGCTTTTACCCCCCTTTAAGGACTTCAAAACATCTCCCATCTCCTGTTCTGAGAAATCCTCCTCAATTTCTGCTCCTTTTTCTATGGGTATCATGGGAAGAGCCGTCTCCTCTATATATAAATTTATTCGTTCAGCAAACGCCTCTGCAGGCATATCCGCATATTGTCCTCGGACATTATATAGGCCCTCATAGTACTCCTTGAATGTTTCCGCTATTTGTCTAGGGTGATGCACCAGAGCACCCTTAGCATCTAATATATTTAGAATAAAGCTAGCTTGTTGTCTAGGGTGTATATAGCGTGCTAACGCTTTCCCAGGTTTGTTGGAATGTGCAAATAAATAGCTGCGAAACCGCTCAATGTTCCTGAAAACAGAGGCAGAGAGCAATACTTTAAGTTGGTCTCTGGTCGACGTCAGCTCAGAAAAAACGTGTGGATCCAATGATTGCTTATGCGATTGCTCTCGATCAGCTATTTGTCGCAAGAGTTGTCGAATCTTCGCCCCCTTCTCTCTTTTAAGTCTAGCACCATGGCTCACCAAAACGCCCCGCAACACACACTTCAATGCTTCCCACTGTAGGGGGAGGGCCGTGTCATCTAGTGAGTGGTTTTCAATGAATTGTCTGATCGTTGACTCCAGATCGGCTTTACATACACTATCCCTCAAAAGAGACTCATTTAGCCTCCATGTCCATTATTTAGCTACTAGGTCTGGTAATTCTAGAGATATAAATATTGGTGCGTGATCCGACCAAAGTGTAGTACCTATGTGTGAGTTAGGAGAAAAGGACAGCGCATGATGGGATATCAGGAATCTATCTATTCTGCTGTAGGACTGGTGCGCCGGGGAAAAGTAGGTGAAATCCTTATCCTTAGGATGAAGTATCCTCCAAACATCAACTAACTGTCTAGCATGTAGCAGATGCTTAGTTCTGGTGATTGTAGACCAGGGAACCGAAGTCCTGCCTGAAGAGGAGTCCAAAGCGGGCTCCATGATCATGTTAAAGTCACCACCCAGCAGCACCAGTCCCTCAGCAAAAGCATCTAACTTAGTGAGAATACCTGATAGAGCTCTACTTTGTCTGGTGTTTGGCAGGTAGAGATTCCCAATGGTGTACACTCTCCCATGGATTCGAAGCTTCAGGAACAGGAACCGGCCCAGCGGATCCGACTGCGACTCTAGAAAGGTATAAGGCAATGATTTATGAAGAGCAACTGAAACGCCTTTAGACTTAGAGTCCGGGTTAGTGCTGTGGACCCAATAAGTATAATGTTTTGACATAATCTTTGGGATTTGCTCCCTTTTGAAATGCGTTTCCTGCAAACAGCAGGATTTGTACCCTCTCCCTGTGCATGCCGTACAAAACCCCTGAGCGCTTTTCTGGGATGTTGAAACCTCTAACATTTAGAGAGGCCAATTTCACTCTAGGCGGCCCCACCATGATGATAGACACAGACTGAACCTTGTAGGCTATATATAAGAGGGAGGGAGAATAGGGTAGTTAAGGGTTCACACAAACCACTCCAAGAATATTCTGTGTCTTGAGGAGGTCTGACAAACGCCAACTATCCCGACAGAGAGGTAAAAGAAAGAGAAGAAGAAAGAAAAAGGAAAAGGGACAAACAGGGGTGAGTTACAAAATCAGGTACCTATCCCAAGTAGAGGGACCGTCTCGATCTATACCAGATAGAACGAGAGTTACAGTAGGGGACGAACTTCCAATGACGGACCAAGGAAGCCGCCACAGGGCCGAGGAGCCCAGAGCCACAACTAAAAGGTGAAGATGAAAGCAAGCACATACAGCTCTCAATATCTAGTAAACATTTCTGTATCACTGAGCTTTCTATGAACTAATCTCTGCAAGCTTAAACAAACTATAAAAAAGTTAACCCTAAGCGTGAGAGTAACATAATCAGAGGGAAAGAAGAGAAAAATATTGATGCTGGGCATATGCATTTTCAATCCCCCCAAATAGACACTTGTTTCTGAGGCTGACCCTGGAATATCAAAAGAGATAAATACTTATATGACTCAGTCTCAGGTTTGCGATCCCGCTGGTTGTTGAGGATGTGTCCTCTCTGAGACCGCTCTTCTAGGATGCCCACTTGAGGACCGAGATGGTAAAGCTGGAATGACCTGCCAGTCAGGTAGATGTATTGGTGGTAGATTCAGTGCAGACAGGAACATATCCAGATCGTCAGGATCCTGCAGCTCTACACGGTGACCATTTTTACGGACCACTAACTGAAATGGGAACCCCCAAGAGTAAGGAATATCCTTAGACCTCAAGAGGTCCAGTAACGGCTTTAGCGCCCTCCTCTGGGCCAAGGTGTTCCTTGATAAATCTTGAAGAATCGTTAGCGTGGCAAAATCAATTGTAGAAAGGTTACGAGCCTTCTTCATTACAGCCTCTTTCACTGCATAAAAATGTAAGCGGCAGATCACGTCTCTAGGCCTAGAGGGGTCTGAACTGATGGGGGCTAAAGCTCTGTGTGCCCTGTCCATTTCCAGCCGGTCTGTGACAGGCTCTCCCAAGATGTTGCTAAACAGACCTTGTAATGTGGGTATCAAGTCCTCCGTCTTAGTAGCCTCAGGGAGTCCTCTTACCCTGATGTTGTTCCGTCTGTTACGGTTTTCAATATCATCGTGAAGACGGTATAGATGACCAATGTGACGATCGCTAACTTCACCTTGAATCATAAGCTCATCCACCTGAGCAGCTGTGTGATCGTGCATGGACGCCACTTCCTCTAGTTTCTCTTCAACAGCTCTCACATTAGATTTGATCGTAGATAACTCCTGCTTGTATGAGTTCTCTAATCGCTCCACATATTTCTCCATTTCTTGCTTAGTAGGTAGGAGTTTAATATACTCCTTTATGTCCCAGCTTTCATTTGAGGTCCCACCCTCCGCCATCTCCACTACACCAGATGACTGTGTTGTAGCGTGGTAATGCCGGGTAGATGAGGCCTCGTCACAAGATGGCGTCTGCCTCGTGGCGCCGTCACACAATTGATCCTGCTTGGTCTGGAGCGGGTCGGGTGAGCGACTGGCCGCGAAACGGCTCTGGGCCTGATTTTGAGACCCCTGCAAGCTCAGCGGTACCTCTGTATCCGAGGCGTTGCTCCGGTGCACCGGCGTGAAGGGAGCTGCGTTCGGGTTGCGGCCTGTTTTGTTTCCCGTCGTCTCCACAGCAAAATACTTCCGCAGCCCGCTTTTTTCTCCAGGAGATCTTGAAGAGGGATCACCCGCTAGTGACCCTTTGCGTGTGCGCACCATATGAGCTGGTTTAGTATGTCGGGTAGCATCAGAAAGAGAGTAGCTCCTGGCTTCTCAGACCTGCGGCGGGAGCTCCACACCCGTGCGTCCTCACTCCACCATCGCCAGGCCACACCCCCTACTTTCCCTTATTATAATTTTTTACAGGACCACTGATGTTTCCAAGGACCGCTCTAACTAGTCCACACCTTTGGTGGTATTCCCTATATACCGGACCATATCACTTATACTTACATTTCATATTTATTATACCTTTTGAAAGACTCTTTGAATAATGAGAATAATTGATTGAAGGACTTGGTTACCGATAACCTCCCCTTTAGGGTCCATTCACACGTCCGTTTTTTCTTTCCTGATCTGTTCCGTTTTTTCAGGAACAGATCTGGACCCATTCATTTTCAATGGGTCCTGGAAAAAAATCAGACAGCACAATGTGTGCTGTCCGTTTCCGTTGTTCCGTTCCGCATGTCCGAAAAAATATAAAACATGTCCTATTCTTTTCCGCAAAAATCGGATCCTGGACCAATACAAAGTCAATAGATCCGCAAAAAACGGAAGACATTCGTATGTCATTACGTATGTCATCCGTTTTATGCGGATTCCGTTCCTGGAAATTAGGCTTCCTCCCCAGTATTAAATGTGACCAGTGCGGCCCCCCTCCCTCTATATTCATTGGTGGCCAGTGCGGCAGTGCGGATTCCCAGTAAGTTTTCTACAGATCAGATTTTTCACTTCGTGAAAAACTCAGATCCGACAGTATATTCTAACACAGAGGCGTTCCCATGGTGATGGGGACGCTTCTAGTTAGAATATACTGAGAACGGTGTACATGACTGCCCCCTGCTGCCTGGCAGCACCCGATCTCTTACAGGGGGCTGTGATCTGCACAATTAACCCCTCAGGTGCTGCGCCTGAGGGGTTAATTGTGCATATCATAGCCCCCTATAAGAGATCAGGGGCTGCCAGGCAGCAGGGGGCAGACCCCCCTCCCTCCCCAGTATTAAATGTGACCAGTGCAGCCTCACCTCTCCCCCCCCCCATCATTGGTGGCCAGTGCGGATTCCCAGTATTAATAAATGTGCCCAGTGCGGCCTCACCTCTTCCCCCCCCCCCATCATTGGTGGCCAGTGCGGATTCCCAGTATTAATAAATGTGACCAGTGCGGCCTCACCTCTTCCCCCCCCCCCTCATCATTGGTGGCCAGTGCGGATTCCCAGTATTAATAAATGTGCCCAGTGCGGCCTCACCTCTCCCCCCCCCCCCCCATCATTGGTGGCTAGTGCGGATTCCCAGTATTAATAAATGTGCCCAGTGCGGCCTCACCTCTTCCCCCCCCCCCATCATTGGTGGCCAGTGCGGATTCCCAGTATTAATAAATGTGACCAGTGCGGCCTCACCTCTTCCCCCCCCCATCATTGGTGGCCAGTGCGGATTCCCAGTATTAATAAATGTGCCCAGTGCGGCCTCACCTCTCCCCCCCCCTCCCCCCCATCATTGGTGGCAGCGGAGAGTTCCGATCGGAGTCCCAGTTTAAATCGCTGGGGCTCCGATCGGTTACCATGGCAGCCAAGACGCTATTGCAGTCTTGACTGCCATGGTTACTTAGCAATAAATACAAGCATTATACTTACCTGCGACTGCGAGCTGCGATGTGTGTCCGGCCGGGAGCCCCTCCTACTGGTAAATGAAAGGTCTGTGTGGCGCATTGCTTTTAGCAGAGACCTGTCACTTACCAGTAGGAGGAGCTCCCGGCCGGACACACATCGCAGCTCGCAGTCGCAGGTAAGTATAATGCTTGTATTTATTGCTAAGTAACCATGGCAGCCAAGACTGCAATAGCGTCTTGGCTGCCATGGTAACCGATCGGAGCCCCAGCGATTTAAACTGTGACTCCGATCGGAACTCTCCGCTGCCACCAATGATGGGGGGGGGGGGGGAAAGAGGTGAGGCCGCACTGGGAACATTTATTAATACTGGGAATCCGCACCGGCCACCAATGATGGGGGGGGGGGGGGGAGAGGTGAGGCCGCACTGGTCACATTTATTAACAATGGGAATCCGCACTAGCCACCAATGATGGGGGGGGGGGGGGGAGAGGTGAGGCCGCACTGGTCACATTTATTAACACTGGGAATCCGCACTAGCCACCAATGATGGGGGGGGGGGGGGAAAGAGGTGAGGCCGCACTGGTCACATCCGCACTGGCCACCAATTAATATAGAGGGGGGGGGGCCGCACTAGTCACATTTAATACAGGGGGGGGGAGGGGGTCTGCCCCCTCCTGCCTGGCAGCACCTGATCTCTCACAGGGGGCTATGATTCGCACAATAATTGCAGGGGGCAGTCATGTACACAGTTCTCAGTATATTCTAACTAGAAGCGTCCCCATCACCATGGGAACGCCTCTGTGTTAGAATATACTGTCGGATTTGAGTTTTCACATGTTTCCGTTTTTTGCGGATCCGCAAAAAACGGATGACATACAGAAACATTTTCAGGAACAACGGATCCGCAAAAAACGGACCGAAAATCGGGATGTAGAAAAATACTGACGTGTGAATGTAGCCTTATCATGTATTTATGTACTACCCCAGTTGTAATTAGCTCAATATGTGTTTTCTCTACCATGAATTTATGTATTAATCTATGTATTACTTCATTTTCTGCATGACCTAGTATAAAGAGCTTAATATGTGCTTTCCCCCCCTTTTTTTCCCCTCTTCCCTCCTTTTTTTCCATATCACTTGAGTTTCTGTACTGGTTGACCAAAAAGATCCTATGTATTTGCAGATAATATGTGACCGCTGAAGAAGGTCTATTCAGACCGAAACGTACGGTCAAGGATTTATGTTATTGCTTTTAGATGTAAAGAATTGGGCAACTGGATCATGAAACCACTGTGTGAATAAATATATTCTTTTGAAATGCAAAACCTAGCAATCTGTGCGCCTCAATTTTCGTTACATATTGGTGGCTAATTCTAGCCCTTGACTGGCACCAGAAGAAAAAAATAGAGTGCGATTTTCCATTTCTTAAAAACTCAGCAAATCAGAGTCATGATGGATACGTTTCAGAAAGCATTATTTTTTGTGATGAGTACTGTAGCCATACTGAACGTGAGGGGCATCTGCTCCAGTGTCAGGAGGGTGGCAGTTTTTGATTTGGAGAATGTGCAAGCTGATATTATATGTTTACAGGAATGTGCAATAAGATCCTCTCCTCATAAGAATGAATGGAGGAAAGGACACAGTCTTTTTGGTCAACAGGTCTGGATAATAAAAGCGAAGGAGTTGTTTTTTTAATTAAAAGCAGTCATGTTGTTGTTTTAAACTGTAAAATTGTTTTACCTGGGTGTTTTATGATTTTAAACTTGGAGTTTTTAGGACAAAGGATCCGTATTTTCAACATATATGCTCCTGCTGAGAAACAAGCACGGTTGCCATTTTTAGAGACTCTAAAGTTTTATTTGTCTGGTAGAGATTTTACAGTGGTTGCTGGTGATCTTAATTGCATCAGATCTGTTAAAGATAGAGAAAGCACTGTTGAAGCTAGGGTAGATGCTTCCTCAACTGTGCTAAATGATATCATACAAGACTTGCATTGCACTGATGTGGGGCTGATGGTGGACACTGAGGAGAGATTCACATATTTTGCAGATAGTGGGCGCTGCAAATCTCGTTTGGATTATGTGTTGGTATCAGAAAGGTGTTAAAGCTTCTGTGTTCTCTAATGATGACTCTCTTTTCAGATCATAAGATTGTTTGTGCTGAAACCAGTGTCAATGAGTCTATCTTTGGCAAAGGATTTTGGAAATTAAATGTTGAATTGTTGAAGGAAGAGTATGTTAATGGATTTTAAGAAAGTTTTTGATTCCTGTGTGTACTGTCAGACAGATTTTAAGAGTTTGCTTGTATGGTGGGATTAGGCAAAAGAAGAATATTTTAGGAGGGTTGGTTTTAGGACGAGTGCGCCGCGACGTCGGTGACGCCTCGCTGCAAATGGGCTGCCCTACAAGCAGGTGCGCATGCGCTAGTGGGCACGGAGCTCGCCGCATCACGTGACATATGCATAGGTCACGTGGGCGGCGGCCACGCCTATCACGCATGCGCACAGCCATCCCTCCCCTTCCATTTAAACTCTACAGCGCGCTTTGTCGCGCTGTCAGACACCGGCAGACTGGCAGTACGCTCCCCTGCCCTGCCGCATTTCCTGGTAAAGGCTACACGCGCTCCATGGAAAATAGTGAGTAACCATCTCGACATGCTATTAGATTTAGTCGCAGTTAGTTCCTCATCCCGATTGGATTCTCTTTGATGTTTTCCATCTTACAGGTACCTAGGTTGAATAGGACTAAAAACGTCCTTCTAAGTCTGCGCCACTATAATCCCATCT
The DNA here is from genome assembly GCF_905171765.1 of Bufo bufo. Classification (NCBI taxonomy): domain Eukaryota; kingdom Metazoa; phylum Chordata; class Amphibia; order Anura; family Bufonidae; genus Bufo; species Bufo bufo. Next base: position 790,829,438 of record NC_053389.1, on the reverse strand, counting down.
CCCTCTCGCCCCCCCCCCCCTCTGTTCTAACTACACAGTTGTTTTGGGAGCGGAGGCTCTTCCTCTACCCAAGACCCTTGTCCCCTGATGAGTTAAAGGGTCTTTCACAGTTAGAGGTCCTTTTCCTTTAAATAAAGATATACTCTCATATGAAACGCGTAGGGACGTCGAGTATATCTCCACATTAGTTCTTCACTACCTCTACCTTTTTGATACACCGTGGGCCACTACTTTTGCCCCTAATAGGGCCACTCTCCCTGTCCTCGACAAGGTCACCTAGGTTAATTTATCTAGGGTAGGGTTCCGAACGGGGCCACCCCTTGTGGGGATAGGACCCCGTGTTAGGAGGTTACTTTAGGGCATAACAGGCCAAGTAGGGCATAAACAGGGACAGATTTTCACTGTGGCCCTCCACAGTAACCACCCACTGGAGGACGTATTCAAGCCTGAGAACATCCTCTGCTTGGGTACCGGACTAGAAGGTTCAGATCGTCCACCACTGGTAAGACCCACCCTTTTCTTTTGCCTATTGGCATGTCTATAGACCGCTAGGCACACCGCCGTGGTCTTCATTGGTCTACTAGTCCTACATCCGCCCTGCACAGAGGCGGTATTGCGGACTAGACCATAAGGTGACCTGTTACTCCAAGTTCCTTGCCGTTGTTTGTATTGTTTGTCTGTAAGGGGTTCTCTTTCCCTATTCTGGGATCTTAATTTTTGATAGTAAAAGTTAAGTTTTAATACGTTGCTGCCCCCTTTGTTTCACATAGTTCTTATTACCGAGCAGTACTGGGGGTGGGTGCCATTGCACCTTTCTCCCCTGAGGGACCACCCTCTATATTTCTTTATTAGTCATTCACTAAGGGACATGGCAGGTTTCCTGACCACGGGTCTAGATAGGGATCTGTGGCTTATCGAAGCTAAAATCGTTTTCTCAGAGCAAATCTTCACTCAGAAAAAGTACACTCCCACCTTGAACGGGGCATTTGCTGAATTGACCCGAATTTATAAGGAACATATCAGTTCCTGGTGGGAGGTCCAGGGCTTAGAAAAGTATATTAAAAAGGGGATTGTACCCTGTGGTCTCCGTATATCCCTTACTCCAGCAAGTCGAATTAGGAATCCAGAACTATTAAAAAAGTGGGAGAGGGAGGCCACCAATAGCTCTTTGAGGTTTATGCAAATATTACTGGATGAGGAGAGGGGGCTACTGGCAAGAGTAGAGAGCAACCTTGCTGACCAGATTGAGACAACTAAAAAGTTTCACCAAGAAGCAGAATTCAGCACTAAGGAAAACCAGCTACAGAATACCATTGAGATATACCAGTACCACCTCAAGGAACGAAAGCACAGACAGTTCACTAGGGACTCTCAAGATTTTAAGGAGAACAAAGCTTATCTGTTCCTAACTAATCCTGGCAATTCCCAAAGAACTGACGTGTCCTCGTCTGAAACAGAGGTTTCCGATAACGAGAGGAACAGATACCCTAAGATTAGGGGACGTGGTCACGGTAATTTTAGATCCAGGCACCGGGGAGGCCGCTATAACACGAACTAGCCAAGCAACCAGGCACAATGTGCATCCCCTGCCCCACAGTCATCCTCATCTGCCTCTTTTTTAGACCAAACAATGCATTATCCGCTACGGAATCTAAATACCCTACCTCCGCCCAATCAATCGGGCCTACTGAGGACAAACTGGTAATCAACTTATCATCACGCCCTTTAACTGAAGTAGAGACTACGGTATTGAGACAGGGATTATCCTTTGTCCCCACCAATCTCTTCCGTTGGACTAAGAATCTCCACCTGTTCGCCCGCAAGCTTAAAGTGGCATAAACACTTCAAGCTTAGAGACAAAAAAGAGCCGCGAGCTGGGCGTACCAGTGGAGATCCTGGAGGATGTACACCTCTTGTATAACCTGGATACCATGCCTAATAATCCTGAAGGCACAGGTCCCTTCACAGACCTTAAAAACAGAAGTACTGACACATCCGGTTCCAGTGCCAGCATGGTCGGACGCACTGAGTAGAGCTCCGCTCCAACTTGCTCTGCAAACCACTGCTCCCTAGCCATCTTGGCAAAACCCGAACCGATCGGTACCGTGTTTCCCGTCGGGGAAGCATGGACCGGTTTTTAGTGACCATGGGGAGCAGAAATAAGCAAAAAAAACTGCAGAAAGCGAGACAAGCGCTGGCATTGCCGCGCTAAGTGGCGGACCTGCCCCCCCTCGCTACCGTTAGCTAGTGAAGATCCTCCTGCATCTCTTCATGATGAAACGAGTGGAGATGGAGAAAAATAATCTGCAGGAATAGACTATAAAAGTCTTGCGCTGGAGGTAGCGGCGCAAATTCTACCAGACTTGCAAAAGTCATTGGCCACCACAGTGTCAGCCTCCCTGGCGCACCTGCACCAAGATATAGCAGAACAAGGCCGCCGGATTGAATCGGTGGAAGAAGCGCAGGCTCAGAGCCAGGCTACGTGCTCTACTCCAAATTGAGAATAAACAGATGAAGGCCAAAATAGAAGATTTAGAAAATCGTTCCCGCAGGAACAACATACGTTTGGTGGGAGTCCCCGAATTGGTCCCTGCACGTGATCTTGTGGCCCTCTGTGAAAAAGATCTACCAATTGCACTGCAAATGTCAGCGGCGTGCAAAGTGGAAAGAGCCCACAGAATAGGTCCGGCGCCGCCACCACCAGCCGACCAGCGAAAGGGAGGATCGCAAAACTATCCAGCTCTGACCCAGAGACCAAGACAAGTGATAGTCCGATATCTGGACTATTCGGATAAAGCATCGATCCTGCGAGCGTATAAGAAACGGAGGGACCCACTTGATATAGGAAGCTCCTGAATCCTTCTCTGAGGACTTTTCTGTAGATGTGGCAAAACGCAGAAGGGAATTCTCGCCAATATGTTCCAGTCTCTATCAAGAGCAAATCAAATTCGCGCTGATTTACCCTGGAACGCTGAAAGTTCATTCACCAGACGGCAATCTACTCACCTTCCAAGACCGGAAGATAGCTCGCCGAGATCTGCAGCAGTTTATACCCAAGACCTGATGAGGAAACCCGGCTTACAGCTGTTAAAAAATAAAGAGGCGATTAAAGCCCGGAAGAAGAATTTAATCCTCACCTGAACTCTATATTGTTAAGAGACACTGGGTAATGTTGCGGGGTACTGTTCCTTTAAGGGGGATGTCGATGTGTTGCTTACATGTTCTTCTTTATGTTAAGAGCTAAGTTTTTTGAGGGCGGAGTTTATTTACAGTGTGTCCCTGTGGGGGGAGGAGATTATGCTGGGAAGAAGTGAAGTCGATATTTACTACTGCATATGGCCAAAAATTGTTTTTTTGTTAAGGTTAACTCATGTTCTATGTTGGGGGAACAGAGGGAGGGGGAGGGAAGTTTAAAAGTTACTCATCTCGACTGGGATATTATGCGTCAGCCAAGTAACTTATTAAGGGCAAGATGACGAAGATAGTTACTTGGAATGTCAAAGGATTGAGGTCTCCCCAAAAACGCATGATGATACTTAGACACCTAAAATGCTTAAGGGTAGATATAGCCCTACTTCAAGAGACCCACTTAGATACCCGCATGCATAAGTTGTGGGTAGGACAGGTTTTAGGCTCCCCGCCGTCGGGCAATAAAGGAGGGGTATTGATGTTGATTCACAGATCCCTAAAATGCCAGGTTACTTCCGTAAAGGAAGATATAGAGGGAAGATGGTTACATGTGGTTCTGCAATTCCCAACAGAATCTCTAAGCATCTACAATATATATGGGCCAAATGAAGCTAACAAAGAGTTCTTCAATTCTGTGAGAAATATGATCATGCAGGATACAGCTTCTCATAAAATTATAGCAGGGGACATGAATTCAGTTATGTGTCATGATGAGGATAGACGTAATGTACAGGGTAAACATATAACACCCTGTCATAGAGATAAAATCTTGAGTACAGTAGTAAAGGACCTGGGGCTTTATGACGCATGGCGAGTTCAACATCCAGAGGACAGGGAATATACTCATTTTTCCCTAGTACATGACTCCTGGTCCCGCTTGGATTACTTTCTGACTTCTGAACTGCTATTACCCAAAATTCGAGAAGTGGAAATAGGGGAGCTGGTGATATCTGACCACTCCCCTGTGATCATAGAAATTACAGATAGCATCCCAAGGGGTAAGGATTTTTTGTGGAGATTTCCATCGGACCTAGCCGCAAACGAGAAATTCGCAGAAATGTTAAAGCATTGGTGGATGGAATATTGGGACAATAATTCCGATTCAGGGGATGTACAGTTGGTATGGAGAGCGGGAAAAGCAGTCCTTAGAGGCAATATTATAGCTTACGTAAGCAAACTTAGGAAGACTATGGCACAGAAGCTTAGGGTGCTATCATCAGCGTTAAAAGATTCGTACACTGCCCACAAAAGAAACGCCTCGGACAGTACTAAAAGAAAATGGCAAGAAAAGAAGCTAGAGTATGAACATTGGTTGAGGCGAAAGGAGGAGCTGGAGGGTAAAAGATGTGAAGCAAGATATTTCAAATATGGAAATAAATCTGGGAAACTGTTGGCCTCATTAACGAGAGGAATACTCCCATCCACGCATATCACAGGTTTAAAAAATAATAGGGATGTTCTATGTCACCAACCACAATAGATAGTTGGTATCTTGAGCGACTTTTACAAGTCTCTTTATTCTAGAGATGAGAGGAAAGATAAACAAGGGGTAGGATGGCTGAACTCTTTGAATTTGCCAAAAATATCACAGGAAGATCTGTTGACACTGAATAGGCCTGTTACGGAGGAAGAGTTAATGGAGGTAATTAAGAAGTCGAGTAATGGGAAGGCCCCAGGCCCTGATGGCTACACTAATGAATTCTATAAAGTCATGGCCCAGGATATAACTAAAGCACTCACAAAACTGTATAATGACATATTGCAAGGGCAGCCGATACCAATTGATATGAATACGGCCTATATCAAGGTTTTACCCAAGGAGGGGAAAGATAGCAGGTTGGCAGCGTCATATCATCCCATCTCTCTTATAGATAACAACCTAAAGTATGTTTCTAAATTGCTTGCGGATAGACTTGCGAAGTTTTTACCAAAAAACTTTATCACCTCATCAGGTGGGATTCATACAGGGCAGGTCACCTGTATACAACATTAGGAAGATAATGGCGTTATTAGATGATATCAAGGCCAATCCGCAACTTCACTCATCCCCAGCTTTACTAGCCATTGATGCCGAGAAGGCTTTTGATAACATGAGCTGGAGATGGCTGAACGACGTATTGGACGCCATGGGGTTTTCAGATGAATTCCGTACATACAGTACAGACCAAAAGTTTGGACACACCTTCTCAAAGAGTTTTCTTTATTTTCATGACTATGAAAATTGTAGATTCACACTGAAGGCATCAAAACTATGAATTAACACATGTGGAATTATATACATAACAAACAAGTGTGAAACAACTGAAAATATGTCATATTCTAGGTTCTTCAAAGTAGCCACCTTTTGCTTTGATTACTGCTTTGCAAACTCTTGGCATTCTCTTGATGAGCTTCAAGAGGTAGTCCCCTGAAATGGTTTTCACTTCACAGGTGTGCCCTGTCAGGTTTAATAAGTGGGATTTCTTGCCTTATAAATGGGGTTGGGACCATCAGTTGCATTGAGGAGAAGTCAGGTGGATACACAGCTGATAGTCCTACTGAATAGACTGTTAGAATTTGTATTATGGCAAGAAAAAAGCAGCTAAGTAAAGAAAAACGAGTGGCCATCATTACTTTAAGAAATGAAGGTCAGTCAGCCGAAAAATTGGGAAAACTTTGAAAGTAAGGGCTATATGACCATGAAGGAGAGTGATGGGGTGCTGCGCCAGATGACCTGGCCTCCACAGTCACCGGACCTGAACCCAATCGAGATGGTTTGGGGTGAGCTGGACCGCAGAGTGAAGGCAAAAGGGCCAACAAGTGCTAAGCATCTCTGGGAACTCCTTCAAGACTGTTGGAAGACCATTTCAGGGGACTACCTCTTGAAGCTCATCAAGAGAATGCCAAGAGTGTGCAAAGCAGTAATCAAAGCAAAAGGTGGCTACTTTGAAGAACCTAGAATATGACATATTTTCAGTTGTTTCACACTTGTTTGTTATGTATATAATTCCACATGTGTTAATTCATAGTTTTGATGCCTTCATAGTCATGAAAATAAAGAAAACTCTTTGAATGAGAAGGTGTGTCCAAACTTTTGGTCTGTACTGTATGTTACATCTTTGTACAGCACTCCGATGGCTAGGGTGTCTATTCCGGGTTTTTTATCAGATCCCTTTCAACTTCAAAAAGGCACCAGACAAGGGTGTCCGCTATCTCCCTTACTCTTTAATATTGCATTAGAACCGCTTTCAAAGGCGTTGAGTGCGAACGATTCAATTAGGGGAATACCCATTGGGTCTCAAAATGCTTACACATGAGTTATTTGCCGATGATTTATTAGTGTTCCTAGCCTATCCGGCTGACATCCCAGCACTTTTTGATCTCTTATCATATTTTGGATGCCTGTCAGGTTTTAAAGTTAACATGATGAAATCTGAGTTACTAGATTTATCCCCCCTCAGCACAGGGTGGAATTTGACCAGCGGGAAGTACCAGTAAAGATAGCTTCTCAATACATCAAATATTTAGGTATAAAAATTGGCAGAGCCCCAGATACACTTTATTCCCTAAATTATCCATTAATTAAAAAAGTTTTGGCGGAATTGGTGAAATGGGAGAACCTTCACATACCCACATACATGCTTTGATTTCATCTTCTGATCTATGTATTGCCTTGACCTCGAAGTTGGACTCAGGTATATTGGCTTTAATCCACTAATTGATTCCTTCGCTGGTGTGTTAGATATGAACCTCATCAACAGCTTGCCTCTGCCCTTTGTCTTACTCCCCACTTCCCTCCTTCCTTCTCCTCCCCCCCTCCCTTCTACTGTCCTTGGTTCTACAGAGTTACTTGTTCATAAATTTTCTAGATTCGGAAATCTTTGAATATTGTACTTTATGCCCAAATCGCATATTCTGCACTGTTCTATCCGAATAGTTTATGTTATCTCAGGATACACTTCTGCTGACAGACTTGTGTAGTTTCCAGATAATTTATCTGTGCTCTTTTTCTTCACACTATGGCTTTTATTGTAAAGTGATTCATTCCGGCCTGGACTTATCACACATTATTGTTCTTTGTATATGATATCTTATGATTTGTGCTGCAGTGTTACTGTAATGTTCCATTGTTCCAATGTCCATTTACTCTTAATATGTGCATTCTCATGCCAATGTACTGTGAATGTCTTCTCCAAATGTGGTCCTGTAACTTTGTTCCTTTTTCCTGTTATTTAAATATAAAATCAATAAACAGATTTTAAAAAGAAAGAAATGTGAGAACCTGCCTATTTCATTTCTTGGTAGGTGCTATATGATAAAAATGATGAGCTTCAGTAAACTCCTCTATCCCATGCAGACCCTGCCACTCCTCCTAAAACATACTGATGTCCAACTATTGTCACAGGCATTTTGCGCGTTTATTTGGCAGAAAAAAAGGTGCAGGATATCTATGCAGACGCTTACTAGACTTAAGTCAAGAGGGGGTTTGGGTTTCCCAGACATTAGGAAGTATAATTTGGCTAGTTTGATGAGGCATGGCCTAGACTGGATTCAGGATACGTCCTATTATTCGGTTCTTCATATAGAAAAAGAACTGGTAAAGCCCTGGAATCTAAATGCACTATTATATACAAAGTTTTCTCTTCAATTGCCTTCATCGGTGAAACAGAGCGTTCTCCTTAGAGACACTATAGCAACCTGGAGAGCAATCAGGAAAACTTTCGGTCTCCCATGTGAGATCTCAAAAAACATGTTATTATGGGGCCACCCTGACTTTGAATCTGCTATTACCAATAAGCAACGGGTACAATGGGCACAAAAAGGGGTTTCAAAGGTCAGTCACATATGGAAGCAAGAAGAGAGGAGAATTTATTTATTTATTTTAGTTATGTTCTCAAGATAGAGAGCTCTTGGACTCCCCCATTCTTTTAGAGGAACTCCAGGCGACCCTTTCCTCTCTAAAATATGAATCAGCCCCCGGCTCAGATGGATTGCCGTTTGATTTATATAGGTATCATGCTAAAGTACTTTTGCCGATCCTGCTTTTAGTCCTGAATGAATCCCGCGCATGCTGCTCTTTACCTTCATCATTTAGAGAGGCAGTGATTATCTTGGTTTTAAAAAAGGAGAAGGATCCGTGTGATATGGGGTCATATAGACCCATATCACTTTTAAATACGGACTACAAGATTTTCGCAAAAATTTTGGCCAATCGTCTAAAGAGGGTTATAGCGAGTTTGGTACACCCTAATCAGACGGGCTTTATCCCGGGACGGCAAATACAGATGAGTCTATATAGGGTTTATTTGAATTTGTCTGTTGGGGGCAGTATAGACCACTCCATTCTGTCTTTAGACGCCGCAAAAGCGTTTGACAGGATGGAGTGGTCCTTTTTGTGGGCCACAATGTCCCATTGTGGCCTTGGGAATTCTTTCCTGGAAATGACTCAAATGCTATATGCACAGCCAGTTGCATCTATTAGTGTTAACGGTATTAGCTCTTCCCCCGTTATGATGCGGAGAGGGATGAGACAGGGCTGCCCCCTGTCTCCTCTCCTCTTCGCTCTTTTTATTGAACCATTGGCTTCCCGGATTCGCTTAGATAGTCGTATAGACGGGTTTGGGGTGGCGGGAGTGAGCGATAAAATAAGCTTATATGCCGATGACGTGATCCTGTTCCTGGATCAGGGATGGAAAATTCTCCTGTATGTCATAGAAGTAATAGAAGAATATGGCAAACTATCAGGTTATAGAATTAATTGGTCAAAGTCATCGCTCCTCCCGCTGAACCGCAAGGCCGTAGATGAGGGGAGGCGAGTTCGTGTTTTGGCCCCTAATGATACTTCAGATTATCTGGGGGTTAAGATTGGGGTCCCTATAAATAGGTTTTATGATCTAAATCTGGCCCCGGTTTTGAATAAAGTTAGGGACAAAATCAGCGCTTGGCGGAAATTGAGATTGGCACAAACGGACCGAATAGCTTTGATTAAAATGATTATCTTACCGATAGTTTTGTTTCCGTTGTGTGCCTCCCCCATCTGGATCGATGATATTTTTTTTCATAGGTTGGAGACTATGATCAACGATCTAATTTGGGGAAGGAAGAGGGTGCGTATAAAGCAGAGATATCTATGGTTGTCGGAGGCAGATGGTGGGCTGTCATTACCTTTTTTTCAAGGTTATTATTTATGTGCACAGATTCAGCGTTGCTGTTATTCAAAAGAGAGCTTACTTTCACGGTATTTGACTAAAGTTTTTGATAAACCAGTTGATAATATTTTTGCATGTTTGGAGACTGGGTTTATGGGAATGAGGAGGTCCTTGTCGATCCCGTGCTCACTGCAGAGGGTTTGGAACAGACTGAGGAAGATCCTTAAATCTTCTGGTCCGTTTGTTTTTACCCCTCTGTGGGAGAACGGGGAGCTGGGGGAGTTCTTCAAAATTACAGATTTTGGTTATTGGTCACGTAATGGTATCAACAGGGTGTCTGACCTTTTTTATATGGGTCGCTTTAAATCACTTTTGGAATTTGGTTTTACTGATAGTTCACCATTAGATTTATTTATGTACGCACGTTTGAAACATATATTTGAAACCTCTAGGAATAGGGGTCTTATTTTTCTACGAGAGAATATATTTTTTGATTTTTGTGACGCCCAGAAGTATGAAACGGTGAAGTTATCTAGACTTTATGCAAAACTCCGAATGGCACTGGCAACTGTAACACCTTTCAAAAGCACAGATAAGTGGGAGCAAGAGTTGAATTGCCCCCCACTACAGTGGTCTACTATCTATAGGAATGTGAGAAGGGCGACAGTTTCCAGTGCGCATAGGCTAATTCAATTTAAGATACTCCATAGACTGTATTATACGCCGAAAACCCAAGGAAAATTTCCCCAAAATAAAGATCGGGATTGCTGCTGCTCTAAATGTGGATATGTTAATGCTAACTATGTCCATTTGCTTTGGAGCTGCAGCAAAATAAGAAGTTATTGGGATGGGGTCTTCACTATCCTACAAAAGGAGAGCTCAATGAACTACAACCCGGGAATTTTGATAGTGATCTTTGGAGATTATGGGTCAGAAGTGGAAGTCCCGCCCCAGGTTAGACGGATTTGGATGCGGGGATTGATGGTTGCTTAGGCTATATTGATAAAGTATTGGGGCTCTGTCTCCCCGCCCTCAACAAGGGAGTGGAGTTCATACCTCCAGAAAATTAGGGTATACGAGGACATTGAAAGGAAACAGAGAGTCGCACGCAGAGCTGCATAGCTATAATTCATACTGATACTATTCTGTATAACAATGAATGGAGTGGACGGCAGCCAATGGGGGGGGGGGGGTTGATATAGTTATTATTATATATTATCTTGAGGGTGTCCTTAGGATGTTGTGTAGAATTTCTCTTGTAAGGATGTCTATGATTGCCATGCTGGGCACACCGTTGTGATTGATATTGTTTTATGTATTAATATTATTTGGAAAATAAAAATATATATTTATTTAAAAAAAATATATATATATAAAATCAATAAACAGATTTTAAAAAGAAAGAAATGTGAGAACCTGCCTATTTCATTTCTTGGTAGGTGCTATATGATAAAAATGATGAGCTTCAGTAAACTCCTCTATCCCATGCAGACCCTGCCACTCCTCCTAAAGCATACTGATGTCCAACTATTGTCACAGGCATTTTGCGCGTTTATTTGGCAGAAAAAAAGGTGCAGGATATCTATGCAGACGCTTACTAGACTTAAGTCAAGAGGGGGTTTGGGTTTCCCAGACATTAGGAAGTATAATTTGGCTAGTTTGAGGAGGCATGGCCTAGACTGGATTCAGGATACGTCCTATTATTCGGTTCTTCATATAGAAAAAGAACTGGTAAAGCCCTGGAATCTAAATGCACTATTACATACAAAGTTTTCTCGATTGCCTTCATCGGTGAAACAGAGCGTTCTCCTTAGAGATACTATAGCAACCTGGAGAGCAATCAGGAAAACTTTCGGTCTCCCATGTGAGATCTCAAAAAACATGTTATTATGGGGCCACCCTGACTTTGAAACTGCTATTACCAATAAGCAACGGGTACAATGGGCACAAAAAGGGGTTTCAAAGGTCAGTCACATATGGAACCAAGAAGAGAGGAGAATTTATAACTTCCAGGAGATACAGTCCACGTACGGAATCTCTCCAAATCATTTTCTAGCATACTATCAGATTAAGGCCTTTCTACAAGGAAAGGTGAGAGATTTATCTAAGGTGTTTCTACCTGGCCCATTCGATACATTGTTAGGCAGTGGAGGGAGCCGGAAAGACCTGTCCTTCATCTGCAGTTGCTTGAGAGAGGAAGAGTCGAGGAGAGGAGACTTATCTTTATTTAAGACCTGGCTAAAAGATTTTCCGGATATGAACCTCCCTGATCAGTTATTAGAGGGATGGGACAAGGTGCGGAAAACGAGTAGTAATGAAATATGGAGGGAATCATACTTTAAAATAATGCATAGAGCCATATATGGTTTCCACTTACCAAAGGGTACAGCCCCTGTTTTACCGGATATCGGATAACACACTACCCTAAATGCAGCCTTCCGAACACTAATCTCACGCATGGGCTGTGGTCGTGTATAAAAACCCAGGATATTTGGAAATCCCTCATTGCTAAGATCAATACCAAATGTCAAGTGAAAATCCCTGTAGATCCAGAGCTAATCTTATTTCATGTAGGGAGATCTGAAATACAAACACGACTAACAGATTCAATGCATGTGATTCTATTGGCGGCCAAACGTAGTATACTAGCACATTGGCTCAGTCCTTGTTTACCTTACATAGATGAGGCAATTTGTTTGACCACACGATGCATGAGACTAGAAGGTATTGAGGCGGAAAACTGCAAATCAAAATTGACAGGGCCTTTTTTCAAAAAGTGGAGATCATATATGGATCACTTTTTTACTAAGGAAGAGATCCTGACTACTGTTACACCGTTTGTCCAAACGGAATGGTTCTTAAGATTGGGGAATTCAGATCCATGGTATATGTTACTCAATGAGAAGAGCAAAGCATAAAATTTGGGAGCGGGATTGATATTTTCCATATTCATTTTGCTATAATCTAGAGTCGAGATGAGTGGGTGGGGGGGGGGGGGGGGGGTTAGGAGTGTTAAGGGGAATGTAAGAATTATGTTGTAAAAAACAAAAAACAAAAAACAAACAAAAACAAACAAACGTGTCTTGATTTGCATTGTAATAATCTATAACATGTCAATATTATCTTCTTCCAATAAAGAGAAGTTAAAAAAAAAAAAAAAACAGAAGTACTAAAATGCCTCCAGTTGGAGATATGTCATGCATTGACGTTTTTTTTTAAAACAAACCATCACTGAATTAACTGGAATAATCTCAAATCCCACAAGGTCCAACTGCAGTAGGAACGAGAGGCAGGCGATAAAGGAGCTATCGAAAGACACTAATATTATGATCAAACCCTCTGATAAGGGGGGCAATGTGGTCATTTTAGACAGCCCAGCCTATCGTGATATGTGCCTCACAATACTCAGCAACAGACAAGGTTATGAGGTATTACCATCTGACCCTACCCCAAGATTCCAGCTAGAACAGAGAGATTCTTACAAAAGCTAAGATGGACAGGCTCATTAGTACTGATGAGTTTGCGTTCCTCTACCCATTACACCCGACAATGGCAACTTTCTACTGCCTACCCAAGGTCCATAAGGGCACATTGCCCCTTAAGGGTCGGCCGATTGTCTCAGGGGTAGGTAGCCTGCCCCAGAATAGCGGAATCTATGTGGATCGAATATTGGGTCCGTTTGTGCAATCACTTCCCTTCTATGTGAGAGACACGGGTGATCTACTCTCTAAGCTGGAGAACCTTTGCCTAGAACCTAGTTGGTTCCTGGCATCAATTGATGTTGAGGCCCTGTACTCTTCGATCCCCCATGACAAGGGTCTCCTAGCCACCGCACATTTCTTGAGAGCCAGGGGACGACAGTTCTCTGCATATAACGAGCTGGTTCTCCGCCTTCTGAATTTTGTGCTATCTAGCAATTGCTTTCTATTTGACGGTCGGATATACCACCAGCTCAGGGGCACTGCGATGGGAAGCTCATGCGCGCCATCTTATGCAAATTTGCTCCTGGGCTGGTGGGAAGAGACCACTGTATTCGGTGACACACCCAGCTGGTACACCGAATACATCATCCTCTAGGCCCGCTACATAGATGATATTTTCATTCTGTGGAGCGGGTCAGAGGATGACTTTACTAAGCTGGTGGAGGAGCTCAACCACAAATACCATCAACCTTAGGTTTACCTCGCTCATTGTACGCAATAATCTCCCATTCCTGGACATATGTATATCTAGGGACATCAAGGGGGGTTTGCAGACCACGATATACCGAAAAGAGACATCGACGAACTCACTGCTTCGATGGGACAGCTGTCATCCTGTCCCATTGAAACAGGGGATCCCTGCGGGCCAATACTTGAGGCTCAAACGTAATTGCTCGGAACAACGGGAGTTCAAACGTCAGGCAAACGAGCTAAGAAAATGTTTCCGGGCGCGAGGCTACCCTGACAACACATTAAGAAAGGCCTACCAGAGAGCCCAACAGGAGACATGCACCACACTTTTGCATCCTACTGGGGCCCCCAAAATCGAGCCACAAAAAAGACTACGAGTCATTGGAACATTTGACTCAGCAGCCACACAAATTAAAGAGATCCTGGGACGCAATTGGGATACCCTCCTGATGGATCCGGATCTGGCCGAGGTAGTCAGTCCTCATCCATCAGTGACCTTCAGGAGAGGGACCAATCTCAGAGACCAATTCGTCTACAGCCATTACAGTCCCCCAATAAAAAGGACATGGTTGGACAAACCAGTTAATGGATGCTTTAAGTGTGGCCGTTGTAGCTTTTGTAAGTTTGTCACCCCGGGTAAATCACTGGTATTGGACTCCACGGGCTATACCCATTACATACGTGACTATCAACTGTCGCACCGCAGGAGTTATTCACCTCCTCACCTAAGAGTAATGGGTAAATAAGATATGTAGGTAAAACCCGCAGGGAATTACGAGTACGTATGGTCAAACATATCGGCGATATACGTAACAGGGACACCCCAGTGGCGAGACAAGTCTACCCTGCCCACGGTGGACGGGCGTCAGCCGCCACATTCCTAGGCATAGAACTGATCAAAAAGTCAGCACGTGGGAGGGATTGGGATAAACGGATCCTCCAGAGAGAGTGCTGGTGGATATTTAAACTTAAAACCACTAACCCCCACGGTTTGAATGATCAGCTACAATTAAGTAGCTGATCATTCTGCCTTGATGTCTTGAAATACAGTCAGCATTGGCAATTTTTGATAGTCTCTGAGAAGACTGGATTAGGCCTCATGCACATGACCGTTGTTTGGGTCCGCATCCGAGCCGCCTTTTTGGCGGCTCAGATGCAGACCCATTCACTTCAATTGGGCCGCAAAAGATGCGGACAGCACCCCGTGTGCTGTCCGCATCCGTGGCTCCGTTCCGCAGCCCCGCTAAAAAAATATAACATGTCCTATTCTTGTCCGCGCTTTGCGGACAAGAATAGGCATTTATATTGCCGGCGCCCATTCCGTTCCGCAAATTGCAGAAGGCAACACGGGCGGCTTCTGGTTTTTGCGGATCGCAAAAAACGGAACGGTCGTGTGCATGTGGCCTTATGCTGTGAAAACTAAAGAACTTGCTTGAGAAGCCTACCTAAGTAATTTATGCCTGTCATTGTGTATGAGTCCTTTATGGTACTTTTGTCCATTTGGGTGTCCAATTTCCCATTGCATTACTATAGGCATCCTAACGTCTCTACCAACTATACTATGAGTACGTTAAATGGTTATAAGAGTTCACTCACAGGTGGCATGTTTAGACTCTGGGTGTAACGGTCTGGGTCCGGTTCAGAATCTTTTATTGCAACTACTATTGCAAGATAATAGCAAGGCTGAAAACGTAGTCAGGAGGAAGCCAGTGGTCAGTACACAGGATAATTGTCAATATAGAGGAGTAGGCAAATACCATAGTCAGGGGGAAGCCAGTGGTTGATACACAGGATAAGCGTCAGTATTCGATAGCAGCGCAGCAGAGACAAGCTTGATTACAGGCTGAGAGCACAATAACAATAGGATGTTTAATCAGGAAACAGGGTGGAGCAAACTAGAGGCACAGGAACTAAGCATAAGTTCAGCACAGGAGCTGTCCAGAAGGCAGGATAGCTCAATTGGAAGAGCTGCCGCCTGGGACACAGGGGTCCCTGGGTTAGAGTTCTGACAGTAGTCCCCTCCTTTCAGAATGGCCCCTGGACATCCTAGGAGCTGGTTTCTCTGGATGTCCATCATTAAATGCCTTTGTAAGCCTAGGGGCGTGAACATTGTTTTCTGGTTCCCATGATTTCTTTTCTGGTCCATAACCCTTTCATTGCACCAGATATTGCACTTGACCTCTAAAAATTCTAGAGTCCAAAATTTTCTCAACAATGTATTCTTCCTCCACTTGGACTTCTCCCTGGAAAGGGGTTTTCATTGAATGGCTTGAGCAATGACATGGATCACAGGGTGTATTTTCAATCTGTTAGGAAGTTTGAGATGGAAGGCAACTTGGTTAATTTGTGCAGAAATCTGGAAAGGTCCTATGAATTTTTTGCCCAATTTTGGAGATGGAACATGCGTTTTCAAATTTCTAGTAGATAGCCAAACTTTATCACCGACTTTAAAGGTTGGAGGAGCTTTGCAATGTTTACACTGCTACTGAGAGAAAAACATGTGATTTATACTAAAATGAGCGCGCTTATTCCAAATATGAACTCGGAATTTGCATGACACATCTAGATTTTAAACCCTCAAGGACCCTGGGATTATCCATTTTTGCGTTTTCGTTTTTTCACACCCCACCTCCTAACTTTATTTTTCTATTCACATAGCCTTATGAGGGCTTATTTTTTGCGGGGCAAGTTGTACTTTCTAATGGCACCATTTACGGTTGCATACCATGTAGTAGAAAGCAGGAAAAAAAAAAATAAAATACCAAATGGGGTACAATTGGGAAAAAACGAAATTCTGATAAAGGTTTTCTTCTTCTTTTTACACTGTACACTATGCAGTAAAATTTACCTGTTTTCTTCATTCTCCAAGTCAGTATAGTTACAACAATACCACACACTTATAATTTTTCTTGCGTTTTAATACTGAAAAAAAAATTGGGCCAGCTATCATTTAACCACCTCAGCCCCTATAGCTTAAACACCCTTAATGACCAGGCCACTTTTTACACTTCTGACCTACCCTACTTTCACCGTTTATTGCTCGGTCATGCAACTTACCACCCAAATGAATTGTACCTCCTTTTCTTCTCACTAATATAGCTTTCATTTGGTGGTATTTCATTGCTGCTGACATTTTTACTTTTTTTGTTATTAATCGAAATTTAACGATTTTTTTGCAAAAAAATGTTATTTTTCACTTTCAGTTGTAAAATTGAAAATTGGAATGTGGGCCCCTTTGCCCACCTAGGCTGCAAAAAAGTGTCACACATGTGGTATCTCCGTACTCAGGAGAAGTTGGGCAATGTGTTTTGGGGTGTCATTTTACATATACCCATGCTGGGTGAGATAAATATCTTGGTCTAATGCCAACTTTGTATAAAAAAAATGGGAACAGTTGTCTTTTGCCAAGATATTTCTCTCACCCAGCATGGGTATATGTAAAATGACACCCCAAAACACATTGCCCAACTTCTCCTGAGTACGAAGATACCACATGTGTGACACTTTTTTGCAGCCTAGGTGGGCAAAGGGGCCCACATTCCAAAGAGCACCTTTCGGATTTCACCGGCCATTTTTTACAGATTTTGATTTCAAACCACTTCTCACGCATTCGGCCCATAAAATGCCAGGGCAGTATAACTACCCCACAAGTGACCCCATTTTGGAAAGAAGACACCCCAAGGTATTTCGTGATGGGCATAGTGAGTTCATGGAAGTTTTTATTTTTTGTCACAAGTTAGTGAAATATGAGACTTTGTAAGAAAAAAAAAAAAAAAAAATCATCATTTTCCGCTAACTTGTGACAAAAAATATAAAATTCTAGGAACTCGCCATGCCCCTCACGGAATACCTTTGGGTGTCTTCTTTCCAAAATGGGGTCACTTGTGGGGTAGTTATACTGCCCTGGCATTTTCCAGGGGCCCTAATGTGTGGTAAGTAGGTAAATGACCTGTGAAATCCTAAAGGTGCTCTTTGGAATGTGGGCCCCTTTGCCCACCTAGGCTGCAAAAAAGTGTCACACATGTGGTATTGCCGTATTCAGGAGAAGTTGGGCAATGTGTTTTGGGGTGTCTTTTTACATATACTCATGCTGGTTGAGAGAAATCTCGGCAAAAGACAACTTTTCCCATTTTTTATACAAAGTTGGCATTTGACCAAGATATTTATCTCACCCAGCATGGGTATATGTAAAATGACACCCCAAAACACATTGCCCAACTTCTCCTGAGTACGGCGATACCAGATGTGTGACACTTTTTTTGCAGCGTAGATGCGCAAAGGGGCCCACATTCATTTTATGAGGGCATTTTTAGACATTTGGATCCCAGACTTCTTCTCACGCTTTAGGGCCCCTAGAATGCCAGGGCAGTATAAATACCCCACATGTGACCCCATTTTGGAAAGAAGACACCCCAAGGTATTCAATGAGGGGCATGGCGAGTTCATAGAAATTTTTTTTTTTTGGCACAAGTTAGCGGAAATTGATATTTTTTTTTTCTCACAAAGTCTCCCTTTCTGCTAACTTGGGACAAAAATTTAAATCTTTCATGGACTCAATATGCCCCTCACGGAATACCTTGGGGTGTCTTCTTTCCGAAATGGGGTCACATGTGGGGTATTTATACTGCCCTGGCATTCTAGGGGCCCTAAACCGCGAGAAGAAGTCTGGAATATAAATGTCTAAAAAATTTTACGCATTTGGATTCCGTGAGGGGTATGGTGAGTTCATGTGAGATTTTATTTTTTGACACAAGTTAGTGGAATATGAGACTTTGTAAGAAAAAAAATAATAATTTCCGCTAACTTGGGCCAAAAGCCTTACAGGGGGGTGATCAGGGAGTCTATATGGGGTGATCACCCCCCTGTCATTGATCACCCCCCTCTAAGGCTCCATTTAGATGTCCGTATGTGTTTTGCGGATCCGATCCATGTATAAGTGGATCCGTAAAAATCATACGGACATCTGAATGCAGCCTTACAGGGGGGTGATCAATGACAGGGGGGTGATCAGGGAGTCTATATGGGGTGATCACCCCCGTCATTGATCACCCCCCTGTAAGGCTCCATTCAGACGTCCGTATGCGTTTTGCGGATCCGATCCATCTATCAGTGGATCCGTAAAAATCATACGGACATCTGAATAGAGCCTTACAGGGGGGTGATCAATGACAGGGGGGTGATCAGGGAGTCTATATGGGGTGATCAGGGGTCATAAGGGGTTAATAAGTGATTAGGGGGGGGTGTAGTGTAGTGTAGTGGTGTTTGGTGCTACTTTACTGAGCTACCTGTGTCCTCTGGTGGTCGATCCAAACAAAAGGGACCACCAGAGGACCAGGTAGCAGGTATATTAGACGCTGTTATCAAAACAGCGTCTAATATACCTGTTAGGGATTAAAAAAAATCACATCTCCAGCCTGCCAGCGAACGATCGCCGCTGGCAGGCTGGAGATCCACTCGCTTACCTTCCGATCCTGTGAACGCGCGCGCCTGTGTGCGCGCGTTCACAGGAAATCTCGTGTCTCGCGAGATGACGCATATATGCGTAACTCTGCGCAGGGCTGCCGCCTCCGGAACGGGATCCTGCGTTAGGCGGTCCGGAGGCGGATATAGAGATACAGCAGAGCTGAATGTGCTGGGACAACTGTCATATAGAGATATAGCAGTGCTGGGTGTGTTAGGGAAGCAGTCATGTGTATAGATGTACACTTAGCCTGCTATAACAGTAGAAGTCTCATATTTTTTTCAGTCAGCAGCAAGGTAGCTCTTATGGTTGTGTGGTTAGGTGCTTTGCCTCTGATACAGAAGGTCGTGGGTTCGAATCCCAGCAGAAAATTTTCTGAAATACAAGCACTGACTCCATATATGGACATACAGGGCGCGACACAGGAAGAGGCTGCGTCGCATCACTGACATGGAGGCAAGTATAAGTGTTTTTTTAATATCTGACTGTTACTGCCATGGGGGGAGCGGGAGGCACTTGATACTGCCACATGGGGGGAGGGGGGTTGGCATCTGATACTGGCACATGGAGGGGGGGTTGGCACCTGATACTGGCACATGGAGGGGGGGTTGGCACCTGATACTGGCACATGGAGGGGGGGTTGGCACCTGATACTGGCACATGGAGGGGGGGTTGGCACCTGATACTGGCACATGGAGGGGGACGAAGAGGCACCTGATACTGGCACATGGGGGGGGAGAGGGGTTGGCACCTGATACTGGAACATGGGTGGGGGGGAGAGAGGCACTCGATACTGGCACTTTTTATTTTGGGGGGGGGGGGGGGGGGGCACTATGATACTGGGACATGGGGGGGGGAGAGAGAGGCACTTGATACTGGCACGTGGGGGAGGGGTTTGGCACTTGATACTGGCACATGGGTGGGTTTGGCACTATGATACTGGCACATGGGGGGGAGAGGCACTTGATACTGGCACATGGGGGGTTTGGCACTGATACTGGGGCATGGGGGGGAAGAGAGAGGTACTTGATACTGGCACATTGGGGGGGGGGGTTGGCACTATGATACTGGCACATGTGGGGTGGGAAGGAGAGAGGCACTTGATACTGGCACACTGGGGGGGAGATGGCACTATGATACTGGGACATGTGGGGGGGGGAGGAGAGAGGCACTTGATACTGGCACATGATGGGGGGCATCTATGGGGACACTTACTGGCACATTATTGGGGGGCATTATGGGGGACACTAGGCCGGCAGCCTATCAGAGGCCGGACACTGAGGGGCATCTACTGGGGCATTTTATACTGGTACATTATGGGGGGCACTAGCAGGAAGGGGGGAGAGGAGCACTATGGGGGAATTTACTGGGGGCACTATATAGGGGTATTTTATACTGGGACATTATGGGGGCACTATGGGGACATTAGCTCAACTGGGGGCATTACAAGGGGGTATTTTTGCACTGTCACATAAGGAGAATTATTTCTACTGGGGGGGCATTATGGTGGGCTTTATTTCTCCCCCATGGTATGAGCCCCCTAGTAGCAGCACCAGCCTCTCCCTGCTCTGCTATTCCTCTGCCCCTTCTCCAAATCCTTATTATGAAATCTTTCTCATTAGGATAAAGCACAACATCAGCTCCACCGAGTCCCCCAGCCAAGTGTGGAAGTGGCGTCCGAGATCCTAAGGGCCAAGCAACTGTAAGTTTTCATATGAAATATGTTTATGTTACACACATATAGCCTACACTGTGCCACACAATGTACCGCTACACTGTGCCCCACAATATACAGTATACGGCTACACTGTGCCAAAGGAGTGGGGTTTACACAGGAGGAGGGAGGTGCGAAGCGAGCTGGAGGGGCCCTTACAAATATTTGCTGTGGGGCCCAGTCACTTCTAGTTACGCCCCTGACCCTCAGGGGTATTAAATGCGGTCTTCCACTCATCCCCCTCCTTGATCCTTACCAGATTATATGCCCCCCTCAGATCCAATTTAGAGAACACATTGGCACCGACAATCTGACTAAACAAATCCGGAATCAAAGGAAGGGGGTAAGGATCACGGACGGTAATACGATTGAGCTCACGGAAGTCCAGACATGGTCTCAGGGTACCATCCTTTTTCTTTACAAAGAAAAATCCAGCAGCCACTGGGGACTAGAGATGTCCCGAATAGTTCGCCGGCGAATAGTTCCCGGCGAACATAGCTTGTTCGCGTTCGCCCGCGGTGGGCGAACATATGCGATGTTCGGCCCGCCCCCTATACATCATCATTGAGTAAACTTTGACCCTGTACCTCACAGTAAGCAGACACATTCCAGCCAATCAGCAGCAGACCCTCCCACCTCCTGGACAGCATCCATTTTAGGTTCATTCGGAAGCTGCATTCTCAGTGAGAGGAGGGAGAGTGCTGCTGCTGCTGATTCAATAGGGAAAGCGTTAGCTAGGGCAGTGTTCTGTGTCCACAGACTCATCTGCTGTAAGGACAGCGTCCTGACAGCACCCCAAAAAGCCCTTTTCAGGGCTGGTACATCAGTCTGCTATATATATATATATATATATATATATATACACATATATACACACACACACACACATACACACACTCACCTAAAGAATTATTAGGAACACCAGTTCTATTTCTCATTAATGCAATTATCTAGTCAACCAATCACATGACAGTTGCTTCAATGGATTTAGGGGTGTGGTCCTGGTCAAGACAATCTCCTGAGCTCCAAACTGAATGTCAGAATGGGAAAGAAAGGTGATTTAAGAAATTTTGAGCGTGGCATGGTTGTTGGTGCCAGACGGGCCGGTCTGAGTATTTCACAATCTGCTCAGTTACTGGGATTTGTACGCACAACCATTTCTAGGGTTTACAAAGAATGGTGTGAAAAGGGAAAAACATCCAGTATGCGGCAGTCCTGTGGGCAAAAATGCCTTGAGGTCAGAGGAGAATGGGCTGACTGATTCAAGCTGATAGAAGAGCAACGTTTACTGAAATAACCACTCGTTACAACCGAGGTATGCAGCAAAGCATTTGTGAAGCCACAACACGCACAACCTTGAGGTGTATGGGCTACAACAGCAGAAGACCCCACCGGGTACCACTCATCTCCACTACAAATAGGAAAAAGAGGCTACAATTTGCACAAGCTCACCAAAATTGGACTGTTGAAGACTGGAAAAATGTTGCCTGGTCTGATGAGTCTCGATTTCTGTTGAGACATTCAAATGGTAGAGTCCGAATTTGGCGTAAACAGAATGAGAACATGTATCCATCCTCTGATGGCTACTTCCAGCAGGATAATGCACCATGTCACAAAGCTCGAATCATTTCAAATTGGTTTCTTGAACATGACAATGAGTTCACTGTACTAAAATGGCCCCCACAGTCACCAGATCTCAACCCAATAGAGCATCTTTGGGATGTGGTGGAACGGGAGCTTCGTGCCCTGGATGTGCATCCCTCAAATCTCCAACTGCAAGATGCTATCCTATCAATATGGGCCAACATTTCTAAAGAATGCTATCAGCACCTTGTTGAATCAATGCCACGTAGAATTAAGGCAGTTCTGAAGGCAAAAGGGGGTCCAACACCGTATTAGTATGGTGTTCCTAATAATTCTTTAGGTGAGTATATATATATATATATATATATATATATATATTGCAGTTGCCTGCCCGTGTGTGAGAGGCTGCAGGCTTAGTCACAGACAGTACTGTGTGCACACCATTCATACAGGGTGTGACAGAAAATACCTCGCAGATAAAAAAAAATTATATTGACTCTTTTTCTGTGATATAATCACATTTGCAAGCCCGTGTGTGTCAGGCCCACACAGACTGTATTGTGGCCACTGGCTAGGCCTCCACTCATACCGTTACAGGGTTTCACTCACTCAAATACCTTTCAGATAAAAAAAATTATATTTAATCTTTTTCTGCAATATAGGGTTGGACAATTCTCCAATTAGATTGCGTGGGTGTTAGGAGATGGTTCCCAAACCAGATACATTTAATTTAGTAAGACTCCTGTACTCCACTTGGATTTCAATATAATGCTTTTTATTTTGTGTGGTTCCAGTCAAATAATGTTTTCGGCTAGACAGCCTTCTTCAGAACAACTGGAAAGGCATATAAGGTATCGCAATAAGTGTGCAATAGACATACAGCACATAGTATATAGATTATAATTTAAACAGAAGAAGAAAAACATATAGATATAGTATATTGGGGGAGCGCGAGGATAAGTTGCTATGCTTATCAGAAAATTTTAACAGGAAACTTTAACAGGCATACTATGGAATCAAGGCATCAGAAAACTTAGGCAGGCATACTGTGGAATCAAAGCATCAGAATACTTCAACAGGCATATTGTGGAGTCAAACATGTTACTACATCAGGCATGTTATAAAATCTGGCATCATGCAGTGTCCGATATAGTGTGAGTTGCAATCAAAGTCATGCATAGTATAAGCAAAAAGGCAGTAGCACTAGTAGTATGAAGATCATGGCATGTGTCAGTGTATTAGTTCTTACCCGGATTAGGCCGCATATAGTGTATAGATGAGTGTTTTAAAATGGGCTTCCCTCAGTGGGTGGCAGGATGCTGCGTTTCCGGGTAAGAACTAATACACTGACACATGCCATGATCTTCATACTACTAGTGCTACTGCCTTTTTGCTTATACTATGCATGACTTTGATTGCAACTCACACTATATCGGACACTGCATGATGCCAGATTTTATAACATGCCTGATGTAGTAACATGTTTGACTCCACAGTATGCCTGTTGAAGTATTCTGATGCTTTGATTCCACAGTATGCCTGCCTAAGTTTTCTGATGCCTTGATTCCATAGTATGCCTGTTAAAGTTTCCTGTTAAAATTTTCTGATAAGCATAGCAACTTATCCTCATACCCACCCAACACAAACAACGGCCATACTACAAGGGGCATAATTATGATATCCAGCACTATAATACTCTATACCCACCTTCCAGCCTCAGACAGGTTGTACTTTATGATGTAACCCTTCCTATTTACTCCTTAATTCCATCAACCCACTGCACACTATTGCAAACAGATTACTACGATACCTGTTGTCGAACTTGAACCCCTGTGAAATATCCGAGTGATCCATTGGAGAATGAACCCACCTCCTACACCTATCTACCTGCTACAGACACCTCCGATGTTGGTGATCTGCCCCCCAGGGTCCCCAGATGACGGACTGCGCTCCCCCAATATACTATATCTATATGTTTTTCTTCTTCTGTTTAAATTATAATCGATATACTATGTGCTATATGTCTATTGCACACTTATTGTTATACTTGATATGCTGTATGACTATTGCACACTTATTGTGATACCTTATATGCCTTTCCAGTTGTTCTGAAGAAGGCTGTCTAGCCAAAAACGTTTTTTGACTGGAACCGCACAAAATAAAAAGCATTATATTGAAATCCAAGTGGAGTACAGGAGTCTTACTAAATTATTTAATCTTTTTCTGTGATCTAATCACAGTTGCAAGCCAGTGTGTGTCAGGCCCACACAGACTGTACTGGGCCCACTGCCCACCACTTATATAGGGTGGCACAGTACCTTGCACGCATAGTAACACTTATCTAATAAAAAATGACAGGCAGAGGCAGGCCACCCCGCAGGGGCCGTCGTGGTGCTGTGATTTCCACTGGCCCTGGAATAATGCCCAGTGTTCAGAGGCCACGTACCCTGAACCCAAAAAATTCAGAGAAAATAGTTGACTGGCTTACACAGGACAGATTGGGAGTGGGGTAGCGTGGAGACGCTAAAAAAGGACCACGGGAGCGGCGCCAAAATCCCTAATATCTAAATTTGTGGGGGTATATAACCCATAAAAGATAGCACTTATTATGTCGCTAATTGAGATAAAAACATATGGTTAAGACAATTATAAATTGACAAGTATAAAATTGAAATATAAAATCAAAATTTAAGTGACTCACTTCACCCAGGAGGGTAATGTGGGATAAAGCTCAAGACACCCACACTACACCTCCTGCGCCTGGATCGCCAGTAGAGTCTTAGAAATGGACAAAGATCACTCTCGAGTCCTTGTTCTTTCTTTTATTCTTTTTATTCCAAGAGCCAGGGTTGGGGGAAGGAGCAGCTCAACGCGTTTCGGGGCCTCTTAATGGGTCCCCTTCATCAGGAGCATAGACATTCAATATACAGTAAGATGGGGTTTAAATAGCATGTGAAATAGCCAAAAAGACCGCCAAAAACGGCATCAAATTGTGTCACTTCCGGTTTCTGCATGCGTTCCACTGTGGAACGCATCGGAAGTGACGACCTCTACATCTCAAAAGAATTGGTTTGATAGGTAAAATCGATCTAAAGTACAGATACATTCAATATACAATATACAATAAGATGGGGTTTAAATAGTATGTGAAAAAGCCAAAAAGACCGCCAGGAACGGCATCAAATTGTGTCACTTCCGGTTTCTGCATGCGTTCCACTGTGGAACGCATCGGAAGTGACGACCTCTACATCTCAAAAGCATTGGTTCGATAGGTAAAATCGATCTAAAATACAGTGGGGCCATTTAAAAAACATATGGGGTTAGTAGGGGTAACCTACACCCTCCTTTGAATGTGAAAGATAGCGTGTGTCCCCCTTTCTTCACTGCGCCACTGTATATTGAATGTATCTGTACTTTAGATCGATTTTACCTATCAAACCAATTCTTTTGAGATGTAGAGGTCGTCACTTCCGATGCGTTCCACGGTGGAACGCATGCAGAAACCGGAAGTGACACAATTTGATGCCGTTTTTGGCGGTCTTTTTGGCTATTTCACATGCTATTTAAACCCCATCTTACTGTATATTGAATGTCTATGCTCCTGATGAAGGGGACCCATTAAGAGGCCCCGAAACGCGTTGAGCTGCTCCTTCCCCCAACCCTGGCTCTTGGAATAAAAAGAATAAAAGAAAGAACAAGGACTCGAGAGTGATCTTTGTCCATTTCTAAGACTCTACTGGCGATCCAGGCGCAGGAGGTGTAGTGTGGGTGTCTTGAGCTTTATCCCACATTACCCTCCTGGGTGAAGTGAGTCACTTAAATTTTGATTTTATATTTCAATTTTATACTTGTCAATTTATAATTGTCTTAACCATATGTTTTTATCTCAATTAGCGACATAATACTTTTATCTCAATTAGCGACATAATAAGTGCTATCTTTTATGGGTTATATACCCCCACAAATTTAGATATTAGGGATTTTGGCGCCGCTCCCGTGGTCCTTTTTTAGCGTCTCCACGCTACCCCACTCCCAATCTTCAAATCACCCACCGAGAGTCCTTTAGGTGGGTTGAGACCATTTGGCAGCCTGCCCTTATCTGCCCCACCACTTTCACCGTACACGGAAATTAAAAGATACTCATTCTGTCCTACCTTTTGGCGCCCTGCGCAGTTAACCCTGGACCATCGTTTTGAAGGCCCAGTGACTAACCCTCTCTTTTTTCCTTATCCTGTCTCTGACTTACACAGGACACCCAATCTTCAACAGCTTCCGCTAAGAACCTTGACGCACCATCCTCCTCCAGCTCAGCTTTGGTCACCTGCTCTCAAGTTACCACTCTCCCGCCCGCCGCCGCCGCCGCCACCACCACCACCACCAACACAGCCGCTTCACTTGATCCCTCAGAGGAGTTATTTACACATCAGTTGGATGAAATTAGTGATGCGCAACCATTATTGCCAGAGGATGGAGATAACAGGGATATGTCTCAGTCAGGCAGCATTACACACATAGACGTACAGTGTGATGATGATGATGATGTTGTACCCGCTGCTGCTTCCTTTGCTGCGGTGTCAGATACAAGTGAAGTGGTTGATGATGATGATGTGTCCGTGGATGACACGTGGGTGCCTGCTTGAAGAAGAGGGGGAAAGTTCAGAAGGGGAGACAGAGAGAAGAAGGAGGAGGAAGAGATCAGTTGGAAGCAGGGGGAGGTCGTCGCAAGGAGCTAGTGGCACAGTCAGACAGCATGTATCGGCACCCGGGGTCAGCCAGACAGCACGCCAATCAACACATGCTGTTGCCACCACCAGAATGCCGTCATTGCAAAGCTCAGCAGTGGGGCATTTTTTTTTGTGTGTCTGCCTCTGACTACAGCAATGCCATTTGCAACCTGTGCCAAAAGAAACTGAGTCGTGGGAAATCCAACACCCACCTAGGTACAACTGCTTTGCGAAGGCACATGATCGCACATCACAAACGCCTATGGGATCAACACATGATGACGAGTAGAAGCAGCACACAAGCTCAAAGCCACCATCCTTCTCCTGGTCCAGCATCTTCAGCCATGTCAACCACTGCTGTCCTCCTTGCCCCCTCTCAACCACCCGCCACTCCGCCTCTCACCTTCAGCAGTTCCATCTCATCTGCCCACAGTCAGGTGTCTGTAAAGGAAATGTTTGAGCGTAGGAAGCCAATGTCCCAGAGTCACCCCCTTGCCCGGCGTCTGACAGCTGGCTTGACTGAACTCTTAGCCCGCCATCTTTTACCATACCAGCTTGTGGAGTCTGAGGCCTTCAAAAAATTTGTCGCTATTGGGACACCACAGTGGAAGGTACCCGGACAATTTTTTTTTTTTAAAAAGGCAATCCAAAACCTCTACTCAGTGATTGAAAAGGAAGTCATGGCATCTCTGGCATACAGTGTTAGGGCAAGGGTCCATCTGACCACTGATACCTGGTCTGCAAAGCACGGTCAGGGCAGGTATATCACCTACACTGCGCATTGGGTCAACCTGCTGACAAGCATGGAATGCGTGGCTCTGCAGCGGAGTTGGTGACACCGCCACGACTTGCAGGCAGGCCTACTGCCACCTCCTCTACTCCTCCTACTCCATCCTCTTCCATAATCTCCTCGGCTGAGTCCTCTTGTGCTGCGGCGTCTGGCTGCACATCAACTGAATCCCCCCAGCTCCCCAGGGGCTATTCCACATCCCGGATACGACAGTGTCACGCTGTCTTGGGGTTGACTTGCCTGAAAGCAGAGAGCCACACCGGACCAGCACTCCTGTCCGCCCTGAACGCACAGGTGGATCAGTGGCTGACCCCGCACCAACTGGAGATCGGCAAAGTGGTGTGTGACAATGGAAGCAATTTGTTGACGGCATTGAATTTGGGCAAGTTGTCACATGTGCCGTGCATGGCACATGTGTTGAATCTCATCGTACAATGCTTTGTGTCTAAGTACCCAGGCTTACAGGACGTCCTCAAGCAGGCCAGGAAGGTGTGTGGCCATTTCAGGCTTTCCTACACGCCCATGGTGCACTTTTCAGACATTCAGCGCCGAAATATGCCAGTGAGGCGCTTGATTTGCGACAGCCCGACACGTTGGAATTCAACACTCCTAATGTTCGACTGCCTGCTCCAACAAGAAAAAGCCGTCAACGAGTATTTGTATGACCGGGGTGCTAGGACAGCCTCTGCGGAGCTGGGAATTTTTTTGCCACGTTACTGGACGCTCATGCGCAATGCCTGTAGGCTCATGCATCCTTTTGAGGAGGTGACAAACCTAGTCAGTCGCACCGAAGGCCCCATCAGCGACCTCATCCCATTTGTTTTCTTCCTGGAGCGTGCCCTGTGAAGAGTGCTGGATCAGGCTGTAGATGAGCGTGAAGAGGAAGAGTTGTGGTCCCCATCACCACCAGAAACAGCCTTGTCATCATCGCTTGCCGGACCTGCGGCAACGCTGCAAGAGGAGTATGAGGAAGAGGAGTCAGAGGAGGAATGTGGCTTGGAGGAGGAAGACCAACCACAGCAGGCATCCCAGGGTGCTCGTTGTTGTCACCTATCTGAGACCCGTGGTGTTGTACGTGGCTGGGGTGAAGAACAGACCGTCAATGACATCAGTGAGGACGAGGAACGGGAAATGAGTAGCTCGGCATCCAACCTTGTGCAAATGGGGTCTTTCATGCTGTCATGTCTGTTGAGGAACCCTCGTATAAAAAGGAGGAAGGAGAACGACCTGTACTGGGTGGCCACGCTACTAGACCTCCGGTATAAGCAGAAAGTGGCGGAAATGTTACCAAATTACCGAAAGTCAGAAAGGATGCAGCAGTTCAAAACAAAACTAAAAAATATGCTTTACACAGCTTATAAGGGGGATGTCACAGCACAATGGGAATCTAACAGGGGAAGAGATGAAAGTAATCCTCCTCCTACCACGACCACGGCGGCAAGGACAGGACGCTTTACAGATGTGTTGTTGATGGAGGACATGCAGAGCTTTTTCAGTCCTACACATCGCCACAGCCCTTCGGGATCCAGCCTTAGAGAACGACTCGACCGACAGGTAGCAGACTACCTCGCCTTAACTGCAGATATCGACACTCTGAGGAGCGATGAACCCCTTGACTACTGGGTGTGCAGGCTTGACCTGTGGCCTGAGCTATCCCAGTTTGCGATAGAACTTCTGGCCTACCCCGCTTCAAGTGTCCTGTCAGAAAGGACCTTCAGTGCAGCAGGAGGCATTGTCACTGACAAAAGAAGTCGCCTCGGTCAAAAAAGTGTTGATTACCTCACCTTCATTAAGATGAATAAGGCATGGATCCCGAAGGGACTGACTGTGGGAGACACGTTTGACTAACAAAAGGCCTGATGACATGCCTTGGCCTCAAAATGGTCCCCACGCTGCTGTATTTAATGTCTGCATACCGGATGACTTTCGTGAATTCTCCGTCACCAACTAGGGTTCAAGCCGCAATGTTTTAGTCACCTTTCTGCCTTGAAAACATCAATTTTTCCGGCCGCTGCTACAACAATAACATTATTTTTCAGGCATGTGTACATGCCTAATTTTTCTGGCCTCTGGTGCTGCACTGTGGCTGCAAAAAAAAAAAAAAAGCACATACAAGTGTCAATTCCCCTTCGTGATCGTTACCTTGTTGTGGTGAAGGGGCTTGCGTATCACAATGAAGCGATCATCACCTCTATGAGTGTGTTGGCAATGTTGCCACACCCCAGATGATAAGGCCATTGCTTCATTATGATCAGACCAAAAGCAATCAGCTGGATAATTTTTCTTAGAAAAAACATAAATTTTTGTTATTTTTTTTTAAGTTGTATGGGTGGGTTTTTAATACATAAAATAAAAAAATCATAATAAAGTCTCTTAATAGTTTATTAGAAATAATGCAGACAATTAAAAAAATCCCCATCAATTCCAATACAAAGCAAGTACAAAGCTCAGAACTAAATTATTGCAGGATATCGTAATGGTTCGTAAATTCGACAATGGTTAATCAATTCGACACACGTCCCCGGATAGGGGACGTAACAGGGATTAAACTGATAGGAATAGTACTAGTTAAGACACCACTCATATAGGGTGTCACAGCGCATTGCTCTGTGCACGCGCAGTGCCCCAACTTGGGAGTAAGAGGACCGACCAAGCTGCTTTTTCCATCTCCCGGTTCCTAAAATCAATTCACTTTGGTGTATCAGAGTTTGGTCTGTCACTGTGAAGGCAGTCGAAGGTACCCGGCCTAAATTTCTTTTCACAAAAGGCAATCCCTGATATGGGACGTAACAGGGATTAAACTGATGAGAATAGTACTACAGAAAATACCACTCATATCGGGTGTGACAGTAAATTGCACGGCGCAGACGCAGTGACCGTGGCGTGGATTCAAACAAAGGGGAGGGAGCGTTTTTTTTAACCATCTCCCCGTTCGAAAAATCAATTCAATTCACCTTTCAGGGACCCTTGGTGTTGTACGTGGCTGGGTGGAGGAAGAAACCTTCAATGACATCAACGGGACATGGCTAGCTTGGTATCCAACCTTGTGCAAATGGGAAGTTTGCGGTTGGGCAAATGGACTGTTTGCAGTTGTTTGCGGTGCATTAAAAGGGGAGTTTGGTCTGTCAATGTCTGTGAAGTGGGCGTAACCCTTACACTACCTGATCGTATACACACACTGGATGTTTTAAACCACGTTGTTCAAAAAAAAATTGGATTGTTAGGTGATTTATGCCCTTTATGGATTAAAATTCAACTCTGCGTCAACTATGTAATTTTCCATGGGAGTTTTGCCATGGATCCCCCTCCGGCATGCCACAGTCCAGGTGTTAGTCCCCTTGAAACAAATTTTCCATCACTACTGTGGCTAGAAAGAGTCCCTGTGGGTTTTAAAATTTGCCTGCCTATTGAAGTCTATGGCGGATCGCCCGTTTGCGAACATTTGCAGAAATTCATCTCTACTGGGGACTTGGATGGTCTAATATGTCCCTTTGCAAAACTCTCGGTGATATAGTCTCGCATAGCCTTTCTTTCGGGTTCCGAAAGATTATACAACCGAGATTTGGGCAATTTAGCTCCGGGAATAAGATTGACGGGACAGTCATACTCCCAGTGTGGAGGCAACTCCTGATTACCACTCTCAGAGAAAACATCTGAAAATTCTGAAATGAACGAGGGTACAGTTTTAGTGGTAACCATAGAGAACGATGCATGAAGACAGTTGTCCATGCAAAAATCACTCCAATCGAGAATCTGTCTCGCTTGCCAATCGATGTTAGGGTTATGTTTGCTTAACCATGGTAAGCCCAACACCAACGGAGCAGGCAGACCCTCCAACACATAACAGGAGATAGATTCCTGATGCAAATCACCCACTCTTAAATGAATGTCATTCACTACCTGCGACAGGCATTTTTGGGCGAGAGGTGCCGAGTCAATTGCAAAGACAGAAATACTATTCTCTAATGCATTAGCAGTCAATCCGTGAATGCGTACAAACTGTCCATCAATCAAGTTAACTTCTGCCCCACTGTCGATAAATGCTTCGATTTTCATAGTTTGGGACTCTAGCGCCACCTCGGCAGAAAGGAGAAAACGGTGTCGGTGGGTAATAATTCAATTAAGAATTATTAATTATGGTCATAAAAATAATTAACCATAATTTTTTTATTTTTTTAGAAAATTTGTCATAAATTCTTAAAATCCTGACCTGGTGAATTGTAGACAACCTAATTGATACAATTCACATCTGAATCCTCAGATAAATAAGTTATTTTTGACGTGAGATGATGTTAATGATAAAATGTAGTTCTGCATTATACAATAATACACAGGTATTATAAAAATATGCAGATTTATTGGTTACAAGATTATAAACATATATAAGTAAATAAACACAATGATACATGCAAATTAATATATATAGCGTTAATATAAAGCATTACAAGCTTAACAATACATGTGAGTGGAAATAACTTGTCACATTATAACCAAGCTATTATAAGGTTAGGATATCAAAATATGAACATAAGTTATATACATTACTTCTGTTCAGAGAAAACCTCATCATGATATCAGGATGGGCATGTCTAATCCTAGACATCAATATAGAATGCTAAATACATTCTGCCCCCCCTAACCAACTACACATCACATGACTTCAAGATGGGCAAATCCATGCAAGGATATAACTTAGAAGAGACAACTGTATTCTTTCACCCCATCCTGGACTATTTTTACATACATAACTTTGGTAAGACTATTAAGACAAATAACAGGGATCTAGGATCTTGCTAGACCATATCTTAAATGGGAAGGATTTGAAATAAGTCTTTCCTGTGGGAATCCATCACCTAGCTTGGCGAAGAATGTTCTATCAATAAAATTATATATATATATATATATATATATATATATATATATATATATATATATATATGCAATTATTTAATGCTTTGCTAGATTATGAGTCTAGATTCTTCTGCAGGTAGAATGAAGCCTCACAATATCCTAAGACTACATCTCAATATGGAGATGATCAATTAATTTAATCATTTATTTATTCGCCAATCTAGATGGTATAATTTCACCCACACTATCAAATTAGTCTTAATAAAATGAAATATCATTTTCTGTGTCTCTTACCAAGTCCTAGTAGGAATCTCACTTCTGCTCCTAGGAAAGCTGGGTGGTCCATCATAGCACATCTCACCATGGCTTTCATCTAGATAGACCCCTCTAGAGAGCTCAACTTCTCTCTTTTCCTCCTTTTCTCTTTTTCTTCTACCTCCTGTGTATGGCTTATGATCCCAAACTTATCAGTTAGACACACCTTCCTAGTTTGGAACTTTCCAATCATTGTCGGATGGGCGTGACCATTGATAAAAATTGTGACATCATAACCTTACCCAGAATGCACTTTTGCTACTGTTGTAATGTCACCTACTGGTACCTAGGTGGAACTGCTGTATAAGCTATTTACATCATAGTATAAAGGGTTAACTTATGTAAGTCTGAATATACATTTTGACCTTAGAAGCTTTAATTCAAATCTATAGGGATTAATTCTGACACTTGTAGCAATTAGAGACAGACCTCTAGGCGTCTCTCAGAATGTTTCTCACACTTTTGATTTATTGATTATGATAGTATGAATGACTGTTTTCTCACAGAGATATCAGTACCTCCTGTCACACCAAAGATGGGATTAATTGTTACAAAACACACATCTTCACAGACACTTTTTTTGAGACAGATATTCTGCTAATTATATATACAGTCATGTGAAAAAATTAGGACACCCTTTGAAAGCATGTGGTTTTTTGTAACATTTTTAATAAATGGTTATTTCATCTCCGTTTCAACAATACAGAGAGATTAAAGTAATCCAACTAAACAAAGAAAACTGAAGAAAAGTCTTTTCAAGATCTTCTGTAAATGTCATTCTACAAAAATGCCTATTCTAACTGAGGAAAAAGATAGGACACCCTCACATGTATTCCCTCTTAAATTGGCTCAGATCTCACACAGGTATATCACACCAGGTGCACATAATTAGTAGATCGTTACTCTGCATGTTGAATGAGGCTTGCCCTATTTAAACCTCAGACATTTAGTTTGGTGTGCTCCTGACTGTTGAAGTGAGAGTGAGCACCATGGTGAGAGCAAAAGAGCTGTCAGAGGACTTCAGAAAAAAGATTGTAGCAGCCTATGAGTCTGGGAAGGGATTTAAAAAGATCTCGAAAGATTTTGAAATCAGCCATTCCACTGTCCGGAAGATAGTCTACAAGTGGAGGGCTTTCAAAACAACTGCCAACATGCCCAGGACTGGTCGCCCCAGCAAGTTCACCCCAAGAGCAGACCGCAAGATGCTAAAAGAGGTCTCCAAAAACCCTAAAGTGTCATCTCGAGAACTACAGCAGGCTCTGGCTACTGTTGATGTAGAAGTACATGCCTCTACAATCAGAAAGAGACTGTACAAGTTTAACTTGCATGGGAGGTGTGCAAGGAGGAAACCTTTGCTTTCCAAGAGAAACATCGAGGCCAGACTGACATTTGCCAGAGATAAAGTTGACAAAGACCAGGACTTCTGGAATAATGTTCTTTGGACAGATGAGTCCAAAATTGAATTATTTGGACACAACAGCAGAGGACATGTTTGGCGTAAACCAAACACAGCATTCCAAGAAAAGAACCTCATACCAACTGTGAAGCATGGAGGTGAAAGTGTCATGGTTTGGGGCTGCTTTGCTGCAGCAGGACCTGGTCAGCTCACCATCATAGAATCCACGATGAATTCTACTGTGTATCAGAAGGTGCTTGAAGAACATGTGAGACCATCAGTTAGAAAATTAAAGCTGAAGCGGAACTGGACCATGCAACATGACAATGACCCAAAACATACTAGTAAATCAACCAAAGATTGGCTGAAAAAGAAGAAATGGAGAGTCCTGGAATGGCCAAGTCAAAGTCCAGATTTGAATCCCATTGAGATGCTGTGGGGTGACTTGAAAAGGGCTGTACGTGCAAGAAACCCCTCAAACATCTCACAGCTGAAAAAGTTCTGCATTGAGGAGTGGGGTAAAATTTCCTCAGACCGATGTCGAAGACTGGTAGATGGCTACAAGAACCGTCTCACTGCAGTTATTTCAGCCAAAGGAGGTAACACTCGCTATTAGGGGCAAGGGTGTCCTATCTTTTTCCTCAGTTAGAATAGGCATTTTTGTAGAATGACATTTACAGAAGATCTTGAAAAGACTTTTCTTCAGTTTTCTTTGTTTAGTCGGATTACTTTAATCTCTCTGTATTGTTGAAACGGAGATGAAATAACCATTTATTAAAAATGTTACAAAAAACCACATGCTTTCAAAGGGTGTCCTAATTTTTTCACATGACTGTATATATACTGGATACATGCTGTCTTCGTAACATATAACAATATAATATAACCAAATATATATATATATATATATGTCCTACTGATTGTCTTATGCTAAGGACTAACTAAGGCTCATTAAATGAATATACGAATATTATATATTTTGCTTCATTAATAAATGCCTAATTGTATAGGTAATTATCACCAGCTGCATAGAGCTCATCTTTATCTCACGTCATAAATTTAAAAGTAGACAAGGAGGCCTCTTCTCAGACTGGTACATTCATGAGAAGAATAACACTAAAGCTTTGTGTGACCTTAATTTGGCCTACTCAAGACATACAAAATTGCAACTATAGTCGAGCATGGCTCTTAAAGGTAATGAACATCCATCTTGACAATAATAAATTGGATATCAATGCATTTACCTATGAAAAGGCACAACAACGGGTACTACCAGTAAAAGACAAAAGTAGGTTTTCTTGCTCCCCACCCATACTACCAATAGTAGTTTGGGGATTAAACGTTTTTTTCTTTTTGTTTACACCTTGATGCTGCAAGTACGGACAAATATTCACCAAATATCCCTTCTTGCCACAACAAAAGCAGACTCCTTTCACATGACCCAAGCTTTTGCCAATAGTTCCAGGAGTAGCTCCTCCTAACTGCATAGGCTCATCACAAGGCACAGCCACCCATGTCTCTCCACCATAAGTGTCAAAGGAAGCAGTACCCTTATTGGACAGTGCCTCCTGAAGGTGAGGACCCCTAGATCTCTCCCTCAGGCATCTATCAAGACGTACAGCAAGAGACATAGCTGCTTCCAATGACTCAGGATTTTCATGAAAAGCCAATGCATCCTGCAGTCTCTCAGAGAGACCCTGGCAGAATTGGCTATGGAGAGCAGAATCGTTCCACTCTGTATCCGTAGACCATCTCCTAAATTCTGAGCAATAGGTCTCCGCAGAACGTTCTCCCTGCCACAAACCCCGTAACTTGGTCTCGGCCTGAGAGATCCGATCCGGGTCATCATAGATAAGACCCAAGGCTCTAAAGAATTCATCTACCGACCGGAGGGATGTTGATCCGGTCGGCAGAGAAAAAGCCCAAGATTGGGCGTCCTCTTTTAGCAATGAAATAAATCATACCCACCCGTTGACACTCATCCGCCAGAAGAGTATGGACGCAGCCTAAAGTATAATTTACATGACTCCCTGAACCGGATGAAATTGTCACTACCCCGGGAAAACCTGTCCGGGAGAGCTACCTTCAGTTTAGGGCAGGACTGGAACCCACCACCGGAACCAGCAGCCTGTGGACTCTGAATCTGCAAAACCATCGCACGGAGGTCTGCTACCTCCAAAGTCAAATTTTGCAGCTGTTTGACCAGTGCAGTCATAGCATCCATAGCTGCATAGATCAGAAAAAAATGGCGGTATTGGCTCTGGATAAGGTCACGGATGTTGTAGGGGAGAACACCAAAGGACAACAAGAAGGAAGGGAAAAGACACTAGGCCTCACCGCTAGGGAAGGAAAAGGGTCACCACCTATAAAACCCTGCTCCTGGCCCTAACTCCTATCCGTATGGGCACCTCTCGATGGTAGAGATGCCCATACACAGGAACCTAGAAAACCCTGGTGGACCTCAGTTGCCCTAATAGTAATGACCGGGCAGAGACAACCCGCTCCTTCCCTGGTGAAGGAACCAGCGTCTCGCTGAGGCCTAGTAAACAAAAGGTGTGGGGGAATACAAAACACAACAAGCGGAACACTTAACTTCTGAGGCTGTTGGCTGATGGATGATGGACAAACAGGACTTCACCACGAACCACACTCCAGCTCTTCCAAATTAAGCAATCCAGAGCAAGGAGTAATGGGTAAAGTCAGACTAAACAGGGAGAGGTGAAGGTCACATGATCCACACCTGAACAGGGGGTGTGGACATACCAGCAACAGACAGACAAAGTGAAACCAAAAGAGGCTGTCAGATAACTAATGTGCAGATATTCGTTCAGACCTTCTCAAACCTGTCACTGGTGTGACATGATGAAGGGAGAAGGGAGCCATTTTAGGTTGAAAATTAAGCTGGCAGTACCTGTAGTGAGATGGAGCAGCTTGAGGTAGCAATCCGTGACTTGCGGGTGGCAGCGGAGGGGAGAGGCTCGGCATGGGCCCACGAGCAGGTGCAGCTGTTGCTGGGGGGGGGGGGGGGGGGTGAGGCTCCCGTTTTGCCTCATCCACCAGTGACACGGCCACGGCGGGCGAGGCCGCCGGTGCGCTTCTCCCCATCCTCTTCCCCAGCGCCGGATCCGGAGCCCCTCTCGGGACCCTTCACGTCGTTTGCTGCCTGTGCCAGCGCCATCCAGGCCCGACTTGGAAGGAATCCTAACTGTAGACGGAGCCCCAGGGGTGGCTGGGCCCAGCCACCTCCTTCTGTGACCAGGGACGTCGGGGCAGTGGGACCAGGTGCAGCGGGCGCCTCCGTAACTCCTGGCATGGAGGCGGCCCCTCAGCGTGGGAGAAATCGCCAGCAGCGTGGGGCTGCTGCTAGTGAAGCGGTCGGTGGCAGCAGGCCCCAGGATCTGAGGAGAGAAGCAAGCTTCGCCTCCTGGAGCACATGTGAGGCAGCAGTTAACCCCAGCGTCTCTGGTCTGATCAGGGCCAGGAGGCAGAAAGAAGCAGCAACTGTCTGGATGCAGTGCCAGCGGTGGGGACATGCTGTGGATACGGTTCCTGCCTTGCCAGGAGGCAGGGTGAAGACAGGAATCCCATCTCCCTAGAGCAGCCAGACGACGACGTCCCTGGTCCCAGCGTGTCCAGGGGACAGCATGAATATGGCGGTGTCACGGGACCTGACAGTGCGGCGCAGAGGAGAAGGCATCCAGATTCAGGATTCGCGGCTGATGGGCACACAGCACCCAGGTGAGATTGCTTGGGGGCCACTTGCGCAGGTAGTGCAGGGTATGGGGGCTGGGCGTAAATTGGCGGGGTTGGTGGCTAGTTGGGGGATGAGCGGAGGGGCACCTTTGCAGGCATGGGGTGTGCAGGGCCTGGCGGGGGTTACCAGGTGTAGGGGTGTCGGTACAAACGCAGGTGGGGGCTGAGGTGGAGGAGGATAATGTGCGTGTGGATGATAAGGCAAAAGGGGAAGTTTACGTCTGTTTTGAGGGTCCGTTTGGGGCTCACTTGAAGCCCGAGGTGAGGGATCGGATTTGGAAAGGGGAGTATGTGGAGATATTTTCTCTGCTTCCCTTGGAACGTTTTAATTTGGACAGAGTACACAGGGACGAGGGTAAAAAAAGAGGAGGAGAAACGCAGTTTTAGATTGATACCGTGGACGTTTGCAAATTGGTTGCAGGCGTTCGCGATATTGGCTATCGTTATTGGGGAGAAGGCGCCGGAGGCTTGTTCGGATCTGTTTTGTTATTTGGACGCGATAGGGGAGGCTTATCGGGTATATGGGGGAGTGGCTTGGTTAAGATATGATGAGCAGTTCCGTCAGCGGAAAGCGGTGCGTCCGGAAAAGCGGTGGGACCACAAGGATATTGCCTTGTGGTTGAAAGTTACGGCTCCGGTCCGATCGGGACAGCCCTTTCGGGGGGAGGGGAGTAGTGGGGGAACGCTTAACACAGCAGCAGCGTCAGATAAGGGCTTGTGTTTCGCCTTTAACGAGGTAAATTGTCGATTCGGGGTTAAATGTAAATTTAAACACGAATGCTCATGGGCCGGCGAGATGTTTTAGAAGCGGGAAGTAGAGAGGGGGGGGGGGATTTTAATGGAAAAGAGGGTGACACCCATGCAGCTGGTAAGGATGCAGCCTTATCTCGATAGATACCCAGATAGAGAGGCAGCAGGGTGGTTGGGGTTGGAGTGTAGATTGCCGTTGGATAAGTTGGAGGATTTGAAGGGGATGGTAGCAAAGGCTAGACTGGTTAAGAAGTTACAGTTAAGGGAGCATCAGTCTCTGCTGGGGGAAGCTCAATTTTGCTTGCCGGATTATGCCCATGGGCCGGGTTTTTTGCAGACGGTTGGCACAGGCGACCGCAGGGGTGGTTGCCCGCATCATTGCATTCGGTTGGGAAAGGAGTTGCGAGTGGACTTACAGGTGTGGAGTTCCTTTTTAGATCAGTATAACGGTCGCTCGCTATTCATGGGAGAGGTTGTTGATTCTTTTGATTTTGAACTGTTTACTGATGCGGCAGGGGGTTCGGGTTTTGGGGCGTTCTGTGGGGGTCAATGGTGTGCGGGGGGCTAGCCGAGTGTGGGTGGAGCGGGGCTGGGAGAGGAACATGGCTTTATTGGAGTTATGTCCCATAGTGTTGGTGGTTTTGTTATGGGGGGGGAATCGTTTTCGGGATAGGAAGATATGTTTTCACTGTGATAATATGGGGGTGGTTCAGGCAATCAATGGCTTGTCGGCCTTGTCGCCGTTAGTGGTGCGGCTGTTGCAGCGCTTGGTGTTGGAGTGCTTGTCGCTCAATGCTTGGGTTGTAGCTGTGCATGTGCCGGGGGTGGACAATTGTATTGCTGGCGCCCTTTCTCGTTCGCAGGGGGATCGTTTCCGGCGGTTGGCTCCGGAGGCAGCAGCGGTTGGACTGGACTGTCCGGCTTGCCTGTGGGACCTGTTGGAGGAGCCGTAGCGGGGCTCATTCAAGCTTCTTTGGCGCCGGGTACGTGGGCTATGTATTTGAGGGCTTGGCGTGCTTGGGAGGACTGGTGTACCGGCTTGGGAGGGGGGGGAATGCGTTGTTAATGTTTTTGGGCCACTGTAAAGAGGAGGGTTGGTCGGTTAGTAAGGTTAACGGTTATATGGTAGGGCTGGCGTTTGGTTTTAAGTTACGGCGGATGGCTGATATTACAAAGTCGTTTTTGGTGGTTCAGGCATTGAAGGGGTGGCGGAGGATGCGTAGAGGAGAGGATGGTAGGAGGCCAGTGTCGTTTGCGTTATTACTGCAGTTGGGGAGTCAATTGCGGGGGGTTTGTAGTTCAGCTTGGGAGGTTCGGTTGTTTAGTTTGGCATTCTCGTTAGCATTTTTTGGAGCAATGCGGTTGGGTGAACTGGTTTGTACGTCGGTGAGCAGGGTGGAAGGGCTATTAAGGGACGACATGGATTTGTTTGCGGACAGGGTGGAGTTTGTGATCCGGGGGTCGAAGATGGATGTGGTGGGTCGGGGTCGAAGAGTGGTGTTGTTCAGGATTATGGGCTGTGATATGTGTCCGGTTCAATGTCTGCAGGACTATGGGCCAGGGGCTATTGGGACGTCTTCTCCTTTGTTGGTGCACGCCGATGGGTCTTTTCTCTCTCGTTTTCAGTTTTCGGCGGGATTTTATAAGTGTTTGAACCGGTTGGGGTTGGAGAGAGAGAAAGAGAGGGGTACTCCAGTCACTCCTTTAGGATTGGGGCGGCGACGGAAGCGGCAAGGCTGGGCTTGGGAGAGGAGGTTATCAAGCGGATTGGGCGTTGGGAATCGGCTCGGTTTCGGTCCAACGTTTGGTTAGATCACTTGTAGGCGTTCCGATTGGATGGTGGGGGATGGGGTGCTTTTGGTAATATAAGAAGTTGTGGTATTGTTCTTGCAATTTTTCTCATTACGGATGCAGCACCCGCTCTAGTGTGGATCCTGGGGCATTCCTATGTCTTCTGGGGGGCCGTCCGAGCAGCGGTTCGGCCGGACGGTCAGCAGTTGGGTTTTGATAGAGAGTCCGTGGTAGTAAGATGGTTAGGGCACAGGGGCATGATCTGGAAAGGGGTGTTGCATCGGTCTGTGCGGATGGACAGGGCGCCTGATGTTTTAGGTGGTCCACGCGGGAGGCAATGATTTGGCGGCAAGGCCTATTCGTGAGTTGGTGAAGGATATTAAGTGGGACTTGCTACGGCTATGGTCGTTGTTCCCTGGTCTGGTGACCGTGTGGTCGGACATAGTCCTGAGGCGGGTTTGGAGGGATGCACAATCAGTGGAGGCGGTTAATAAGGCTTGCATGAAGGTGAATAGGGTAATAGGGCGCGCTTCATGGCTCGGAATGGGGCGGTGGTGGTCAGGCACAGGGAGTTGGAGAGTGGAGTGGGGGCCTTTTGGAGGTCGGACGGGGTGCACTTGAACGCCGTTGGGCTGGATATGTGGAATTTGACTTTGCAGGAAGGCATCGAAGTTGCCCTGAGGTTGTGGAGGAACGCCCGGATTTGAGGGGTAAAATCCATGCGTTGGTGGCGGGAAGGGGGGGGGGTCCTTGGAGTTGGTCACTGTGGAACTTAAGGACATTGGGGGGCCCCACGGTGGGGGCTGGACTCCCATGTGGAGCGAGCTGTTGTAGTGAATGGAGGGGGGGGGTCATTCGGTGGTGCCTCTGAGCTGGGGGTAATGACTGGAGGCAAGAATGGCTCACCCTGGTTCGACAGCTTGAAGTTTTGGGGCTTCAAGGACCTCCCCCCCACTAGGTTAGGTTATTACTATTGTTATGGTTGTGGTTATTTGTTATTTAATAAACGGCTGCTGTGGCCATTACATTCCAGTCAGTTGTCCGAGTCTTATGTGGGTTCGGTGGGTGGAGACGGAAGACTGTAATGGGGGTGGTGGGGAATACAAGAAAGGGCAATTAGGTAAGAAGGGGCGAACGATACATAACCAATACCCCCGTCATGGCAAATTGGCTGTTTTGTTTTTTTTTCCCCGTTACGCCATTTGCCATTAATATTGTTATAATTTAATAGTATGGGTATTTTCGCACGCGGCGATGCCGATGATGTTTATTTTTAGGAAAGGGGGGGGGTGATTTTAACTTATTTTTTTTATATTTGCAAAAACTATTTTTTTACTTTTGGATGACAATAACTGGCAATCAATAGACACCATTGAACACTTCATCTGCACTATACCAATACAATGCTACCACCTAGTGGCCTGTATTGGTATAGTCATCTAATAGGCACCGAAGCCTACTTGAGGCTTTAGCCTATTAGATCAATGTAACAAGTCCCCGATCTCAGCAAGGGAATGCTGTTACCGTAGCGGAATTGCGTGACTTCCGCTTCCGGACTACACAGATGCTGTGGTCACATTTGACCATGGCATCTGAAAGGGAAAATGTATGCGATCAGCCATATGGCTGATTGCATACATGTGCCGCGGGTCTCTGCTATTTAAAATAGCAGAAACCCAGCGGCTATGGCGCCCGCTGCACGTGCGAGCGGGCGCCATGTTTGGGGACCAGACTTTGTTGCGTGGTGTTATCAGCGGCTTTCTTTTAGTTTTCTTGGGCTTCTTGTAGCATCTCTATTAGTTTCTTCTGGGTTTCTTGCAATTTTGTTAGTCTGTGAGTAACAGCAGGAATAGGTGTACTAAGAGAGGTTAGGAATAAATACTGGATATAAGCCAAAGTTCGAAAAAATTTACTTTGAGATGTAGCACTATGTTTCGAGTTGTATGCAAATTCTGCTGTTGGTAAATAGACCATCCAATCATCTTGAAGGTAGGAAATAAAACAGCGGAGGTATTGTTCAAGAGTTTGGTTTGTTCTGTCTATTGGACTGAGGATGTAAAGTAGAAGACAAATTAACTGTAACTCCTAAAGCTGTACAGAAGTTCTGCCAAAATCTTGATGTGAATTGAACACCTCTATGTGAAATTACATTGTCAGGAATTCCATGCAACCTATCTCCTTAATCATTAATTCTGCATTGTTCTGCAGTAGGAATTCTTCTAATTGGAATGAAATGGGCCATCTTTGTCAGTCGGTCCACAACAACAAGGATGGTGGTCATTTCTTTAGAAGCAGGAAGGTCCACAATAAATCCATGGAAAATGATCCAAGGCCTGGATAGAAACTGGAAGTGGTTGAAGACCTAGAGGAGGAGATCGCGGTGTCTTGTTTCATGCACATGTTAAATAGGAGGAAACATATTTTCTAACATCGTTCTTACAATTAGGCCACCAAAAAGAACGAAGCAGTAGGTCGTAAGTTTTTATGACTCCAAGATGTCCTGCAATTTTAGAATCGTGGACCAATTTGAGGACTTCAAGTCGAGCAGATTCAGGGACATATATTCTCAGTCAGAGGCGTCTACTTCAACAACAAAAAGCAATTCAGGATTTGGATGGACCAGTATGGGCGCAGAAGTAAAGATTAGTGTTGGGCGCGAATATTCGAATTGTGAATATTAATCGCGAATATCGGCACTTCAAGAATTCGCGAATATTTAGAATATTAGTGATATATATTCTTAATTTCGAATATTCGATTTTTTTTTTTATCAGTAACCTCCCTTCTTGCTTGTAAGCCAATGAGAAGGCTGCAATGTCTTTGTATGAGCTTTGCAACATCCCTAGCAACCAATAGGAAAGTTGCCTTCCCTATTATATAAAAACCTCCCCAGCAGCCATTTTTCACAGTTTTTTCCACAGAGAGACAGCAGTGTCATTGCTGTGCTTTGTGCTTTCCACACTATATAATATATATATATATATATATATATATATATATATATATATATATATATATACACATACACACACACACACACTATGTACAGAATTATTAGGCAAATTAGTATTTTGACCACATCATCCTCTTTATGCATGTTGTCTTACTCCAAGCTGTATAGGCTCGAAAGCCTACTACCAATTAAGCATATTAGGTGATGTGCATCTCTGTAATGAGAAGGGGTGTAGTCTAATGACATCAACACCCTATATCAGGTGTGCATAATTATTAGGCAACTTCCTTTCCTTTGGCAAAATGGGTCAAAAGAAGGACTTGACAGGCTCAGAAAAGTCAAAAATAGTGAGATATCTTGCAGAGGGATGCAGCACTCTTAAAATTGCAAAGCTTCTGAAGCGTGATCATCGAACAATCAAGCGTTTCATTCAAAATAGTCAACAGGGTCGCAAGAAGCGTGTGGAAAAACCAAGGCGCAAAATAACTGCCCATGAACTGAGAAAAGTCAAGCGTGCAGCTGCCAAGATGCCACTTGCCACCAGTTTGGCCATATTTCAGAGCTGCAACATCACTGGAGTGCCCAAAAGCACAAGGTGTGCAATACTCAGAGACATGGCCAAGCTAAGAAAGGCTGAAAGACGACCACCACTGAACAAGACACACAAGCTGAAACGTCAAGACTGGGCCAAGAAATATCTCAAGACTGATTTTTCTAAGGTTTTATGGACTGATGAAATGAGAGTGAGTCTAGATGGGCCAGATGGATGGGCCCGTGGCTGGATTGGTAAA
Organism: Bufo bufo; assembly: GCF_905171765.1. Lineage (NCBI taxonomy): Eukaryota > Metazoa > Chordata > Amphibia > Anura > Bufonidae > Bufo > Bufo bufo. The sequence goes on along the minus strand of NC_053389.1, from coordinate 790,785,076 downwards.
GGGCAGAGAGCTCCAGTCCGACTCAGACGCCAGCAAGGTGGAGGTGGAGTACTGGTTTGGGCTGGTATCATCAAAGATGAGCTTGTGGGGCCTTTTCGGGTTGAGGATGGAGTCAAGCTCAACTCCCAGTCCTACTGCCAGTTTCTTAAAGACACCTTCTTCAAGCAGTGGTACAGGAAGAAGTCTGCATCCTTCAAGAAAAACATGATTTTCATGCAGGACAATGCTCCATCACACGCGTCCAAGTACTCCACAGCGTGGCTGGCAAGAAAGGGTATAAAAGAAGAAAATCTAATGACATGGCCTCCTTGTTCACCTGATCTGAACCCCATTGAGAACCTGTGGTCCATCATCAAATGTGAGATTTACAAGGAGGGAAAACAGTACACCTCTCTGAACAGTGTCTGGGAGGCTGTGGTTGCTGCTGCACGCAATGTTGATGGTGAACAGATCAAAACACTGACAGAATCCATGGATGGCAGGCTTTTGAGTGTCCTTGCAAAGAAAGGTGGCTATATTGGTCACTGATTTGTTTTTGTTTTGTTTTTGAATGTCAGAAATGTATATTTGTGAATGTTGAGATGTTATATTGGTTTCACTGGTAAAAATAAATAATTGAAATGGGTATATATTTGTTTTTTGTTAAGTTGCCTAATAATTATGCACAGTAATAGTCACCTGCACACACAGATATCCCCCTAAAATAGCTAAAACTAAAAACAAACTAAAAACTACTTCCAAAAATATTCAGCTTTGATATTAATGAGTTTTTTGGGTTCATTGAGAACATGGTTGTTGTTCAATAATAAAATTAATCTTCAAAAATACAACTTGCCTAATAATTCTGCACTCCCTGTATATATACACACACATACACTCACCTAAAGAATTATTAGGAACACCATACTAATACGGTGTTGGACCCCCTTTTGCCTTCAGAACTGCCTTAATTCTACGTGGCATTGATTCAACAAGGTGCTGATAGCATTCTTTGTTGTCCCATATTGATAGGATAGCATCTTGCAGTTGGAGATTTGAGGGATGCACATCCAGGGCACGAAGCTCCCGTTCCACCACATCCCAAAGATGCTCTATTGGGTTGAGATCTGATGACTGTGGGGGCCATTTTAGTACAGTGAACTCATTGTTATGTTCAAGAAACCAATTTGAAATGATTCGAGCTTTGGGACATGGTGCATTATCCTGCTGGAAGTAGCCATCAGAGGATGGATACATGTTCTCATTCTGTTTACGCCAAATTCAGACTCTACCATTTGAATGTCTCAATAGAAATCGAGACTCATCAGACCAGGCAACATTTTTCCAGTCTTCAACAGTCCAATTTTGGTGAGCTCGTGCAAATTGTAGCCTCTTTTTACTATTTGTAGTGGAGTTGAGTGGTACCCGGTGGGGTCTTCTGCTGTTGTAGCCCATTCGCCTCGAGGTTGTGCGTGTTGTGGCTTCACAAATGCTTTGCTGCATACCTCGGTTGTAACGAGTGGTTATTTCAGTCAACGTTGCTCTTCTATCAGCTTGAATCAGTCGGCCCATTTTCCTCTGACCTCTAGCATCCACAAGGCATTTTTGCCCACAGGACTGCCGCATACTGGATGTTTTTCCCTTTTCACACCATTTTTTGTAAACCCTAGAAATGGTTGTGCATGAAAATCCCAGTAACTGAGCAGATTGTGAAATACTCAGACCGGCCCGTCTGGCACCAACAACCATGCCACGCTCAAAATTGCTTAAATCACCTTTCTTTCCCATTCTGACATTCAGTTTGGAGTTCAGGAGATTGTCTTGATGAGGACCACAACCCTAAATGTATTGAAGCAACTGCCATGTGATTGGTTGACTAGATATTTGCATTAATGAGAAATAGAACAGGTGTTCCTAATAATTCTTTAGGTGAGTGTATATATTACAGACCAAAAGTTTGGACACAACTTCTCATTCAAAGAGTTTTCTTTATTTTTATGACTATGGAAATTGTAGATTCACACTGAAGGCATCAAAACTATGAATTAACACATGTTGAATTATATACATAACAAACAAGTGTGAAACAACTGAAAATATGTCATATTCTAGGTTCTTCAAAGTAGCCACCTTTTGCTTTGATTACCGCTTTGCACACTCTTGATGAGCTTCAAGAGGTAGTCCCCTGAAATGGATTTCACTTCACAGGTGTGCCCTGTCAGGTTTAATAAGTGGGATTTCTTGCCTTATGAATGGGGTTGGGACCATCAGTGGCGTTGAGGAGAAGTCAGGTGGATACACAGCTGATAGTCCTACTGAATAGACTGTTAGAATTTGTATTATGGCAAGAAAAAATCAGCTAAGTAAAGAAAAACGAGTGGCCATCATTACTTTAAGAAATTAAGGTCAGTCAGTCAGCAGAAAATTTGGGAAAACTTTGAAAGTAAGGGCTATTTGACCATGAAGGAGAGTGATGGGGTGCTGCGCCAGATGACCTGGCCTCCACAGTCACCGGACCTGAACCCAATCGAGATGGTTTGGGGTGAGCTGGACCGCAGAGTGAAGGCAAAAGGGCCAACAAGTGCTAAGCATCTCTGGGAACTCCTTCAAGACTGTTGGAAGACCATTTCAGGGGACTACCTCTTGAAGCTCATCAAGAGAATGCCAAGAGTGTGCAAAGCAGTAATCAAAGCAAAAGGTGGCTACTTTTAAGAACCTAGAATATGACATATTTTCAGTTGTTTGACACTTGTTTGTTATGTATATAATTCCACATGTGTTAATTCATAGTTTTGATGCCTTCATAGTCATGAAAATAAAGAAAACTCTTTGAATGAGAAGGTGTGTCCAAACTTTTGGTCTGTACTGTATATATATACGCGCTATTACAGATAGTTAGTGGGAGATAGTCAGTGTAGGTTATATCCTGATATAGTGTAGCTGTTGCAGTGCAATGTGTTAGGTTCTGCTGTCCATACATACATGCAGACCTGCTAAAATGTGAAGTGTCACGTATTGCGCCAAAATATTTGCATCATTAATGCCGATTAGCGCAATCGCAAATATTTTGGAGCACTCTAACTGCATATAAAGCCATTTTTAATGTTCTGCCGTGCCAACCATTTTCTCCAGTCTCAAAACTTCTAGCAGCTTGGAAAATGTAGCAAAAGTGACCCACACCTGTATTTCGCGCACATTACGCGAATATTACATTGCTGATTTTTCGGAATCAAAAAAATAATCTTGAATTTGTGAATATATGGCGAATATTTGCCAAAATATTCGTGAAATATCACAAATTCGAATATAGCCCCTGCCACTCATCACTAGTAAAGAGAGTCTTTAGCTAGTCAAAAGCAACTTCTGCCTCTGGAAATAATGAAAATACTTGCTTTTTCTTTGAAAGTGAAGTGATTGGTAAGATGATTTTAGAAAAGTCTTTTATGAATCTCCTGTAGAAAATTTGCAAACCTAATAAAATCGCTGAACATCTTTAAAATTTCTTGGAGTGGGCCAATCTATTGCAGCTTTGATTTTACTAGGATCCATACTCAGACCTTCTGGGGAGATGTTATATCCAAGAAATTGAATTTTTGTTTGTTCGAATTCACATTTTTCCAGTTTGATATAAAGATTATTCTCCAGTAGACGTTCCAAAACTAACTGAACATGTCTGAGGTGTTCCTCCAAGTTGTCTGAAAATATAAGAATACCACAACAAATTGGTCTAAGAAGTCTTGAAACACATAATTAACAAAATGTTGAAACGTTGCAGGAGCATTAGCGAGGCCGAATGTCATAACCAGATATTCAAAATGTCCGTATCTAGTTCTAAAGGCTCTTAAATCTAGTTTGGTAAAAATGTTAGCAGAGCGGAGTCTTTACAGCAACTCAGGAATTAGGGGAAGAGAGTAACAATTTTTAATAGTAATCTTATTTAGTTCTCTGTAGTCAATACATGGTCTCAAGGTTGAGTCTCTCTTTTCTACAAAGAACAAAGGTGCCCCAGCTGGGGATGAGAAAGGTCGAATGAAGCCTTTCTTTAAATTTTCATCCACGTATTCTCTGAGCACTTAATTCTGGTTCAGAGAGATTGTAAATTCTGCCAAAAGGATATAGCAGCTCCAGGAAGCAACTCGATGGGACAATGAGGAGGTAGTTGATCAGCTTTTTTCTTGCTGCAGACATCACTAAACTGTTGATATTGAGGTGGCAATTTATCATAACTCTGATGAGGAATTTTGGAAACTTTTATTTGTTTTTGGATGGATAAAGTTATATGACAATTGTCCTTACAGTATTCAGAATGAAATGTAACAGTCCTTGATTCCCAGTTGATAGAAGGATTATGGATAGCAAACCATGGAATACCTAAAATAACTGGATACTTGGAAGTAGAAATCAGATGAAAACTAATAGTTTCATGATGATCACATTCAATAAAGATTCCAAGTTTAATTGTCTTGTGAGTTACAGGTCCAGATGATAAAGGAGATCCATCAACAGTTTCCATATCAATTGGTACGGATTTTGTTCTATGCGCAATGTTATTATCAAGCGCAAATTGCTAGTCCATTAAATGTCCCTCTGCCCCAGAATATAACATGGCAGAGCATTGCATTTTATGGCTCCCAACTATGACCTGTATCGGAATAACAAAATGAGAATATGATGAATACATTTTGTTCTTGTTTTGGGTTACAGATGAGATGGTCTGTATAACTGACTCCGGCAGTTCAGAAATGTAGGCTATAGACCTTTGAAACTTGTTGGGACAGTTAATGGCATAATGTCCTGAGGCATAGATTTTCTGTACGGTGCCTCTCTTTCTCTACGGCACTAAGAGGTTTTCGGATGACATCAATCGGCATAGGTTCTGGTAAGGATTCCGTTTTTTGCTGTGTGTTAAATGCTGAGTGACTGAAGGAGTAGGTAGGTTTGTTTCCGAATATCCGCATTCTCTCTTTTCTACGTTCAGTAAGTTTCTGATCAATTCGAATGCACAGTTGAATAAAATCCTACAAATTATCAGGAGCTTCAACTCTGGCAAGCTCATCCTTTACTTGCTCTGATAACCCTCTTCGAAATTGACTCCTTTGGGCTGCTAGTTTCCATGTGGTGTAAAAAATTCCGCTGTATATTCAGCAACTGAGCGACGTCCTTGTCGAAGATTATGCAATTTGGTCTCAGCTGTGGCACAATAATTAGGGTAATCAAAAACTTGATCCATAGCAGTGATAAAGTTATCTAAATCATTGAGGAGGTCACGGTTCTTTTTTCACATAACGGGAGGCCCATGGAAAAAGCTTCATCTGTCAGAAGACTGATAATAAATGGCACCATTTTCCTGTCACTATTAAAAGTTGCTGGTTGCATTTGAAAGTATATGCGGCATTGATTAAGGAATCCTCGGCAATGGTGAAGATCCCCACTGAACTTTGATGGCAGGGTTTGTAACTTTGAAAAGTTTTCTTGGTAAGTAGAACCAAATTCTTGAAGCTCAGCCACTTGTTGCCTCGAGGATGTCACAACAGACTCCATTTTTGGGCGAGATTATTCTGTAACGGTCCGGGTCCAGTTCTGAGTCTTTTATTGTAACTACTTGGGATAATAGCACGGCTGAAAACATAGTCAGGAGGAAGCCAGTGGTTTGTACACAGGATAAGCGTCAATATAGAGGAGTAGGCAAATACTGTAATCAAATACAAAACTGAAATTGGTATTGTGGGTGTGGGTCCTTTTACACAATCAAACAAATGTATGTGGGGGTGGGACACTTAAAACAAAATAATGAATGCTTTATTAACTTATTTTGTTAAAATATAGGGGTATCTACCCGTCACTGCGGAAAGCAGCAACTGAATTAGCTTTTCTCTTACCTGCGCACCCAGTCACAGCCGCCTTTTATTGCCTCCCCAAAGTCCACAAGGGCTATGAGCCTCTAAAGGGTAGGCCTATAGTGTCTGGGACTAATTGCCTGATGGCCAATATCAGTATGCAGCACGCCATACCTGCAGGGTATAGCGACAGTGAGGTCACGGTATGGGCAATCGAGGGTTACTCACTTTTCTGAGGGGAACCCTGGGCAGGCATGCGGCAGTGAATGGAGAGGTAGACACAAGTTCCTCTGGGGCACACTCTGGTTGTAGAGACCTGGCCTGATGTTGTGTGAGGTGCCCTGGATGTTGCAGGTGTTTAGAGTGCCTGAGGCAAGGTCCCTTTAAGATTCGTGACGCCAGTGCCTGTAACAGAGTACGCAGTTGGTAAACCAAACGTTGCTTTACTTGGTGGAACAGTCCAACTTTATACATACAGTTGCAGTGGTATATAATGCAGTCCTTTATCATACAAATGCACAGCAGGTTTACTTCACAGCAGGTTTCAATCTTGCAAGATACATGGAGGGCAAACAATTAATACTTTGCAGTGCAATGCTGCTCTATCCCCTTCAGCTATTCTAGCTGGCTGGATCCCAAGGCCCGGATGCCTAATTGCTGGCTTAAATCCTTGGTACAAAATCCTTCCTCCAGTATTGGCACTTGCTCAAGGTTACAATACCTTCTTTTCCTAGCTGTACTCGGTGCTGGCTTTAAAGGTGGCTGCAGGTTTCTCCCAGGAGGTGCTCTCCTACTACTGGGGTATCTCAACTGGGCTAATCCTCGCCTCAGGAGCTTCAGGTTGACTAAGTGACTCCTCTAGTCCCCTGGAATACACTACCTCTCCCCTGTCTGGGCCTTCCTATATATATCTAGGGCTCTCTAGCTCCCTCTAACGCCTGGGAGGCTAAACTGCACCCTGACAGGCCTGACACCCAGATAACACAGGGAAATACAATACATGACAGTAAATGCACTAAACACATTAACCCTTGTGTAGTGCCCACCTTTACCTAGTGGGACACTACAAGTACATACGTGGACACTGTTTTACGCCCATTTGTCAACAGTTTACCCTCATATGTCAGGGATACATGGAGGTAATGGGGCGGTTAAATGGTGTCCATTGTGACAAGGATACTTGGTTGGCTAGTCTGGACGTGGAGGCGCTCTACAGCTCAATTCCTCATGACTTGGGCTGTGGAGCGGTCCTCACGTTCCTCCAACAAAGAGGCGAGCATTGCAGGAACCACAACACCTTTATTATGGAACTTTTGAGTTTCATTCTCAAGCATAATGTGTTTCTGTTTGATGGGCGGATTTTCCACCAGCTCAGGGGGGGTCGCAATGGGCAGTCCCTGTGCTCCGATGTTTGCGAACCTCTACCTGGGCTGGTGGGAAAGAGAGGTGGTCTTCTGTGAGGATATGGAGCATTTAACTTCTGTCATCCCCCTCTGGATCAGATACATCGATGATGTGCTGGTCCTGTGGGGGGGGGGGGGGGTGGCAGAGCTTTATTCCAGGAGTTCGTTGCAGCCCTGAATATCAACACACTAGGGTTATTTTTTATGTCGGAGATTGATTCTACTGTTATTTCCTTCTTAGATCTCACCATTTCACTTGATGCTGATGGGCACATTAGTACTAATGTTTTTAGGAATCCCACGGCTACCAATAATTTGTTGAAATGGGAGAGTGGGCACCCATTGGCCCTCAAAAGAGGGATCCCAAAAATGTCAATACTTAAGGGTGAGGAGGAATTGTTCTTAATTAAGTGACTTTAGGGTGGCTGCGAGGGATCTTCAGCAGAGGTTTCAGCGTTGCGGTTATCCCCAGCGATGTCTGAGACAGGCGTACCAACATTCATTAAGTACCAACAGGGATCTTCTGTTATCCCCCAAAAAGAGGGATACTAGTGATAACACTGTCAGGATCATTGGCACATATGATAGTGCCCATGAGGCTGTACGCCAAGTCCTCTTTTAACACTGGGATATACTTAAATCTGCACCCGATATTGGCAGTATGATTCCATCCAGACCCTCAGTCACTTACCGGCGTAGCAACAACTTACGAGATATGTTGACACACAGCTTATATGTAAGCCCTAAACCACAGTCTTGGTTGCGGAATTCGCTTACAGGGACGTTTCCCTGTGGATCTTGTAAATTCGGTGGATTTATAGACAAGACCAAGAGTTTTGCCAGCAGCACCTCAGAGAGAACCTTTTTTTATCAGGTCATTTTACAACTGCAAGTCGGTTGGGGTTATCTACCTGATGACATGTGTATGCGGCATTAAATATGTTGGCAAAACCCATTCGAGAGCTCAGGCGTCGCATTGGGGAACATGTTCTGGACATTACGAACTTAAAAGACACCCCAATTGCACGCCATGTATCAGAATTTCACAGTGTAAGTACATCATCGGTTAAATTTCAGGTGATTGACATCTTCACAGAATCATCGAGGGGCGGCGATTGTGACCGCATCCTGTTACAAAGAGGCGAGATGTTTTTTTCCCTTGAATACCATCAAACCATCTGGCATCAATGATGCCATCTCGTTTGTCCCCTTTATATGAATGTATACTGGCCTTTATTAGAGCTATGTCCATCCATTTATTTAATTTAAGGGGTACTATTATATATTATATATGAGCTCTCCTATATATGTAGCTGAGTGTCAGCGCTCTTTCTCAGGATCCTCGATTGTGGTCTCATTCCACTGTATACAGACGATTAGGTTTTGATGCTGCGGTGACATTGTATGATTTTCCCTGGTTACAATGCGGCGCATTGCACTTTCCCTGGGACTGATGTAGTCCCTCCCGCTGCTTAGCCAGTGGTTAATCCTGTACCGAGCCTCCTGGCCGGATTGGCTGGTAGGCAGGGGGCGTGTCTAGCAGGGCGGGGTTTCACCCTGTAAATCTCGGCGTTCTGGGAGCCGCTTCGTGGCCATTACAGCGGCGATTTGTTTGCACACCAGCATGCTGCGCCTCAACTTAGAGGTGGTCAGCCTAGGCAGGAAAGTAGATTACAAGTGACAACACCGTACCTCACACTAGAGGAACCTGGTGTCAGGCAGGTCACCCTACTGCTGCTTAGTGTTCATAGCCTCGGTCAAACACCTATGTCAGAGGCTTTGGGCTATATTATTTATGGTACACGCTCATAGCCTCGGTCAAACACCTATGTCAGAGGCTTTGGGCTGTATTATTCATGGTGCACGTTGCTCCTGATGAAATGCATGTTTAATGCATGGAAATGCGTAGAGCATTGACCACCAAGGAAAGTGTCAGGGCAATCATTGCTCCAGACACATCAATTGGAGCTAAGGGTGTTGCCCTGCCACAATCCTGCACCTGTACTATGCTAGTGCAGTGAATGTCTGCGCGCTGACATTCACTGTTAGGAGTGATACCTGGTGTCCTGCTGGGACCAGTTATCCACCTAGATAGTACCTTCACCCAGGTCACACTACTGGCACCTGAGGTGTCTTAGCCCCCTAAGTGTTGGTGGGTTTTAGTTTAGTTTAGTTTGTGGGATCCAACTTATAGCCCGAGGTGGCTCCATTGCCATCTATGTGGATGCTATAAGTGTGGTCCCACAAATTAGTGAAGATTTAGTTGCTGCTTTCCGCAGTGACGGGTAGATACCCCTATATTTTAACAAAATAAGTTAATAAAGTATTCGTCCCACCCCCACATACATTTGTTTAAATACTGTAATCAGGAGGAAGCCAGTGGTCAGTACACAGGATAAGCATCAATATAGAGGAGTAGGCAAATACCGTAGTCAGGAGGAAGCCAGTTGTCAATACACAGGATGAGCGTCAGTATTCACAACAGCGCAGGAGAGACAGGCTTGATTACATGCTGAAAGCACAATAATCTCAGGAAGTGCAAGGCTGGGCTTAAATAGGATGTTCAATCAGGGAACAGGGTGGAGCAAACCAGGTAGGCGGAAACCCGAAACTAGAGGCACAGGAGGTAGGCATAAGTTCAGCACAGGAGGTAGGCATAAGTTCAGCACAGGAGGTAGGCATAAGTTCAGCACAGGAGGTAGGCATAAGTTCAGCACAGGAGGTAGGCATAAGTTCAGCACAGGAGGTAGGCATAAGTTCAGCACAGGAGGTAGGCATAAGTTCAGCACAGGAGCTGACCTGAAGGCTAAATAGCTCAATTGGAAGAGCTGCTGCCTGGGGCACAGGAATCCCTGGGTTCAATTCTTCACACTGGGTTTTGCTCTCAGATCTGCCAAGAACTTGCTGCTGATAGGGTGTCATGGCCAGAGAGGGTGATTACAAGCTCAAAAATTCATGTAAATCCAGTTCAATTATTTGCCATAGAAAGCGATGTCCTCTATATAATGTCTCCGTGACTTCAACAGCAGATTGATACAGGTTTTAGTGAGTTATAATCACCTGCTTTTTTACAAAACTTCATACAGAGGTTCATATAAGATCTGGAAAAAGTGGTGCTGGAGGGCTAGAACCACTATGCTGCCCAACATGTTCTGACAAGTCAGTCACAGTTTGTATATCAAACTGGGGGCAGTGTTCTGTTCTAGATCTCAAACCCCTATTTGTAATTGACATGCTCCTCAGCTGATTTCCTTGTGCTATCACCAGAAAGTCACTGGTAATGCAATCCCCTAATACATATGTGAAAGTTACCTTTATAATTCTAGGAAGCAGGTACTAGTGCACGGTATGGTAAAAGGTGGAGCTATAAAAAGAAGAAAAAGGCAGTCGGTCAGAAAGTCATGACTTCAATCAGTCTGTAGAGAGCCTGGATAGCTCAGTCGGTAGAGCATCAGACTTTTAATCTGAGGGTCCAGGGTTCAAGTCCCTGTTTGGGCGTTAGTTTTTAGGATGAGAAATCAAACACGTTAAAAAAAACTAAAAACTTGAACACGTTATTGCCATGAAAGTTAGGTATATGAGGCAAAGGATCAAAAGTGATGAGAAAAATGAAGACTGCGAAATTGACTAGGAAACTAAGTTGCATCGACCCACTCGGAGAACACCACAAAAGCTAATTTAGGAGCTAAATACTTGCCCCTTTGACCATCTTTCTTATGGGAAGATTTACAAAGGACCGATTACATCTTACGCGTTAAATGGTTATAAGGGTGCACTCACAGGTCGCATCTTTAGACTCCGGGTTTTGCCCTCAGAGCTGCCAAAAACTTGCTGCTGATAGGGTGTCATGGCCAGAGAGTGTGATTACAAGCTCAAAAGTTCACGTAAATCCAGTTCAATAATTTGCCGTAGAAAGCGACGTCATCTATATATCTTCTCCGTGACTTCAACAGCAGATTGATACAGGTTTTAATGAGCTATAATCACCTGTTTTTTTTACAAAACTTCATACAGAGGTTCATATAAGATCTGGAAAATGTGGTGCTGGAGGGCTAGAACCACTATGCTGCCCAACATGTTCTGACAGGTCAGTCGCAGTTTGTATATCAAACTGGGGCAGTGTTCTGTTCTAGATTTCAATCCCCTATTTGTAATTGACATGCTCCTCAGCTGATTTCCTGGTGCTATCACCAGAAAGTCACTGGTAATGTAATCCCCTAATACATATGTGAAAGTTACCTTTATAATTCTAGGAAGCAGGTACTAGTGCACGGTATGGTAAAAGGTGGAGCTATAAAAAGAAGGGAAAGGCAGTCGGTCAGAAAGTCATGACTTCAATCACTCTGCAGAGAGCCTGGATAGCTCAGTCGGTAGAGCATCAGACTTTTAATCTGAGGGTCCAGGGTTCAAGTCCCTGTTTGGGTGTTAGCTTTTAGGATGAGAAATCAAACACGTTAAAAAAAACTAAAAACTCGAACACGTTATTGCCATGAAAGTTAGGTATATGAGGCAAAGGATCAAAAGTGATGAGAAAAATGAAGTCTGCGAAAGTGACTAGGAAACTAAGTTGCATCGACCCACTCGGAGAACACCACAAAAGCTAATTTAGGAGCTAAATACTTGCCCCTTTGACCATTTTTCTTATGGGAAGATTTACAAAGAACCGATTACATCTTACGCGTTAAATGGTTATAATGCTGCACTTACAGGTGGCATCTTTAGACTCCGGGTTTTGCCCTCAGATCTGCCAAAAACTTGCTGCTGATAGGGTGTCATGGCCAGAGAGGGTGATTACAAGCTCAAAAGTTCACGTAAATCCAGTTCAATAATTTGCCGTAGAAAGCGACGTCGTCTATATATCTTCTCCGTGACTTCAAAAGCAGATTGATAAAGGTTTTAATGAGCTATAATCACCAGTTTTTTTACAAAACTTCATACAGAGGTTCATATAAGATCTGGAAAAAGTGGTGCTGGAGGGCTAGAACCACTATGCTGCCCAACATGTTCTGACAGGTCAGTCACAGTTTGTATATCAAACTGGGGGCAGTGGTCTGTTCTAGATTTCAATCCCCTATTTGTAATTGACATGCTCCTCAGCTGATTTCCTGGTGCTATCACCAGAAAGTCACTGGTAATGTAATCCCCTAAAACATATGTGAAAGTTACCTTTATAATTCTAGGAAGCAGGTACTAGTGCACGGTATGGTAAAAGGTGGAGCTATAAAAAGAAGGGAAAGGCAGTCGGTCAGAAAGTCATGACTTCAATCACTCTGCAGAGAGTCTGGATAGCTCAGTCGGTAGAGCATCAGACTTTTAATCTGAGGGTCCAGGGTTCAAGTCCCTGTTTGGGCGTTAGCTTTTAGGATGAGAAATCAAACACGTTAAAAAAAACTAAAAACTCGAACACGTTATTGCCATGAAAGTTAGGTATATGAGGCAAAGGATCAAAAGTGATGAGAAAAATGAAAACTGCGAAAGTGACTAGGAAACTAAGTTGCATCGACCCACTCGGAGAACACCAAAAAAGCTAATTTAGGAGCTAAATACTTGCCCCTTTGACCATTTTTCTTATGGGAAGATTTACAAAGAACCGATTACATCTTACGCGTTAAATGGTTATAAGGGTGCACTCACAGGTGGCATCTTTAGACTCCGGGTTTTGCCCTCATATCTGCCAAAAACTTGCTGCTGATATGGTGTCATGGCCAGAGAGGGTGATTACAAGCTCAAAAGTTCACGTAAATCCAGTTCAATAATTTGCCGTAGAAAGCAACGTCGTCTATATATCTTCTCCGTGACTTCAACAGCAGATTGATAAAGGTTTTAATGAGCTATAATCACCAGTTTTTTACAAAACTTCATACAGAGGTTCATATAAGATCTGGAAAAAGTGGTGCTGGAGGGCTAGAACCACTATGCTGCCCAACATGTTCTGACAGGTCAGTCACAGTTTGTATATCAAACTGGGGGCAGTGGTCTGTTCTAGATTTCAATCCCCTATTTGTAATTGACATGCTCCTCAGCTGATTTCCTGGTGCTATCACCAGAAAGTCACTGGTAATGTAATCCCCTAATACATATGTGAAAGTTACCTTTATAATTCTAGGAAGCAGGTACTAGTGCACGGTATGTTAAAAGGTGGAGCTATAAAAAGAAGGGAAAGGCAGCCGGTCAGAAAGTCATGACTTCAATCACTCTGCAGAGAGCCTGGATAGCTCAGTCGGTAGAGCATCAGACTTTTAATCTGAGGGTCCAGTCGGTAGAGCATCAGACTTTTAATCTGAGGGTCCAGGGTTCAAGTCCCTGTTCGGGCGTTAGCTTTTAGGATGAGAAATTAAACACGTTTAAAAAAACTAAAAACTCGAACACGTTATTGCCATGAAAGTTAGGTATATGAGGCAAAGGATCAAAAGTGATGAGAAAAATGAAGACTGCGAAAGTGACTAGGAAACTAAGTTGCATCGACCCACTCGGAGAACACCACAAAAGCTAATTTAGGAGCTAAATACTTGCCCCTTTGACCATTTTTCTTATGGGAAGATTTACAAAGAACCGATTACATCTTACGCGTTAAATGGTTATTAGGGTGCACTCACAGGTGGCATCTTTAGACTCCGGGTTTTGCCCTCAGATCTGCCAAAAACTTGCTGCTGGTAGGGTGTCATGGCCAGAGAGGGTGATTACAAGCTCAAAAGTTCATGTAAATCCAGTTCAATAATTTGCCGTAGAAAGCAACGTCGTCTATATATCTTCTCCGTGACTTCAACAGCAGATTGATAAAGGTTTTAATGAGCTATAATCACCAGTTTTTTTACAAAACTTCATACAGAGGTTCATATAAGATCTGGAAAAAGTGGTGCTGGAGAGCTAGAACCACTATGCTGCCCAACATGTTCTGACAGGTCAGTCACAGTTTGTATTTCAAACTGGGGGCAGTGGTCTGTTCTAGATTTCAATCCACTATTTGTAATTGACATGCTCCTCAGCTGATTTCCTGGTGCTATCACCAGAAAGTCACTGGTAATGTAATCCCCTAATACATATGTGAAAGTTACCTTTATAATTCTAGGAAGCAGGTACTAGTGCACGGTATGGTAAAAGGTGGAGCTATAAAAAGAAGGGAAAGGCAGTCGGTCAGAAAGTCATGACTTCAATCACTCTGCAGAGAGCCTGGATAGCTCAGTCGGTAGAGCATCAGACTTTTAATCTGAGGGTCCAGGGTTCAAGTCCCTGTTCGGGCGTTAGCTTTTAGGATGAGAAATCAAACACTCGAACACGTTATTGCCATGAAAGTTAGGTATATGAGGCAAAGGATCAAAAGTGATGAGAAAAATGAAGACTGCGAAAGTGACTAGGAAACTAAGTTGCATCGACCCACTCGGAGAACACCACAAAAGCTAATTTAGGAGCTAAATACTTGCCCCTTTGACCATTTTTCTTATGGGAAGATTTACAAAGAACCGATTACATCTTACGCGTTAAATGGTTATAAGGGTGCACTCACAGGTGGCATCTTTAGACTCCGGGTTTTGCCCTCATATCTGCCAAAAACTTGCTGCTGATAGGGTGTCATGGCCAGAGAGGGTGATTACAAGCTCAAAAGTTCACGTAAATCCAGTTCAATAATTTGCCGTAGAAAGCACGTCGTCTATATATCTTCTCCGTGACTTCAACAGCAGATTGATAAAGGTTTTAATGAGCTATAATCACCAGTTTTTTTACAAAACTTCATACAGAGGTTCATATAAGATCTGGAAAAAGTGGTTCTGGAGGGCTAGAACCACTATGCTGCCCAACATGTTCTGACAGGTCAGTCACAGTTTGTATATCAAACTGGGGGCAGTGGTCTGACCTAGATTTCAATCCCCTATTTGTAATTGACATGCTCCTCAGCTGATTTCCTGGTGCTATCACCAGAAAGTCATTGGTAATGTAATCCCCTAATACATATGTGAAAGTTACCTTTATAATTCTAGGAAGCAGGTACTAGTGCACGGTATGGTAAAAGGTGGAGCTATAAAAAGAAGGGAAAGGCAGTCGGTCAGAAAGTCATGACTTCAATAACTCTGCAGAGAGCCTGGATAGCTCAGTCGGTAGAGCATCAGACTTTTAATCTGAGGGTCCAGGGTTCAAGTCCCTGTTCGGGCGTTAGCTTTTAGGATGAGAATTCAAACACGTTAAAAAAAACTAAAAACTCGAACACGTTATTGCCATGAAAGTTAGATATATGAGGCAAAGGATTAAAAGTGATGAGAAAAATGAAAACTGCGAAAGTGACTAGGAAACTAAGTTGCATCGACCCACTCGGAGAACACCAAAAAAGCTAATTTAGGAGCTAAATACTTGCCCCTTTGACCATTTTTCTTATGGGAAGATTTACAAAGAACCGATTACATCTTACGCGTTAAATGGTTATAAGGGTGCACTCACAGGTGGCATCTTTAGACTCCGGTTTTTGCCCTCATATCTGCCAAAAACTTGCTGCTGATATGGTGTCATGGCCAGAGAGGGTGATTACAAGCTCAAAAGTTCACGTAAATCCAGTTCAATAATTTGCCGTAGAAAGCAACGTCGTCTATATATCTTCTCCGTGACTTCAACAGCAGATTGATAAAGGTTTTAATGAGCTATAATCACCAGTTTTTTTTACAAAACTTCATACAGAGGTTCATATAAGATCTGGAAAAAGTGGTGCTGGAGGGCTAGAACCACTATGCTGCCCAACATGTTCTGACAGGTCAGTCACAGTTTGTATATCAAACTGGGGGCAGTGGTCTGTTCTAGATTTCAATCCCCTATTTGTAATTGACATGCTCCTCAGCTAAATTCCTGGTGCTATCACCAGAAAGTCACTGGTAATGTAATCCCCTAATACATATGTGAAAGTTACCTTTATAATTCTAGGAAGCAGGTACTAGTGCACGGTATGGTAAAAGGTGGAGCTATAAAAAGAAGGGAAAGGCAGTCGGTCAGAAAGTCATGACTTCAATCACTCTGCAGAGAGCCTGGATAGCTCAGTCGGTAGAGCATCAGACTTTTAATCTGAGGGTCCAGGGTTCAAGTCCCTGTTCGGGCGTTAGCTTTTAGGATGAGAAATCAAACACTCGAACACGTTATTGCCATGAAAGTTAGGTATATGAGGCAAAGGATCAAAAGTGATGAGAAAATCGAAGACTGCGAAAGTGACTAGGAAACTAAGTTGCATCGACCCACTCGGAGAACACCACAAAAGCTAATTTAGGAGCTAAATACTTGCCCCTTTGACCATTTTTCTTATGGGAAGATTTACAAAGAACCGATTACATCTTACGCGTTAATTGGTTATAAGGGTGCACTCACAGGTGGCATCTTTAGACTCCGGGTTTTGCCCTCAGATCTGCCAAAAACTTGCTGCTGATATGGTGTCATGGCCAGAGAGGGTGATTACAAGCTCAAAAGTTCACGTAAATCCAGTTCAATAATTTGCCGTAGAAAGCAACGTCGTCTATATATCTTCTCCGTGACTTCAACAGCAGATTGATAAAGGTTTTAATGAGCTATAATCACCAGTTTTTTTTTACAAAACTTCATACAGAGGTTCATATAAGATATGGAAAAAGTGGTGCTGGAGGGCTAGAACCACTATGCTGCCCAACATGTTCTGACAGGTCAGTCACAGTTTGTATATCAAACTGGGGGCAGTGGTCTGTTCTAGATTTCAATCCCCTATTTGTAATTGACATGCTCCTCAGCTGATTTCCTGGTGCTATCACCAGAAAGTCACTGGTAATGTAATCCCCTAATACATATGTGAAAGTTACCTTTATAATTCTAGGAAGCAGGTACTAGTGCACGGTATGGTAAATAGTGGTAAAAGGTGGAGCTATAAAAAGAAGGGAAACTGCAAAAGTGACTAGGAAACTAAGTTGCATCGACCCACTCGGAGAACACAACAAAAGCTAATTTAGGAGCTAAATACTTGCCCCTTTGACCATTTTTCTTATGGGAAGATTTACAAAGAACCGATTACATCTTACGCGTTAAATGATTATAAGGGTGCACTCACAGGTGGCATCTTTAGACTCCGGGTTTTGCCCTCAGATCTGCCAAAAACTTGCTGCTGATAAGGTGTCATGGCCAGAGAGGGTGATTACAAGCTCAAAAGTTCACGTAAATCCAGTTCAATAATTTGCCGTAGAAAGCAACGTCGTCTATATATCTTCTCCGTGACTTCAACAGCAGATTGATAAAGGTTTTAATGAGCTATAATGACCAGTTTTTTTACAAAACTTTATACAGAGGTTCATATAAGATCTGGAAAAAGTGGTGCTGGAGGGCTAGAACCACTATGCTGCCCAACATGTTCTGACAGGTCAGTCACAGTTTGTATATCAAACTGGGGGCAGTGGTCTGTTCTAGATTTCAATCCCCTATTTGTAATTGACATGCTCCTCAGCTGATTTCCTGGTGCTATCACCAGAAAGTCACTGGTAATGTAATCCCCTAATACATATGTGAAAGTTACCTTTTTAATTCTAGGAAGCAGGTACTAGTGCACGGTATGTTAAAAGGTGGAGCTATAAAAAGAAGGGAAAGGCAGTCGGTCAGAAAGTCATGACTTCAATCACTCTGCAGAGAGCCTGGATAGCTCAGTCGGTAGAGCATCAGACTTTTAATCTGAGGGTCCAGTCGGTAGAGCATCAGACTTTTAATCTGAGGGTCCAGGGTTCAAGTCCCTGTTCGGGCGTTAGCTTTTAGGATGAGAAATTAAACACGTTTAAAAAAACTAAAAACTCGAACACGTTATTGCCATGAAAGTTAGGTATATGAGGCAAAGGATCAAAAGTGATGAGAAAAATGAAAACTGCGAAAGTGACTAGGAAACTAAGTTGCATCGACCCACTCGGAGAACACCACAAAAGCTAATTTAGGAGCTAAATACTTGCCCCTTTGACTATTTTTCTTATGGGAAGATTTACAAAGAACCGATTACATCTTACGCGTTAAATGGTTATAAGGGTGCACTCACAGGTGGCATCTTTAGACTCCGGGTTTTGCCCTCAGATCTGCCAAAAATTGCTGCTGATAGGGTGTCATGGCCAGAGAGGGTGATTACAAGCTCAAAAGTTCAAGTAAATCCAGTTCAATAATTTGCTGTAGAAAGCAACGTCGTCTATATATCTTCTCCGTGACTTCAACAGCAGATTGATAAAGGTTTTAATGAGCTATAATCACCAGTTTTTTTACAAAACTTCATACAGAGGTTCATATAAGATCTGGAAAAAGTGGTGCTGGAGGGCTAGAACCACTATGCTGTCCAACATGTTCTGACAGGTCAGTCACAGTTTGTATATCAAACTGGGGGCAGTGGTCTGTTCTAGATTTCAATCCCCTATTTGTAATTGACATGCTCCTCAGCTGATTTCCTGGTGCTGTCACCAGAAAGTCACTGGTAATGTAATCCCCTAATACATATGTGAAAGTTACCTTTATAATTCTAGGAAGCAGGTACTAGTGCACGGAATGATAAAAGGTGGAGCTATAAAAAGAAGGAAAAGGCAGTCGGTCAGAAAGTCATGACTTCAGTCACTCTGCAGAGAGCCTGGATAGCTCAGTCGGTAGAGCATCAGACTTTTAATCTGAGGGTCCAGTGTTCAAGTCCCTGTTCGGGCGTTAGCTTTTAGG